>NC_135327.1:119832226-120157035 GCF_023851605.1 Tamandua tetradactyla | reverse complement strand
CTCAGAGCTTGAATCAGGAGGACTCTTATTTGCCTATTTGTTTGCTTTTATTATTTATTATTTATTTATTTTGTGAAGAGAAGACCCAGAACCACCCACTGACAAGTATCAGTTGTCTTCCACGCCTCACTTCCTCTTGCACTTAGAAAATATTTCTTAAAGTAGTTTGTAAATAACTACACTTGGTAATTATTGACAAGATGTATTATTCAGGTAAAAATTATGAGAGCCCTTTCCCTCAATATATATTAAACTCTTCCTCTTTTCTTTTCTTGGAAACAGAATCAAATCTAGTGTCCTTGTCAAAATGTATCACCGAGCAAAAGAAAATTCTATATTGGTCAGTGGAACCCAACCCAAACCTATCCTTATTTACTAAACTTGCCTCCCTACGAAAGAGAAAGTAGGTGAACAAGTTTAGTTCTGATTTAGCAGCTTTGGAGAGGAGGGACAAGTGAGGAAGTAGTTCTGCTTGAAAGAGAGGATTGAATGGGACACTAAAAGAAGTAAGATGTCTGGTCACACACTGAAGCTCTGTGATTGTCTGTACATTCATGTCATTAAGATGACTCCCTGAGAAATTGAGAGGTGCAGCCCCTTGGAGGGCAGTGTGGTGGTTCTACGGTGGGCTAGGGGTGAGGTTGGCATATGATCCTGCAACCCTGTTGCTCAGTATGTACCTGGAGGAACTGAGGGTGGGGACATAAATGGATATTTTCACACTGGTGCAGTAATGTTCCAGATCCACAATGGATGGAGGTGGTCTAAGGGTTCACAACTAAGGAATGGAAGGGAGAACTATGGTGTATACATACAATGGACTATTCAGCAGCCTGAAGAAGGAATGAAGTTGTGAAGCATACAACTAGGTGAATGGACCTTAAGGTCTGTATGCTGAATGAAATGTCAGAAACAAAAGACAAGTATTATCATGCGTCACTCGTGCCTAGCTATAATATAAAAACTCAGTGAACTGAAGTCAAGAGTGTGGATTATCAGGTTACGACTTATTGTAAAGGATCCTAGATTGTAAGCTCTTATAGCAGTCACATATATTCAGGAGTTGTAACTGTATTTTTCTAACTTCTGAGATACTTAGCAGTTTGTACATAACCTGGTCATTCACAGAAACTTCAAGTATTTATTGGACAACTTAGACTCAGAGCTTTGAAGCTATGAAAATCAGAGTACTCCATACAGGAACTGTTTAAAAAGCTGAAAAAGGGATCAGACTTCAACTAGAGATATGAATGAAGCTGATCTGGATAGGACTAAGGTAGATCAGAATACAGGGTAAAAGATGGCATCATCCATATTTAAAAATTTCAACCTCTGTGTAAGATCAAAGGGAGAGGTGTTTAGTTGGTGCAAAATTTATATATTGGGTAGTGCATTACCTAATTTAACTTGTATGGTCAGGTTAGTTGAACACCGTAAGTACATTGAATCTTGAATAATGTGAGCTCTTTATTGGTTTGTGCAGGCTAGTGTGATGCCCCCATATATCCCAGGGTAATTTTGTAGGTGAATAAAGAAATATTTGCAAAGTCTCCTTACGGGACTGGAGAGAAAGGAGGAACTATTCATCTTTCCCATTTGGAGAATTCTGATATTCTCACAAGCAGCGGGGACAACCAAATCAATAGTCAGAGCCCTCGATCTTGGGGTTCACCCCTGTATTGCTTAGGGTTCCCTAGAGAAACAGAATCAACAGGGAACACTCACAAATACAACATTTATAAAAGTATCTCACATGATTGCGGGAATGCAGAGTCCAAAATTCGCAAGACACTGTGAAGCTGACGATTCCGATGGAGGGTCTGGACGAACTCCACAGGAGAGGCTCACCAGCTGAAGCAGGAATAGAGCCTGTCTCTTCTGAATCCTCCTTAAAAGGCTCCCAGTGATTAGATTAAGCATCACTCATTGCAGAAGACACTCCCCTTGACTGATTACAAATGGAATCAGCTGTGTGTGGAGCTGACATGATCATGATTTAATTCTATGAAATGTCCTCATCGCAACAGACAGGCCAACACTTGCCCAACCAAACAGGTACCACCACTTGGCCAAGTAGACACGTGAACCTGTCCATGACAGCCCCTATGAAACTTATTCCTGCAAAGGAGAGGCTAAGACTATTTAAAATTAGGCCTTTCTCTAAGCCAACGCAGCAGGTGAACTCACTGCCCTTTCCCCTATGTAGGACATAACCCCCAGGAGTATAAACATCCCTGGCACCATGGGACAGAACCCCCAGGATTCATCAGCACCCAGCATCCTGGGATTGAGAAAGCCTTCTTCACCAAAATGGAGAAGAGAGAAATGAGACAAAGTTTCAGTGGCTGAGAGATTTCAAACAGAGTTGAGAGGTTATCCTGGAGATTATTCTTATGCATTATATAAATATCCCTTTTTAGTTTATGGTGTATTGGAGTAGCTGGAGGGAAGTACCTGAACCTGATGAGCTTATGTTCCAGTAGCCTTGATTCTTGAGGATGATTGTATAACGGTAAGACTTTTGCAATGTTACCGTGTGATTGTGGAAAGTTTGTAGCTGATGCTCATTTTATCCAGGGTTTGAACAGATGAGTAAAAAATATGTATAATAAATAAATAATATGGTAAAATAAATTGGGTAGGTTGAAATACTAGTGGTCAATGAAAGGGAGGGGTAAGGGGTATGGAATGTAAAAGTTTTTTCTTTTTTCTTTTTATTTCTTTTTCTGAAATGAATGCAGATGTTCTAAAAATGATTATGGTGAAGAATGCACAACTATGTTATGATATTGTGAGCCATTGAATGCACACCATGTATGGACTGTATGTGTGTGAAGATGTGTCAATAAAAATACTTTAAAAAAAAAAGATGACTACCCGAGAGCCAAGTCTATTCCTTCAGCTCTCCATGAAGTGGGAAATAAAGTACCAGAGCAGCAGAACCACTGACTGTGCATCCACTATATAAATCACATCTCTGCAAGGATTAGAGGCAGGAGAATGGAAGCCAAATAATAGAGATAGTTTTCCTTATTACTTATTGAGAATGAAAATCTTCAAGCATCTAGGGTGTGATCCATTCATTTTCTTTAAGGGTGTTGGGGAAATGACCCCCAGGGGTGGGGAAAAGAAGAATGGCAGGTTAACCCAGACTAATCTCTTAGTCCACTTGAACTCCTGGTAAATAGGTTAATACTGTTTGCTAAAAAGAAGAGTTCTGCAGAATGCCTTAGCAGGATGTCCTTCCTGAGGATTATTTATACATAAATAAACTCAGACTTCATGGGTTTATGAGGCATGTTTCCTTGAAGAATATCACTGAGGTTATATGACACTCTGGAGTATAAAATGGAGATGTTTCATATCTTAAATTCTTCCTGTAGTGTGAGGTAAATCTGCAAGACCTTACCTGTAAACCTCATCTATTTTTCTGGGTCAGAGAGGATATTTAATGCAAGGAGAAAGGACCTAGAGAAATGTCTTTGATGCCCCATACATCTGTCTGCTTTGTCCTTGCTTCTTAATTGCCTATATACTGAAATTATTAATAAAACTTATTAGGTAAGGATTTTTCATGTGAGTCTAATTGCACAATCTTATCTTGTGTCCTAGTTTACTCATCAATAAAGGGACTTTTTAATCCTTGGTGATAGAGTATTCTATTGAGCCATGTGACTAGACTAAGGTGAACTGAAATTGGCAGCAAATTACTTGTCCTCAGAAATGGTTCTGCAATATTCTAGGATCGGTGAATATTCCTCTCTCTGTTAACTCTGCTATAAAATCAATATGTATGATTCTGAATATGGCAGAATTCAACAATTAAAAAAAATCCTAGAAAAAGACTGTAAGAACACATGCAAAAATGTTATTAGCAGATATCTGTGTGTAGTAACATATGAGGCAATATTAACAATTTTTCCTTATTTCATCTACCTCCTAAACATTTTATAATTACATGCATACTTCCTTTTATAAATTAAAAAAGATAAGATTTTGAAACTACAATCTTGTGTATTACAAAAATGAACACAACCATATTAAAAATATATACTGCACCATATATGAACTAGTATATTCTTGAAATCATAGGGATTTCGGTGATTTTATACCCTTCAGTGTTGCTAATATTTTTATAATAGCATGAATTATCTGCAATGAAAAAAAGCTTAAATTTTATAGGAGAGTATATAATTTGAAATAGATTTTAAATAGGGCGGTTGCCCTTCCTTTTGCCCCTTCCAACCACTTATTCCTCTATATGATAGTTAATATTTAAAACACAGAGAAGTTTAAATTTATAGTCTTCAACATTTAGTTAATAATCTCTAAGCCATATTCCTGCCAGATTCTCTGAAAATGCTGGCAATGTTATAATACTATAGACACTTATTTAGTCTTGTGCGTACATATTTTATTCTGGCTGTTAGCATTAATGAAGAAATTCATCTAAGAATTTAAAACGTATTTACTTCACTACTACCTTAAGAATAGATTTTTTATATATTTTCTTTTACTATTGTGTCAGTGATGAAAAAATGTGACAGTTTTGGTTTAGGTTCCAAAAAATAGAAGGCAGGGTCTGCACTACCCCTTTATCTTCTTTCATCATAGTCTAATTACTATTGAAACAGTCTGAGAAGTAGTTAATCCTATTCTTATTTTGTCTTCTTGAATTGCAGATTTGGGGAAATGGCTCTGGAATAAATGGACATATTCAATCTAGAGCTAAAATTATAAAGTCAATCCCTATATGAGTCATTGCTTTGTGCAGTCCCATGGATACAGACTTAGTCAGAGTCTGCTTGAAAAGATAATAAAACCCAATTGTAGTGTGAAACCAGGAATGAGGCTCTGCAAGAGTCTCCAGGAACATTATGTAGAAATAGAACAAATTAGGATCGAGGTTCCAAAGTTTCAGGAAGTAGGTTTTATTAGTCTATGGCCATAGGGCTCAGCCAAGTAGCCTCTGTAAGTCTGAGCCCCAAGCAGGGGCTGATACAAAATTTTATGGACAAAATGGCTCGTTTGGGACAGGGTTTTTCCCAATATGGTAACTGGCGATGTTCAAGGGAGATGATTGGGTACATGCTGACAATCAGACCCAGAAGGATTGCAAAGCTGAGTTCACAGAAGTGGATGAGTGGTTACGGGGGAGGGGCTCCTATGGAAGCCTCTTATCTTTGCTTATGTGCGCTTCCAACTGTCCTTGGGGCTGGGAGACTTTCCAAGGAGGGAGTAGCTTGAGTAAATAAGGAGCCTGCTTGCTGCCAGAAGCCTGCATGTTACGCAATAAATCCATGGCCATTTATCCATCCATCCATTTCTCCATCCATCTATCCATTCATCCATTCAACAAATAGTCCTTAGTAACAAGTGTGGGACAGGGGATTCAACAGTGGTAAGCAAAATCCACACATTCCCTGAGCTTAATGAATCCTACATTTTAGTTGGAGAAGGAGACATTATAGAAATAATCACAAAATTAAGTACATATTTTTAACCTACAATAACAGCTATAAATATGCTATGAAAAAAAAAACATAAGAGGGGAACCCAGTTTGGGTTGGAGAATCAGGGAAATGTCTTCGAAAATGACATTTAACCTGAGGCTGGAGTTATGAGTAGGTACAGGGAAGAATGTTTGAGTTGGAGGCAAGAGAGCTAGAAGGAAGCTTGGAGAAAGGAAACAGCATGGAGTATTTGAGGAAATATACAAGGCCAGTGTGGTTAAACCAGAAGTGAAGGAATTGGGAGTGGAGGGCAGTTCAAGTGTCTCAGGCTCCACAGACTTTGGAATTTTATCTCAGAGCAATTGGAGGAGCAACGGGAAGAGTTTTTGAGCAAGGGAACAACCTTCCTAGGGAAATAAATTAAGGTGAATACCTTTTGCCCCATCTCGTAGAGACTAAAACTGTAAGTATTTTGTGGGAATATCAGATTTAAAGTTAAGTACTTCTTATAGCATTTTGGTTAAGATTGCAGACTCTGAATCCAGACTGTCCACGATCTGCCAATGTCTAGGTGGGTGAATTGAGGTCAGCCTCTAAATCTGTAAAATGGGGATAATAATTTGTTAGAGAACTAAATGATTAATGCATGTAAAATGCTGCTGAACATAGTATGTGGTACATACTACGTAATCAAAAATAATAGCTATTATTTCCATTCACTGCCACATAAAATAATCATGCAGTGGACCTTTACATTCCTTGCATAAGTTAATACAGGATGCGTTTTTAGTGTGCTAAATTGTACTCAGTGTTTTCAGAGTAATTAGCCAAATACATTAACTGTTCTGGGAAGAGATGAAGCCCTGATGTCTATTTTTTTTTGGTGTGTTTGTTATATACCAAATATAGAGATAATTAAAGTCTAGACTCTATCTGTTGATAGGTTTAGAGAAGCGTAATGAGACTCATGCCATAAAAGAATAATACACAGGGCTATAATGAACAGAAATTTCACAACACAAATGAAAAACAATTAATTTTATTTATGTCAGAAACACATTAGCCAAGTCTTCTTACAGTCTTTCAATATTTGTTTTATGTCATAACAACTTCCTAATAATATAACCAATTATGCCTTTCTGTTTTGGACTAAAGTTTTTACTTTCTTTCACACATAGTTTGGTAAAATTATTAAGTGTAAGATAAAATCCTTTTGCTGTGGTTTGATCAATGCACTAGAAGTACTCATACCTTGATGTAGTTGAATACAGATACAAAAGATCCTTGCAGGTACTTTATACCCCAAAACAGAAAATAACAATTTTCTATAGGAAAGGGATTGATTGTTTTGCATGGTAGCAAGACCTGACTTCCTATTTGCATGTGATACTTGCTCCAGTATTCGTGGGTAGCACGCATGTTATATGAATGTTCGATGCTTGTGCATTGTGTGGAAAGGAGTAAAGAGCAAGCTATAGAATAATTGGGCTCTAGATCAGCCTCAGGGCAGACAACCAGATGTAAATGTCAGAATTTCTGGCATGTTCATCTCCAGCTATGTGGGAAGAAGGGATAGGGCACAGGCAATGACAAACCTGCCTTCATCTAATACCTTAGCATCAAGGAACACGCTTGGCCCACCAAGCCAAACTGCAGAACACATGAAACAATTGGGAGTTCTGGTTAAATAAGGTGAGCTCCATTACACTGAAACATAGAAACATTAGCATACAGTGCAGGTTTGCAAATGTCCCCTTACCGGTCCATGATTAGTTTTTCATTAGTCCTTGCTAAAACGAGGAAGATGTAGAAAATGTAGTAACTTTTCATAAGGTAAATTCACAAAGTAAGGTCTGAATTTTTGACACACACCCCCCACTCTTTCTTGTGTGGAATAATAGTTGTAGAAACTGATTTTTTTTAATTAATGTTCTTTACCTGGTAAGATAAAAATTGATACAATTATGCCCGCCTGCAAAATGTGTAAACCTTTATTTCTTTATTAAATGTGAAACCTGAAGTTCTGGGATCCACTAGTATAGAACACATGCAAAAATGGTAATCAGAAGGTCAGA
This sequence comes from Tamandua tetradactyla, assembly GCF_023851605.1. NCBI lineage: Eukaryota > Metazoa > Chordata > Mammalia > Pilosa > Myrmecophagidae > Tamandua > Tamandua tetradactyla. The sequence continues at coordinate 120,149,507 of NC_135327.1, read as the reverse complement.
AGTCCAAATGAGCCCTAATCCAAAGCCTTGAACCCCCATAAAATGAGGTAAGATACATTGTAAGCACTAGACATCAGAGCCTGGAGTCTCTAGTTCAATGCAGGTTTGCAAGCACAGGCAAGGGCAATATGCAAAACTACCAATGCATACTACTTTTCAGAGCAGATGTAGTCGGTAGTGTTGGAGTAAGTTGCAAGAATGGGCTGCCATGCCAGCAGTTCATCTTTATTATGGAAAGATATAAACAGATGCTTTTTACCAACTGGTCCAGTCTTTTCTTATCTTAACAATCAGTAAAGCTCTGTCAGTTAGCTATTACCCCTATATATTTAGAATGGAGAATAATCCCTTAAATACTAGCAAGGAGAATGACAGAAGACTTGGATAAGCTGACCCTAATATTTGGTACCATCAAACTCATAGACTGAGTTTTGTGAATTAATCCTTAATGTCCAGCCTTGTCTGTTTCCAAAGGACTGTCTGGCTTAAGGAGCATACTATGGAAGTAAGTTTGTTTCCATGAATGCTTTGTCTTATAGTTTGAGGAACTGATTTTCCCATCTAAATCCCAAAAACAGAGTCTGCCCTTTCTTAAATTATAAAGTAGACCAGCTCTGTTTCCTCTAGTAACTTTCTCCAAGTGCTAACCCCGTTAGTTTCGACATCATGTTAATAACCAACAATCTTTTCAACTAATCTTGTTTGACTTTATTTCTGAGGGAAAAAAGTAATACACTCTGGGAATATGACCTATCAGAGAGCCACTGAGATACAGCAAAGTGACTCCTGCATCTCTGATCTTTTTTTTTTTTTTTTTGGCATGGTCAGGCACCAGGAATCGAACTCTGGTCTCCGGCATGGCAGGTGAGAAGTCTGCCACTGAGCCACCGTCGCACCGCCCACTCCTGCATCTCTGATTGCCACTGTTTATATAGCCAAATAAGATTGTTTGTATATTTAACTGCTTCTTACATCTCATCCCGTCGGATGCATCTTTGAAATTATTCTGATTATTCAAAACGTGTCCTGACAAAAATGCCCTTCTCTATACTGATAGTGTAACGTTCCAGAAATTGTATTTATATACAATCTTTAAAAACCGAGTCATTAATACTTAATTAACAATTAAATCCCAAATTGCCTCTTATTGTTCTATAATTGCTAGGTTGGAAACATCCATGATCTCTTCAAGGAATTTTAATGTATTTATAATACATGTTAATATACTCAGATGAAAGGTGTTATCTCAATGCATTATAATTAAAATACATTATTAGAGAACCTGTATTTGGTTTTGCTATCTTTAAAATTTTTAATGTGAAACATATTGCTAATTCTACTTGCTCTCTCTCAAAATTACTGTATGAGATGAATGAAACATACTTGGGTATATCATCTTTTTAAAATAAATACATTTTTATTGTTGTAAAATGTACACAACAAAATCATTTTAACCATTTTAAGTGGAGAGTTCTTTGACATTAAGTACTTTCACAATACCATGGAACTTTTACTATTTTACTATACTTATTTAACCTAATATTCCTCTACCCCTGGTAACTACTATTTTGCAAGAGAAACCATGCAGTGTTTGTCCTTTTGTTTTTGGTTTATTTCACCCAACATGATGTCTTCGAGGATCATCCATATCGTAGCATGTACCAGCTCTTCATTTCTTTTTACAGGAGAATAATCTTCTATTAAATAGATACATCACATTATCTTTATCCATTCTTCTGTTAGAGGACACTGGAACTGCTTCCACCTTTTGGCTATTGTGGATAATATGGCAATGAACATTGGTGTACAAATATCTGTCCAAGTTCCTGCTTTCAGTTATTTTGAGTGTATACTTAGGAGTGGAATTTCTGGGTCTTATGGTGATTCTATGTTTAACTTTCTGAGGAACTACCAAACTGTTTTCCGCAGTGGCTATACTATTTTACATTCTCACCAACAATGTACGAGGGTTTCTGTTTCTCTGTATCTTCAGTAACACTTGACATTTTCAGATTTTTAAATAATATCTATCCTAGAGTATGAAGTAGTATCTCATTGTAGTTTTAATCTGCATCCCTTTAATGGCTAGTGATGTTGAGCATGTTTTAATATACCTGCTGGCCATCTGAATACATTGTTTGGAGAAATAGCTATTCAAATACTTGGTCCATTTTTAAATTGGGTTGTTTGTCTTTTTGTTGTTGAGTTGTAGGAATTCTTTATATATTTTGTATATTAAACCCTTATCATACGTGTGGACTTAAACCAATAACAATCTATTTTGACTAGTACCAACTTAGATTCAATAGTATACAAATGTTCTATTTCTATGTATCTCCATCCCTCCCTTTTTATATCGGCATTTGCTCAGATTCTATCTTTATTCTTCCTTGGCTCAACAACGGGAATTTATTGTCTCACGATTTCAGAGTCTAAAAGTTCAGTCTAGGTGCCCATAAGGCCGTGCTTTCTCCCTGGAGTCTGTAGCATGCTGGAGCTGGCTTGCCATAATCCTTGGGTTCCTTGGCTTGTATTTCTGTCTCCTGTCACATGGTAATGTCTCTCTGACTCCTCTGTCTGAATTCCCTCTTATAAAGATTCTATTAATACAGATTAAGGCCTACCTTGATCAGTTTAGCCACACCTAAATAGGATCTTAGATGATCCTATTCACAAATGAGTCCACACCAACTAGCAATACCTTCAAAATTACAGCCTATTTACAAATGGTTCACACCCACAGGAATGCAGATTAAGATTCAGAACATGTCTTTTGTTGGGGTAACATAATTCAGTCTACACATTTAATCTCAGAAGTGATAGTCATCCCCCTTGCTGTATGCTGTTTGTTAGAAGTAAGTCACTAGGTCCAGCCCCATCCCTCAAGACAAAGGGGTTACGGAGAGGAATAAATACAGGGATGCAGGGACCACTAGCGTCCATGCTGGGGGCTTCCCATGAATGCTCCTGAGTGGATGCCCTGCTGTCAGCCTTATGTTCTTAACTTCCATTCTTCACGCAGCCTCCAACATGTTCGTAAACAGAAATCAGACAATATGTGACCGTGTCGTGTTCCTCCCCGCCATTATTTAATGATACCATGTTAAAGCACGTGGAAGAGAGTCCAAGACCCCTCACATGGACTGCAAATCCTCCAGATCTGTCTTCCTTTGCGTCTCCAGCCTCATCACCCACCCTCCTGCCACAGCCACATCACATTGTTTCATTTCCCTGCTGTTTCTTCCCTCTTTGCCTTTGCTCATGCTGTTTCCTTTGCCTGGAGAGCCTTCTCCCAGTGCTCTTTGCTTATGTTCGTCTACTGTAGGAGCTGCTCAGCCCCCACTAACTTCCCTATGGCCTCAAATAAACGGTCCTCCTTTTTCTGGGGAAATGCTTCTCTCCCCTTTCCTGCTCAGTTTTGTTCTGGTTGTTGTTGTTGTCCATAGGCATATTTCAATAAAGTATCCAAATAATCATTGTAAAATCATTGCACAGTCAATTTCATAGACCAATTTAAAAATAAGGAACCAAGGAAAAAGAATCCACAAATTCAGAAAGCAGAGTTTCTGAGATTTTAATTATTAAAAACTAACTTAAAAACCATTTGATCAGCTGTCAAAACTGGGGATGTTCTCAAAATATCAAGTTAGAAAGTTCTTACAAACATATGTGTTGCTGTAGTGATGACCTATGTTACTAAACATTTTCCTGATTTCAGGAAAATATGAACATACAAATGTTTTTTCAATTAACATATGAAAATCTTAACCACCTAAAATGGATATCTTAGCTTATCCATAGGCATATTTAAATAAAATATCTAAATAATCATTGTAAAGCCTGTTTGTACAATATGTTTCATAAACCAATTTAAAATTTAAAGCAAGGAAGGAAAACAATCTACAGATACAGATATCAGAGTTTCTTATTTTATGCACATTTACATATTGATTTAAAATGTTATTACAAATTTGCCTATTAAGTCATATGGAGGTGTGTGTTACAAACCAAAAGTGCAATAATATAGGTTTTTATATTTACTTATGTAGTTACTTTTATCGCTGTTCTTTATTTCTCTTATGGCTTTGAGTTACTGTCTGTCTACAGACTTTCAGCCTGAAGGATTCCCTTGAGCAGCTCTTGTAGGGCATGCCTTTTCCTTTTGTTTAACTGTAAATGTCTTAATTTCTCCTTCATTTTTGAAAGATAATTTTGTTGCATATATAATTCTTGGTTGACGTTTTTTCTTTGAGGACTTCAAATATGCCATCCCTCTGTCTTCTGGCCTCTATGGCTTCTGATAAGAAATCCTCTGTTAATGTTAGGGGTCTTTGTATGTGAAAAGTCACTTCTCTCTCACTGCTTTGAAAATCCTCTCTTTAAAAACAAAAACACCCTGATTAAAACACTGGAGAAAAACTTGTACTTGGTTTAATTCACTTTATCCTTCCTGTCTGTGTTATGCTGTTGGAGATGGTTATTTCATTCTTTAGTTACTGTTTTGTTTTCTCCTTTGTATTTGACGCACCTTTAATTTATTTAATGTCCATTGTTTTGAGCGCTGCTATTTCTGGACAATATTTTTCTGTTGTTAAAAAATAAAATCCTCTCTTTGTCTTTGGATTTTGACAGTTTCTTTATAGTATGTCCTAGTGTAGATCTCATAGATTCTATACAGCTTGGAGTTCGTTAAGATTTGGGATGTTTTTTGCCATTATTTTTTTCAAATACTTCTTCCCTTTTCTCCCTCTTTCACCCTTTTGGGACTCCAATGACGCTTATGTGGATATGCTTTACGGTGTCCCACAGGTCCCTTAGGCTCTGTCACTTTTCTTCATTGGTTTTTCTTTCTGCTGCTCACACTGTATAATTTAAATCATTTTGTCTTAAAATTCATTAATCCTTTCTTCTGCCTGTTCAAATCTGCTGCTGAATCCATCTACTGTGTTTTTCAGTTCAACCAGGGTACTTGCAGCTCCAAAATTTGTTTGGTTCCTTTTTGTAATTTCTGAAAATGTTTTCCTAATTTCCCTTAGCTTTTTGTATATGGATTCCTTTAGCTCATTGAACATATTTGACAGTTGATTTAAAGTCTTTGACTAATGGTTCTAATGTATGCGCTTCCTCAGGGATAGTTTTTTTGCAAAATCTTTTTTTCCTGTGAATGGGTGATACTTTCCAGGTTCTTTATGCTTTTTCAATTTTTTTTGTTGAGGACTGGACATTTTGAGAATTATATTGTCATAACTCTGGAAAGCTAGTTCTCCCATTTCTCTGGGATTACTAGGTGTTTTTGTTGTGGTTTTTGTTGTTGTTGGGGGTTGAAGCTGTCAATCTTTGACTTTTCCAAACTATTCTTAGAAGGATAAAAGAGAAAAAAAAAAGATGCTGCCTCTTTACGATTTATTTGCTGCTTTTGCATGAGGGGATTGGAACAAACACCAACCTCAGAGCTAGTCTCCCAGTGATCTGAAATAGCTGATCAGAAACAGTGATCAGCAATCAGACTACACACCCCTGGATTTTGGTGGATTAGGTCCTTATGGCCCACCCTGGCACTAGCAAACTGTGCCAGGATCCCAGTTAGAAAGTCCTCACTACCGCCTGCCATGTGGTTGGGGGATGGAGGATGATAGCTGCTACACTGAAGCGGAAACTCACCGATATGTACTTCAGTCTACGAGCTTATTCATCCAGCTCTTTCCTGGATCCTCACAATGTCCCACTAGACTCTGTATTTGAAGTTAGCCTACCCAGGTAGGCGAAACCTTCAACTCCATTTGAGGAATTAATATAGGAATTAGCTCTAGGCCAAGTCTAGTTCCTGACAGAAGCCAAGCACTCTGGGGAGAAATTCCCACAAGGTAGGTCATAAAGGTTTTCATGGAAGAAAAATGTCATGCTGAAGAAAAGGGGCTCGTGAGAAAAGAAAAACAGTTATAAAACACACAAGAAGGCATTCACCATGAGGGAAGTGAGCAAATCCAGCAGAATTACAACCCACCAAGCTCAACATAATAGGATGACAATTTGAAACAGAATCTAAGTTATGTTTAGAATATTTAAGACATGAAAGAATGAACAAGAAAATGTGAGACAATATAGTAAGGACATTAGAAAAATAGAATAGAAAAGAAAAATATAGAAATTAAATTTTAAAAAACCAATGATTTCTAAGGAATATAAATAAAAAGAAATCTATACCTAAATGTGTCATAGTGAAGCTGCAGAACTAAAATCTTAAGAGCAGTCAGAAAAGAAATTTAACCAACAGAAGTACGACTATTAGACAAAACATAAACTTTATTCTTCACAATAGCAAAAACAGATCAGAAGAAAAGTAGAATAACATATTCAAAGAGCTATGTAAAATAACTGTCAACTAGATTTTGTTATACTCAGCTAAATTATTTAAGAAACTATTTTATTAAGACTAAAAGCTTTTATCACACAAAGACCCTTTCTAAAAAGAACTGCTAAATGATATATATCATAAAGAAGGAAACTGAACTCATGAAGGAGGAGTGGGTAAAAAAAGAAGGAATGAGCAATCACGTTTATAAATATGTGATATATTTAAGCACCTGCAATGACAATAGCAACAAATTTGAAGATATAAAAACATAATGGGACAAAAATACTAGAACATATAGAAGGTAACCATAGATTTTGGAGTTAAAACCAACTAAGATCCTTATAAATTTCAAGAAAAGAGTGAAATATTGATTGAGTTTACACATTGTTATGCCAAGAAATTGAAGTTAAAAGTTTAAAGGTAAACACTACCAGAAGAGAAATAAAATGTATAACTTTTAAACCAGGGGTAACCACAAATAAAGAAAACTATCAGTTAAGGAGAATCCCAAAAGGAAGAAAAAGAAACAAAAAAAAAAGGTATGCTAAATAGAATGCATGAGCTGGTGGAAAGCAATCCAAATATGTCCATAATTATAATAAGTGTTAATAAATTATACTCAGTTAAAAGACAGAGTATTAGAAAGGATTTTTCTAATCAGCTCCATTTCTCTTAAGAGGTTCACTTAAAATACGGCACAGAAAAGCTGAAAGTAAGATGATGAAAAAAATATTGAAGGCTGGTATAGCTACAATATATCTGATAAAAAGGTCTTTAAGTAAAATTTAAAATATGTCTATTAGGAAGAAAACATAATATATAATAAAGTACAAAATCACCAAGAAGCTATAAAAATTCTAAACTCACATAAGTCTAATAACAGAGCCCTAAAATAATAAAAATAAATTGACAAAATACACCAGGTACAACTGAAACATCCGTAGTCATATTATGAGGCTTCAATACAGTCTTTCTGTAATTCATGTATCAAACAAATAAAAAAATAGTAAGCATTAGACTGTCTCAGGAAATTAACGAGTTTGATCTGACATGTTTATGTTGAATCTTATACCCAACAGTTAAAAATACACGTTTTTAAAACTTACATAATCACAAAAACTGAGCACAAAACTAGGCCCCACATTTTAAATACCAGGGTATCTCGATTCTATATCATGATGAAAATATTATCAAATCACAATGCAATAAAATGAAAAATGAATAGCTAAAATACAAAAATCTTAAAACACACTTTTAAATAACGTGGGAACAATAAAGAGACTACTGTATCAAAACCTTGAGGCTGGAGTTAAAACAGTCTTTAAATGAATTAGCAATATATATTGGGGAAGAAAAACAGAAAAATAAGAATCGATCTGTCCAAATAAAAATATTAGGAAAAACAGTATTTACAAGTGGGCAGGCAATGTAGGAATAATGAGCATCCCTTATTCTGTAAATGTGTGGCCATCCTTACCCCTGACTGACAGCTAAAAGCGCTTGACCCACCCTATCATGCATTATGGTTAAGCACAGGAGTTAGGCTGCCTTCACGTTCTGGTTCTATCACTTATGAGCTTATGGCTGTGAGCATATTGTCTGACTTCCCCTGACCTCAGTTTTCTCATTTGAAAAACAGGAATCATAGAACATAGGGAGGTCTCATCATCCAAGAATGTATTTCCCAAGCCTTGATAAGGGATATAAAACATGTCATAATAATAAATTATCGACTAATGAATTGTCTTCTCCCCCCCACTTAAGCACCTTACCACTCTCTATCATGCAATGTCTGTGTTGGTCAGTCCCTCACTGACTGTCAGATGTCAAATCTTTCTGCACTGTCAGATGACGGAAATTACCATTTATGAAAATAATGCAAATGACTGTAAAATGAAATTGCAAACCATGAGAATGATGCAGGATGTCACGAAATCAAAAAAAGTGGAGAATTATTTGAATCACCCAGAAAGTGACTTACAAAGATCTGGCAGCTAGGCCTGTTAATGCTCCATGGAAAAAAAATAATTGACCAGAACTATGACATGATAGGCATTCCAAAGAAAAATAATTTTCATATCAAAGGACTGAGGAAATTCATGAACTCAAATAATTTTGCAAAATCAGTCCTCTTTATGATTGCGTTGCAAATATCAGCCATAAAGTGAAGAATATTGTATTATGCAACCATGTATTTTCTAGGAAAAAGTATGCCCATCCTTCTCTACCCCGAAAAAAAATCACCATTTGAATCATTCTTTAAGAATTAATTCAAAGTTGCAGTTATGGTATCAATGTTGTTGTGAGATGAGTGTCGTTTAAAAAATATAATATTCTAATCTAATTCCCCCCCCCCACAATATGCCATGAAATTTTGGCTTCTATTTCAAGTGAGATCTTTTAGATAGTCTTTCTTAGCACAAATTACATTTGGATGAGGAGGATCTCATATTCCTACAGTTATCATGAACTGTAATTGAGATAATTCATATACTGTGCCTGACCCATGGCAAGCATTCAATAAATACCAGCAGATAACCACCTCATGTGACATCCATGCAAATGTTCAATATACTTTTCCAACATTGCTGCCCAAATTTTCCTTCATAAATTCAATTCGAAATTAAACTCTTCCCTTTTCTCTACACATCCCCAACATAGTCCACTTCATGCTCTTTCTTTGCTCCAAATATCTTTTTCTGAATTCTGCATGCCAGACCCTACCTATCCTTCAAGTTTCAGACTAAACACCACACCTTGCCAAAGTCATTTTCTAGTGTTCCAATTGGAGAACAGAAGCACCTTTTCCTCTGTATTCTTACAGTAAAATGTATAACTCTGTGATAACACTTAGCACATTTTCTTAAAAAGGGTTATTTATATTTTGTTTCCCTTCCTAGATTGTAAACCCTTTGAAAGCAGGTCCTATATTTGGTTGATCTTAATATCCTCATAGCAGATCGCATGGTGCCTTGCACATAATGTCCATTCATCCACTCAGACATTCACATAAATTTATGAAACACCAGAAAATGTTGGTCTCTAATTACTGAGTATTCGTTGAGTCTGTGAATTCAAGATAGAGCTGTTTATTAAGTGAGCTTAATAGGAAGTTTTCTTTTGGCTTGCCTAGTAAGATAAACTCCCTTCCCCATCCTTCCTAAACTATGAGAACATACAGGATCTTGGATATGTGCCATTCAGGAAATGCGCTTGAGGGAGCAGCATGTGTTATTCATTACATCACATATAACCTTTTCGAGTTTACAATCAATCTTGTTTGGAAGGCTGGTGTCATTTAAAGAGTACAACTGTGCTGGAAGAAGAGATAATCTGAGCTGGCTACACTCTGTGAATCCAAATACCCTATTTAAATTCCTAACGTGAAGAAGGATGCACTAAACACATCATTTTCCTTCCGAGTGATCGAAAAGGGATGGTATATTGAAGCTTTGTTGGGTTTCAATGTATTGATTTTTTTGGTACCTATTTTTCTCAGGTTTGTCAGGTACTTAAGAGTCTATTTCCAGTTGCCTGCAGACTCTTTCTTATGCTTCTTAAAACTATTTGTGGTTAAATCACCCACATTGCCTTCTAGGATCTAGTGATTCTTTTCCTGTTAAACCCTGGGGTTTTCTTTTTTTCTCTCTCTCTCTCTATTCTGGTTCTTACTTTATTTTGCAATATGCTTCTTGCTTTTGGTATCACCACCAACTTTTCTGTTTCTTGATTCTCTGCACTTTCTCATACTTTTTCACCTATTTATTCATTCAACATATAGTTACTGAGCACGTTCCGGTGTCAAACAGAACTTTAGTCAGAGACAGAGCCCTTATATTTAGGAGAGTCACAGCCTAAAGTGGTGGTTGCATGGAGCTGGGAATATAAATAATGTCACATGGCACAATGACCATGCACAAAAAGCACCATGCATATAATCACATAGACATCTCTATCAAAATGCTGAAAAAGTGCATTAATTGTAGGGCAATACTGTTAGCTAAGGATTCTTGGAAGAAATTAGTCTCAAATGGGGATTTTAAGTAGGCAGTGGGTAAACACAGAAATTCCAGATGCACTAAATAGAGTAGCAAAGGCAGCAGGATGTTACCTGCAAAGATGTTCAATTGATTTAGGATAGTATTTCTCAAAGCATAGTCTGTGGACCAACTTTATCAGCATCATCTACAGTGTTTTAAAAATCACAAATATGTGAACTTCACCCCCAAAGCTACTGATTTGAAATCTCTGGAAGTAGGTAAAAGTGGTCCTTAACAAGCATGCAGATTTCATATGCATGGCAAAGTTGAAAACCTTTATGTAGAGATAGAGAGGAACATGAGTAGGTAGCAAGCAGCTTGACTGTTGATAGAAATGAAGATGGGATACAAGTAAAAGCACAGCTAGATGTCCCCCAACTATTATTATTATTTCATATCTTATATGATTTTCATTTGGGAAATGGGTGATAAAATTTTATTAGGCCTACAAGGTACCAGGCATGGTGCTAGGTACTCTCTGAATGTAATAGAATTTATTTCTCACAACAATTATTTCACCTTCTGTTTCTACGTCTGGACTGGCGGGTACAGTTAAAGAAAACCAACAATTACACAGACTGGTGTCACCGCAAATATGTAGCCTTCGACCTCATTGAAACTCTCAGCATTACCTGGCCATTCTATATTTCTTTAGCTGTTTTCCATTCTTTACCGCATCTATTACAAAATTTCTCCATTCACCTCAAACTTCCTACTTACTGTACTACCTATGTCCTAGTTCCCAGAAGAAAGAATCAAATCCTATTTTACCAAGAGAAAGAAACCCATAAGCTAGCACCCTTCAACTTCCTTCCTGCTTCTCTACAAAATAACTGTACCAGCACCCATTCTCATTCCCCACCCAGTCTCCTGCCTAGAATTAATCCTTCCAAAGTGTTGTCTAGAACCGGTCAAGTTACAAATGCAGAATCTCAAGCCCCATTCAGACCTACTGACTCAGAATCTGCATTTTAACAACATCCCCTCGGGATTCATATGCACATTAAAATCTGAGAAACCCTGCCCTAGTATCCATCCCTCCATGCCTCTTCACATCCCTTGCATCATGAAATATGCGTCTTCTCTAACTGAAAACCCTCCTCTTCTGATGGTCCCTTTCAGCACTTCAATATGCTCAGGTCTCTCCCATTTTAAAATCAGTAAACATTCAACCATTAAAAATAAAAAACTGATCCTGGAACTTTCATCCCCAGATGTTGAAACCCTTATGCTCTTTCCTGCTTCAAAGCCAAAATTCCTCATTTTTCTATATTTCATTTCTATCTTGCTCCCATTCATTTCTCAACCCACTTTTAGAGGAGACTATTATTAGCTGCCCCCACTTTCCAGACTTCCCATTTTCCATTGTTCTAACCTGATACTTAGCTGGACAACTGATTGCCTAGAGTACAGACTGTTTTCTAGCCACCTTGCGGTGTATGTGTCCATGCAGTAGGTTCTGACTGATGGAATACTAATTGAAGTGATGTGTATCTTCGGAAAAGTGATCTTAGAAGGAGAGAGCGTGCCTTTCTTGTTTTTGTTTCCTTCCTGCTGGTACAGAATGGAAGTAATGTTTTGAATCCCAGGACTCAACCTGTACCGTGAGATGAACTTGGGAGTGGAAACCACACGTGACATAGGAACAAGATGGATTTCTCCCAGGTAGTTAAAGCAATGGAATGACATATCAGATTGAACTAACTATCCCCAGACATCTTGAACTTGAATGAAAAATGTGCTTTTGTCTTCCTGAAGTCAATGTTATTTGAATATTTTAATATCAGAATCCTAAACAATGTTATTCAACCATGAGGCAATCCTTCTTCACTTCTACAGCCCTCTAGGTACTATTCAGGTTATTAATGATTTTTTTGGCCACCTCTCAAGGCATATAACACTGTGATCCATTCCCTCTACTTTTGAATTCTCTTTTCTTCAGATTTCCATGACACTATATAGTGTGGTTTTTTAATCCAAACTATCATCTGCCTCTACTTAATCCTTAGGTCAGAGTCCTCAAACATAGTTGTATATTATAATCACCTGGGAAGTTCTGGAAAAAATGCTGGTGCCTGAGCTGCAGTCACAGATGTTCCAATCTAATTGGTTTGGGATAGGTCCCTGGCATCACTCTTCTTTACAAGCTCCCAAGTGGCTCTAACACTCAGCCAAGGTTCACAACCACTGCCTTCAGTATTTCCAGGCCGTTTCAGTTTCTAGCTGCTAAAGTAAATACCATGCAGTAGGGTGACTTAAACAATGGGGATTTATTGGCTCATGGTTCTGAGGCTAGGAGAACTTCAAAATCAAGGCATCATGAAGGTGATGCTTTCTCCCAGAAGAATTTGGCATTCTGGAGCTGGCCTTGGCTTTTCTGAAACATGGTAATGCACACGGCAGCCTCTCTTGGGTTCTCCTTTTTCTTCTAGTTTCATGGACTTCTAGCTTCTGGCTGCTGCCTGTCTTTCTCTTTGTATTTGACTTTCACTCTGCTTATAAAGGACTTCCGTAATAGGATTAAGACCCATCCTGACTCAGTTGGGCCACACCTTAACTGAAGGAACTTCATCAAAAGGTCATACTTACAGTGGGTTCATACCCGCAGAAATGGATTAAGTTTAAGAACACATTTTTCGGGAGTACACTGCTCCAAGCCACCATATAGGCTTAAGGCCATTCTAGACCCTAGACCCTTATTTTACATTTTTGCACATTCACCCAGCCAATCTCATCTGCTTCTAGTTTCAATTAGAATCTACATGCGATGACTTTAAAAAATACTTCTTCTAGATCTCTCTCTTGAACTTCAGGTCCATCTATGCAACAGCCAGTTGGACAGCTCCAGTGGACATGCTGTTAACAAAATACTATTATAATATGCATTTTTCATTATTTCTCCCCCACCCCAATAATTCCTCTTCCTTCTCCTGTGTTTACTATCTGTATGTACAGCACCAATTCATAGTTGTACAAGATAGAAAGCTTAACCTCATTCTCCATTCCCTAATGCCTTCAGCCTCCCTGTTTAATCAGTCTTCACACTTGAGGTTTCTACATTTTAATAGCTCTTGCACTCATTCACTTCTCTCCATCTCCCACTCCCATCTCCTATCCCATCTCCCTCTCCTGTTTCTCACCCCTCTACTTAATGCTTAGGTCAGAGTTCTCATGGTTCAGTTCCCTGGTTCAGGCTTTTCTGGTTTGTTTATAGAGTCATGTTACCGTCCCATCCTTTCTCTACGCAGCAGCTGAGAGGAATGTTCTAAAACACAAATCCAGCCATGCCACTTCCTTGCCTAGAACCCTTTAGGGGCTCCCTTTGCTTTGGGATGGGTTTCAAATGCCTTAGTCTGGCCCACCAGACCCGTCATGATGTGCCTCTTACCTACCTCTCCACCCTCATGGCTCACCATTCCTGTTCAATCCATACTACTATATAGGGATAGAAAACTGTTTATAGTTTCCTGAATTCATTACATTCTCCCACACACCCTCCCCTACAGTACAGAAATGCCCTGCTCTCTTAATGGTAGAGCAAGTTAAGATAACCGGTTGACCAAATTTCCTAGGCTTCTACAAATGTCTGGGGACTAGTAGGCTCTACAGCAAATATTATTAGTCATTCACAATATTCCAAATGTCATGGAGTTTACATTACTCAAATATTTTCTGAATGAAGTAAATTCTCTTATTTTGTAGATGGGCTCAGATATATTTAATAATTTTCTGACGACCACAGCAAAAATAAGACAGAGACTATACTTGAACTAGGTTTGTTGGCTCCAACGCCTATATATTTTCCATGCTAAGATGCACATCTTCGTCACAAAGATGATATTTAAAGCAGACTCCTCTTAAGACTTCGAATTTTTTTTGAGATTATCATTGAATTTCCTGGCTTTTCTAATTAGCTTGTGTCATTTAACCAACTTATAAAATAGCAGTCTGAGACTGTGTTCATCTAAAAGTAAAACAGTTGGTCAATTAAACCAATTTAGTAAAATAAAGAAGAAATGAACAGTTGAGTTCATTGGAGGGACACCAGTTTTCTTTTTTGATAGTTTGGCGTCATGCAGGCACAGTCTTATGCTTCAGAATGTTTTTTTCTCTTACCAGTTGGATTTGGAATTTGAAGATGTAGCTGTACTTGTGCTTTGTTTCCTTAAATTACACAAAACATTAACTGTTAGTCACAAGGACAGGTACCTAGAGGAACCACATACATAAGGCAAATGGATGGAGCTGTTTCTGTATAATAAATACAACAGCCTACGCATGATAAATGTATGTTGTGATAATTTTGAAAAGAAATATAAGACTGTAGGCTTGAAGGGAGGGATGAGTGCAGAAATGGTTGACTTAATGAGGAAGAAATAAAGACCAGATTCTAAGGAAGAGAGCAGAAAAGACAGAATTTTGGTGGAGATCCCAGTTCTACTGGGTTAAAGATAAGGAGAAAAACTGGACTCCCATTGGGGTGATACAGTATTTATGACAACCGTCTTGAACTGGAACCTGGGCCTGAGTACATGAACTCTGTGAGGGGCTTCCATTATAGGTTGAGGAAAAACAAAGAAATGGGTGAAAAGATTCACTCCTAAGTAGAATCAGTTGGTCAAGTAGCTCATCCCATAACTCTATACCAGCTGCTTGCCCCACAATCAAACATATGATACGCAAATCTTTGAGATTAAAAGGAGCAGGAAGGTGGTATTTTCTCTCACACAGGGGCTGATAAGGTTGAGCCTCTGTGCTTCCTAGAGATTTTCTTTATGTAGAGTCAAGGCCCCAGAAATCTAGAAGCTAAGCATTCATGAAATATCCACATAACATCATACAAAATAAATCACCGCTTTTTCTTTAATTCATATAGTGTTTGGTTTTCTACCACTTGTGATTGAAAAGTCCTAGCTTAGTCCTAGTGTTTCAATTGCTTCTGAAACTTATAAAGAGTTGCTCAATCTTACTCATATCAAGAGAAATAAAGTAAAAGGAAAAGAGATTCCATTTTTCACCTGATTGGCAAAAAGTACAAACGTTCCATAATATATTATGTTGTCCAAACTGGGAGTAAGTAGGCATTCTTATACATTGCTTATTAATACATGTTGTTCACAGTGTTTGTAAAGGGTAATGGGGGAATATCTATCACAATAAAAAATGTGTGGGCCTTTACCTTAGCAATTCCTTCTAGAAATTTATTCTATAAATGTACTTACACATGTGCAGAAAAACATACATTTGCAGTTATTTATTAGAGTATTGTCTGTAACAGTAAATTACGTGAATAAACCTAAATGGCCACCAACAGACGACTGGTTAAATGAAGTATGGCACATCCATATGGTGGAATATCCTAAAAAAAAATCTTTTTTTGAATTGGGAATTTCTATTCTGCTGTGTAAATACCTCTAAAATACATTGTTTCATGAATTGATAGATTTTATGTTATCATTTGTATAAAAGGGGAAAAGTACAAAATATTCATATACACATATAAATCGCTAGAAGGACATGAAATGGAACTTAGCAGATGGAGATAAAGTTAGAAGGGAGTTTTTCCCATTTTAAACTTTAAATTCTCTTATTCCTTCCATTTTGGAGCCATATAAATGTATTATTTATTTAAAAATTCAAATGATACTTTTAAGAAAATAATGGAGGCCTAATTTACTCACTAAAGCTGTAAATCACTAAGCATTTTGTGTAGAGATCTAGGCACTGAACTGTGGCTGCATATATTAAACCTTCCCCCCTTTTCCATCTTTTAGAACCCTGGTCTATTGCAGTTCTGAAAGCTGAGGGCTGCAGCTCTGGAAAGAGATATTCCATGATTATGGTGGCCTCTTCAGGACAAAATGAGAATAATATTCCCCCCTTTCACCGGCAGAAGAAATTGGAAGGCATTGTACTGGTTGTGACCATGGGTTTACTCTTGAAATGGCAAGAATGAAAAGTTTTGATAGTCACTAATGGAAGCGCTGCAAAGCCAAGCCATTTAATGAAGAACATATTGGGATGGCAGCGTGCTGAAGAAGAAACCATATCTGCATTTTAACACTATCTTGTCACTCACATTTCTATGACTTGAGGCAAAGGCCATTATCCTTTCTGAAGCTGTTTCCTCACTTATAAAATATAGATAATACATTTTTATGGTTGAAGTATGAGGGTACAATCCATGTGGTGCATATTACGGAAATATTTATCAAAACTGCAAATGCACTTACTTTTTAGCTCGGCATTCCTACTTCTAGGATTTATTCTACAGGTACACGCATACGTGTGAAATGGAGTATGTACATATTTATTCATCATAACATTGTGATAGTAAAACATATCAATCTAAATTCTAATCAGTAAGGGCTGGATAACTGAAAAAATATGATAGGAATATCTGAAGCTGTAAAAAATAATGATGAACTTCAAGATGTACTAAGAGAAATTTTCAAAAGTGCAGAAGAATTGCTAATATTTGTGTAAAACCAGGGGGGAGAAAGGAAAAATGTTTTCATATTTGTTTGTATGTACATGACTACCTCTGGAAATATAGGAAAGAAACTGAGAAGAGTAAGTTTTCCTTTGAGGGGTGGAACAGGGGATTTGGGGGATAAGATTGAGAGGGATATTTTTTACTGTATATCTTATATTTCATGGAATTAAAAAATTTTTGGAACCATGAAAACTATTCAAAAATATTTTAACTGTATGTAATAAAAATATAATAATAATAGAATGAGGCTATAGAATTCTAAGACATGTATTGGGTGCAAGAACTGAAATGTCAGCTACTTAATTGGATGAACAAGCTTCTTCCATCATCTAGAATTTCAGCTCTAAAAAAAATCTGTTGCTGTACAGCTGACAAATGATATCCTGTGGCAATGGTGGCACCTGCAGGACGTATTGAGAATCGTTGTATTTATTTTTTATTTTTTTATTTTTCTGAGACTTGAAAGAAAAAGACATAAGGGTCAGTTTTCCATTAGATTTGCCAACAAAAGTATCTTGATACTCACTATAGATTTAGTGTCAGATAAACCCAGATAGAGATACTATCCCTGCAATTTACTGTCCATGGAGCTTTGCGCAAAGGTCCTTAAATTTTTTAAAGCATCGTTTCTTCACTCGCCAAATGTGGATAGTAATATCTATCTTAGAGTGTTGTTGGCTACTAAATTTTTAAGTGAATTGTATTGCCAATGGAATACCAAATACCTCCAAAAAAAATATGGTCTGTGATTGTTTAATGCCTAAGCAACCTCAGGCCCCCAAACCTGTATCAGTAGGAAGTGAGATGCTGAACAAATGCAGCCCAGCACAGAAGGAGCTTCGAGGATGCAATTCAGCGGCTGCCCACAACAAGGTTGTGCAGGGAGCTTGCCTTGACATAGGGAAGCCTGAGACAGACTCAGAGAGAGAGAGGAAGCCAGCAGGCCTGAGGCCATCATTTGATCCTTTGAACCCAGGCATACTGAAAAAGCTCTGAATTTACCTCAGACTTTTCATTTTTAAGAATAATAAATCCATTTTTAAAAGCCATATTGGAAAGGGGGTGAGTGCAATTTTAATAGCGTGTAATTATGACTTCATCAGGTAGGCATGGGCATTTTCCAAAAGATAAGTATGGATTTTAAGCTTATAAGTGAAAGGTGCTTAGCCATTTCTATTGGTGCATATTATTTTTTTGGTTTTTTTAAAATACATTTTTTAATTTAAGAAAATGAACAATACACTCAGAAACACCAAGAATGGACACCTTAGTTAGCTTAACCATAGGTATATTTAAATAAAGTATCCATGTAATCATTGTAAGACCTGTGTTTGTACAGTAAGTTTCATAAACTAATTTAAAATTAAGGCAACAAGGGAAAAAATCTACAAATTCAGAGAGCAAAGTTCTTAAATTCTAAATATTAAACACTAACTTATATACCATTTGATCAGCTGTCAAAACTGATAAGAAGCATTTTCCACTTACTATATTGGCAAAAAATAGAATGACAACTGATAACACACTATGCTGGCCAAACTATGGGGAAATGACACTCTCATTGGTGAGAATGTATGTTTAAATAACTTCTAAAGAAGGTAAATTAGATATATATATTTAAAACTTATAAGTCCACATAGGCATTCACCTGATAACTATGCTTAAAGAAATTTGTCCCCCAGATATATGTTCATATGTGCAAAATGAGGTACGTACAAAGTTACTCACGGTGGCATTTTTTGTAAGAGCAAAGTCAACGTAAATGACTATCACTGGTGAAGCAGTTTCATTCATACGACAGAAGACTCTAAATCCACTACAAGGAATAAGTCATTTGTTCAGGAAGTGGAAAAGTTCTCCATAATATATGTTTATGTAGGAAAAAAGTGACTAAAGGAATGTGAATAGTAAGCAGTAATGTGTGTAAAAGAAATGAGTGGGAGAAAGGAGTCTATGTTCATATTTTATTCTTTATGCATTAAAATCTCCAGAAGAATAGACAAAGATGAATTACTATGATACAGGTCACTTAGAGGAAATTGGTGGATAGAAGACAGAGATAGAGGAAGATTTTTCATAGAAGGCCGTTTTTTGCACATTTTAATTATTGAACCATGTAAATGTATAACCTATTCAAAAATAAATAAGATGTCAGGGGAAAAAGTCCCAATTTATATGCCGCAGCTGTGGAACTATAAGGACCCATGAATGAGAGTCCTTAGGCTGAGCTGTATGCAGTCTGTCCTCCGTATTCCAAAATTTCTGATTCTCTGCAGCTCTGAGAGATCAGGTTGCAGAGCTGGAAAAACATATCCCTTGGTTATGGTGGCACCTACAGAACATTCTGAGAACATTTCAGTTTGTTTCTTTGCGTCTTTTTTTTTCCTGAGAGTCAGTGGTGATTCTTCCAGGAGCAATGGGATTTTTCCCATTAGAGTTGCTACTTATTGTTAACATAATTTTTCATATAAGCATACTGGCATCTTACACTTTTGAGCTAATCACCCTTGATTGTAAAGATTGGGTTTGTCACTCATTCCTTGTTAATTCCCAATTTTATGGCATTAAGGAAAGGAACATTTCTGAGTCTAAATGTCTACATTTGTAAAATGTGAAATATGATGACTATATTGCAGGTCAATGCCCCTAGCATTTTAACTGGTTTATATCATTAGGGAAGCCTCAAATCAGGCAAACAACAGTTTGTAATTGCTCTACACTTAGGGCAACCCTAGGCTCCCAAGCTCCTTCCAACAGGCTGTGACTTACTAGAGTTGTAACCTGCAGAAGAGGCCTCCTCTGCCATGGTCCCCAGCTCAGAGGGACCTTGCAAGATAAAGGGCAAAGGAGATCCTTCCAGAGCATGGAATCAGGGCAGCCAAATTGGCAAAGGAACCCCATTTACCTCCATGTCAGGGTTACCCTGCTTTCCTACCCTGCATGTCATGGTAAGTGCTATGGACCAGAGACCACTTCATGTTGTTTCTCATTATCTGGCTTACCAAACGGATGCTTCCTTGTAATTATCCTGTTCTTTCTCTATCCCTCCATGCATGTGTTATGGCCACACTTGAACCATAGGTTGCTGGGTCACAGGGAACCACATCAGGATCTGACCAAGAACCTAGATGAGTCATTGTGTGACCTCTTTCTGGAAAGGGGGTGAGTGCAATTTTAATAGCATGTAATTATGACTTCATCAGGTAGGCATGGGCATTTTCCAAAGGATAGGTGTGGATTAAAGAGTACGTGTGTGGATGTTGGGCTGTCAAAGGGGTGGACTACAGCAGAAGTCTCTGATGTTCATCAGCCAGCCATTTATTTACCCTTCTCCACATAATAACACTTCAGTCTTTCATTGGCCAGACAGAATTCTCATTTTCACTCAATCCATCCCAATCTGGGATGATTGATCCTTGACTCTGGGAGTGGTTATGTAACTGAACTGGGCCAATTCAGGACACTGCCTCCCTGTCCAATTTGGGTCAGTGAGAATCAGGCCAAAGGGTCTCTGCTGGTATCTGAGATGCAAGAATGAAGGGTAAGAGAGGCTGTGTGATGATCCAGCCAAGGTGGAGAGTAGCTAGAGCAAGAGAGTGACAGAAAGAAAGAAAGAAAGGAAGGAAGGAAGGAGGGGAAGGAAGGAAGGAAGGAAGGAAGGAAGGAAGGAAGGAAGGAAGGAAGGAAGGAAGGAAGGAAGAAAGGAGGTGGGGGAGGGGAGGGAGGGAGGGAGGGAGGGAGGGAGAAAGAAAGAAAGAAAGAAAAGAGAGAGAGGAAGGAAGGAAGGGAGGGAGGAAGGAAGGAAGGAAGGAAGGAAGAAAAGAAGGAAGGAAGGAAGGAAGAGAGAGAGAGAGAGAGAGAGAAAGAAAGAAAGAAAGAAAGAAAGAAAGAAAGAAAGAAAGAAAGAAAGAAAGAAAGAAAGAAAGAAAGAAAGGAAGGAAGGAAGGAAGGAAGGAAGGAAGGAAGGAAGGAAGGAAGGAAGGAAGGAAGGAAGGAAGGAAGGAAGGAAGGAAGGAAGGAAGAAAAGAAGGAAGGAAGAGAGAGAGAGAAAGAAAGAAAGAAAGAAAGAAAGAAAGAAAGAAAGAAAGAAAGAAAGAAAGAAAGAAAGAAAGAAAGAAAGAAAGAAAGAAAGAAAGAGGAAAGAAAGAAAGAAAGAAAGAAAAAGAAAGAAAGAAAGAAAGAAAGAAAGAAAGAAAGAAAGAAAGAAAGAAAGAAAGAAAGAAAGAAAGAAAGGAAATAAAGAGAATGAAAGAAGGAAAGAAAGAAAAGAGGCCTTGGTGATATAATTTAAATCTTTAGATTAAGGCCCATTGGAAATTCTGCATCTATTTCCAGACTTTTTAGTCATAAAAAAAAAAAACCAAGTATCTTCTTGCTTAAGCCAGAGGGGCCGGGCTCTCTATCACTTGCAATCAAAAGGATTCACACAAATTTCAACATATCCAAAAGTTCTTAAACCAAAAAAATGCACAAACTTAATTATGATAAGAGAAATACAGAATATAACAGATAACCACTTTGTTTCATGCTCAGATTTGTTGGCAAAAATCCAAAACATACTAGTTGGCCAAGTGTGAGGAAATAGGCAATTTCAGAGATGACTCGCAGAGGCTAACATGGTACATGCCCTGTGAAAGGCAATTTGGAAATGCCTGTAAACGGTGCGAATGTGTGGGTCCTCACGCACATTCAGATACGTTCACACATGCAAAATGAACTCTATATAAGGTTACTCATTGCAGTATTGTTTTAACTGCAAACAAGTCAATTTGCCTATTATCAGTAGGGAACTGGGTAAATAAATTTCAGTTATCCACACAGTGTGGACTTAGTGAAACATATTTTTCTTAACTACATTCTTTTTTCTACTTTTGTTTGTTTTCAAACCATGTAAATATATTACATATTCAAAAAAATTAACAGGTAAAAATTGAAAGTAAACAATAAACACAGGTATATGGGTCCTGACATTGAACTGTCAGCTACAAAAATTGGATGCACCGGCTGGTTCCATCTTCTACAATGTCTGCTGCGCTGGAGCCCTGAGATCAGTGCTGGGAAGCTGGAAATAGATGTTCTATGATGAGGGTGGCACCTGCAGGACAAAGGGAGAATATTCCTGTTTTCATTTTTTGTTTGTTTTGGCAGCAATGGAGTTTAGCGGGGGTGGGGTGGGATGCAAGGTGGCAGGAGTGGTAGTGACAGACGTGAATTTCTCACTGGAGTCGCTAGATATGAAAGTTTTGCTAATTACTAACAGATATATCAAGCAAAACTATTTTACATAAGGTACATAGAGAAGCAATACGGAATAAAGGGTGAAATACAGACCCCTCCGTTCACATATATTGGCTTTGTCACTCCCCAGCTTTTGGCAAAGGCATTTAACGTTCCTGATCCATACAATCCACACAATTCAATGAGGACAATAACATTTATCTTGCAGGGTTATTGCCTCTTTTTTTTTTTCTTGCATGGGCAGGTACCGGGAATCGAACCCGTGTCTCCGGCATGGCAGGCAGTAACTGCCTGCTGAGCCACCGTGGCCGGCCCACCTCTTAACTTTTTAAGGGAGTTATACAGCCAGACATATCCTCTGCCCCAAAAGCAGCAGCCTGTAATTGCTCAAACCCTGAGTCCGTCTCAGGCTCCCAAACCCACTCCTTCAGGAAATGAGATGCTAAGCAGATGCAGCCCGGAGCAGGGGCGGTCCGCCCAAGATCCCCACTCCAAAAGGGACCATGGGAAAGAAAGGTCTAGGCAGAACCTTCCCGAGAGGCCACACTGTGTGACCGAGGAACTCACTTCACCTCAGGGCAGGGACCTGGGTAAGGGCTGAAGATCAGACACCACTGTGTGCCCTTCCCCATTCTTCTGTTTTCCAGATGAAGGGTTTCATTCCAAATGTCCTGATCTTACCCCATATGTATATACTGTAAGTTATTGTTTTCATTTAACCATCGGTGGTTGAGCTATGAGAAAAATGATAGGAAACTAATACAGATTGCTATTATTATGATTAATAGAGAACGAAATTGGAATTGGAATTAACCTAAATGCCCATCAGTAATTATTGTACATTTATACAATGGAATACTATGCAGTTTAAGTAGATGAAGAGGATTTTTATGCATTGATGTAGAAAGCTTTAACATGTATATTTATAAAAGGAGACAGTAATATATGTATTTATATTCATATATACATTAAAATTCTTGGAATGATATAAGAGGCTAATGACTGTGATTACCTGCTTTGAGGGGTCATGTATAGGAACTAGGAAGACGAGGGAAGTAGTGGAAGGGAAATTATTTGCAATATACCTTTTTGTACGTTCTGATTTTTTAGTCATGTATTCTATATTCAAAAAAATTAGAAATGCCTATTTAAAAAAAGAAAAATACAATTTGAAAGTATAAGTTGGAACTACAGAACTCAAAGCGCACGTGTGTTTACCGTATATGAACTGTCAGCCCCATCACTTGGCTTCCTCCATCTTCTAGAATTTCTAGAGTGTGCAGCCCTAAGCGACACCGGCTGAGGAACCCGAAAGAGATATTCTGTGGTTATGGCGGCACCTGCAGGACAAACTGAGAATTTCTGTTTGTTGGTTTTCGTTTTGTTTTCTGAGAGGCAGGTGTAGGAAGTAGTGAATAGTGATTCTCCAGCAGAATAATAAAGCAGGAATTTTTAAAATAATGACCAATGAAATATTGTGCCCAATACATATTTCTACACAGATCACACTGGGCAGAAAGTGCGGAGTGATGAGATAACGGGAGGTTTTAAAGTCTCGCAGATTTGGTCTCACATTTTTTCTTTGTCATTTTAGATAAAGGAATCAGACCATCTCTGAGCATTAGTGTTTTCATGTGAAATATAGTTCGGGGCCTGGCACATAGTTGGTTTGCAGTATTTAGTTGTAGTTTTCCTTGTACCCATAAGGCTGATGGCCCAATAGGCTCACCTTGTTTTAACCCAACACCCACCTTGATGAAAACTCAGGCTTTTCTCAAGTTTCCACCAGCAAGCTTATCATACCAAGCACAATTCAATTTTCTTGCATCTTTTAATATCAAACTAGCACAGCTCCACCACCTAACCCTTTCTGCACTCTCATAATTTGGAGCTATTTTTTAAAACTCTTGGTGTGTGTTTCCATTTTCAGGTAAAATATAAAAATATTATGTTTATGTATTTTCACTTAACTGAAACTAACATGCATTTATTCATATAATAATATGACATTTTCCTCCTCGGGCATCACTCTCAAGTTTGAGTCTGACCTTTCTTCACCTTCAGAATGTAAAGGTTCTTCTGAATCTCTGCTGGCCTTATGCATATATGCACACCATCACGTTTTTAGAGTGATATACTCCTGTATGTGTGTAAGATTAAAGCAAAATAGAATTTAAGATCAAGAATGGAAGAAATCCATTAATAATTGTAAACCATGAATAAATATAAAAGATTTGGAAATCAGGGAAAGGATTATTTACTAGGGAAATAAACTAGGCAGACATGATTGCTCTAAGTGATTCTGAGTAACCAATAAACCTCAGAAAATAAATGTAGACTTGCATCTAAAACGAAAATGGCAGGTGGATTGATTTCCTGTTCCCATGATATTTAGACCAAATATAGAAGGGAAAACTACACAATGAAAGGATGTGATGATAACTATTATGGAGGATTTATACAGAACTAGGGAAAAACAGGAGGAGAAAGAATCCTGTGTTTCCAAGCAGATGGTGCTGCATATCATAAATATTATGATGGAGATAATGACCCAGGGGATTCTAGGCTAGTCAATTGATGCTCTAGTGGGAGATTTAAATGATCTCGATGACAACCATTACAGAGGGTGATCAGTAAAGAAAACTAAAAAATATATGCAATAGGGAACATAAGCTAAACCACAGAATACAGTAATAGATAAAATATACTGATAATACAGAATATTGCTGATTACACATATTATTAAGTAATTCAGACAGGTTGGAGAATCAGCAACCACATGGCAGGGTATGGATACATGGACATCATGCTCCATGCTACTATTAAATTAAAGTAAAACATGAAAGAGGGGTTGTCATTAAGACAGCATAAAAATTACATGCAGGATTCAAATGGATATTTTCTTAATGGAGATTTAGATTGCCAACCCTGCACAGTCATGAAAAGATTACAGAAAAGCACAACAGTGCTGATGCAGCCATGAGAGATAGTATGGGCATAATGAACACATATAAGACAATTATTGTTCAGACAAGTGTAGGTGAAACTTGTAAATGTTTACTTGTAAGGCAGGATCTCCCCAGGAGAGAACAACACTTACTGGAGCTACTAAAAGTACAAGCAGTCCCTGAACTTCATATCCCAGTTGAGAAGATAAACATGGTTAAGATACTGCTGTTAAACTACTCAAAGATATAGAGAAAATTATTGGATCCTAGGGTGGGCCTAAGGGAAATAGATTTTTTAAAATAGGTGAGCCAAGAAATCTATTAGCTCAGAAAATAAAAGAAGGAACAGGAAGATCTCCTCTTTAATCTGGACATGAAAAGAAATAGATTATACCATTTTCTATGGAACCTCACAAGACCAAATAATGGACCACATAGGGATAAATGATCTTGCATGCAGCCTAAAAGGACAGGACCTCTGCTATTCCAACAAAGAGAGAAAAGGAATGGACTGTCACAACCAGAAAGTATAAGGAAAGGCTCCACCAAAGGACAGACAAAACCCATTGCTCCAAACTAGGAATTCGACATTCTTGCATCTTCCCAGATCATAGAATGATTGCCCCAATATGATCTATAAAATATGAAACTGAAAAAAGGAGTTAGGATTATTGGACACAGGGATCCATATGTCAACAAATTCAGGAAAAAATAGCCAAGTATGGATAAAGAATATAGAAAATTAAAAATTAAAATGTTAGGAGAAGCTACATTAAAAGGAGTCAGGATAAAATGAGACCTAAGATTAGCTAGTTGCCTTTCTAGCATTTATAAAGTAGCCTTAATACCAAATTCTGAATGGATAATTGGAACATAAGAAAAGAAAATGATAAGAAATGGGAGAAAATAAAATACATTTAGTAATATATTTCTATCAGAGAGGCAAAATTGTCACCAATGACATTACCCGTACTGACAGAAATTCATCTTGGCATAATGCATTGTCTTTTTAAAACTGGGTGGGTTTTGTTAATAATTTGCTTAAGATCTTTTATCTGTATTTATGAGGGTTATTGTTCCATGATTTCTCTTTTTTATGTGGCCCTTGTTGAATTTTGAAATCCAGGTTATGTTAGAATTTTAACATGGGCTGTGGAGTGTGACAGCTTACTCTCTGGAAGAGTTTATTCTTGAAAGTTGCGTGAAACTTATATGCTGTTTTCACTGTGGGAAAATTTTGCCTGAACATTAATTCATTTCTTCAATGTGTATAGATATATCAAAACAGATTTAGGTTTTTTTTGTCTTCTTGAGTCAGTTTTGGTAAATAATCTTTTCCTAGAAATTTGGCCATTTCATCCAGGTTTTCAAATTCATTGACATTAAATTGTTGTTGAGGTGGCAGTAGCAATGGCAGTTCTGTGGTTTCTTTTTTATAAATTTTTATTTTTAAATGAGGATAGATTCACAAGAAGTTGCAAAATAGTACCGGAAGGTCTTGTGTACTCTTTACCCAAGGTCCCCCAATACTAACATCTTATATACCTGTAGTACATTATCAAAACCAGTAAATTGGCATTGGCATGGCACTGTCAACTAGATCACAGACCTTACTATGATGTCACCAGTTTTTACATCCACTCTTTTGGGCATTTGTGTATATGTTTATGAAATGCTATCACTTGTATGGATTGTGTGACCACCACCACACTCAAGATATTTAACTATTCCATCATTTCAAAGGAACTCCACTGTGCTACACTTCTACAGTCACATCCTCCTTTACCACCCCCTTCCATAGCCCCAGTGACCACCGATCCATTTTCCACCTCTATAATTTTGTCATTTCAAGAATATTATATAAATGGAATCATATGGTATGTAAACCTTTGATACTCACTTTTTTAACTTGACATAATAAACTTTAAATATATCCAAGATTTTGTGTGTGTCAATAATTAATGTTTTTTTGTTTAATAGTAATCCATTGTAGTGTGTGCCACAGTTTGTTTATCCATTCACCCATTAAAAGACATGTGGGTTGTTACTAGTTAGGGGATTTTTTAAAAACTCTATAAACATTTGCGGACAGGCTTTATGTGAAAATAAGTTATTATTTCTTAGGATAAATGCCTAGATGGCTGGATCATATGGTGAATATACTTTTAATTTTATAAATACCTAACGGTTTTCTAGCGTGTCTGTACTATTTTACATCTCCACCTGCAATGTAAGAGAAATCTAGTCTCTCTGTATCCTCATCATTCTAGTAATTAAGTAGTAGTATCTCATTGTGTTTTTTTTCATTTTCATTTCCTAATAATTAATGATGTTGAAAATTTCCTAATTGCAATCTGTATACCTCTGTGCTGGTTTGAAATTGTTACATACCCAGAAAAGCCATTCTCTTTCAATCCTGATCCACATTTGTGGGGGCAGCCATGCTCCTTTAATCCTTATTCAATATTGTAGGGTAGGATTTCTAGATTAGGTTGTTTTCATGGAGATGTGACACACCTGTTGTGAGTTGGACCTTTGATTATATTACTTCCATGGAGATTTGATCTGCCCAATTGTGGGTTGAACATTTGGATTAGATGGAGATGTGACTCTGCCTTTCTAGGTGGGTCTTTGTTAGTTTACTGGAGTCATTAAGAGACCTCACAGAAAGGGAAATAGCTCAGAACAAACACAGGTGCAGATATTTGGAAATGCAGAAGCCCTAGAAGATACCGGGAGTTGAGAGAGCCAACAGAAGCTAGACAGGAACCAGAGCCCAGCAGATGTCTCCAGGTACCTTCCCATGAGGTGCCAAGCAAGCCAGAGCCTGGAGAGAGTGAAGGGAAGCTAAGAGATGATATCCAAAGTTCACCTGGGAGCAGCTAAGTAAGGGCCCATAAGCACTTAAAGAGTAAGCCACTGGAATCACAGGCTAAAGGCAACAGGACCTGGAACAAGAACCAGCAGATGCCAGCCATGTTCCTTCCCATGTGACAGAATCGGCCCTTCTTTGGAGTCAAGGTATCTTTCTCCGGATGCCTTAGTTTGGTCATTTTTATGGCCTTAGAACTGTAAACTTGTAACTTAATAAATCTCCCTTATAAGAGCTGATCCACTTCTGGTATATTGCACTCCAGCAGCTTTAGCAAAATAAAACACCCTCTTGAGTGAAGTGTCTATCTCAGTCATTTGTCCTTTTTCTATTCGGATTGTTTGGCTTTCTAATTGAGTTGTTTATTTTTAAGTTTAGAGAATTCTTTATATAGTCTAGATACAAGTCCTTTGTCAGATATTTGGTTTACAAAAGCTTCCCCAGTCTGTGGCTTGATTTTTCAATCTCTTACTAGGGTTTTTTTTTTTTATTTTAATGAAGTTCAAGCTATACCTATTTCTTTTATGGATTGTGTGTTTGACGTAATATCTAAGAATTCTTTAGCCTTAAGTCACAAAAATTTTATCTGAAAGTTTTCTTCTAAAAGTACTAGAGTTTTACATTATATATGTAGATTTGTGATTCAGTTTGAGTTAATTTTTGTGTAAGGTGTGAGATTTAGGTCAAAACTCATTTTTTCTTTTTGCCTGTTGTCCAAATATTCCACCATTATTCGTGGAAAAGACTATTCTCTTCCACTGAATTGCTCACCTTTTTCAAAAATCTGTTGGTCATATTTGTGTGGGCCTATTTCTAGGATCTCTATTATATTCCATTGATCTGTCTACCTCTCTGCCAATACAACATTGTCTTAATTAATGTAGCTATGTAATAAGTCTTAAATCCAGATAGTGTGATTTCTCCAAATGTTTTATTCTTTTAAAAATTAATTAAAAAGTTGTTTAGCCGCCGGCCCGCCGAGCCGAGCCGAGCCGCCCGCCCTCCTCCTCCCCTCTCTTTCTCCGCCGGCCCGCCGAGCCGAGCCGAGCCGCCCGCCCTCCTCCTCCCCTCTCTTTCTCCGCCGGCCCGCCGAGCCGAGCCGAGCCGCCCGCCCTCCTCCTCCCCTCTCTTTCTCCGCCGGCCCGCCGAGCCGAGCCGAGCCGCCCGCCCTCCTCCTCCCCTCTCCTCCCCCTCCTGCTCCGGCTGCTCTCCAACCACCACGGTGCCTTCTTCCCCTGCCTTCACCGTGCTCCTCCGCCACCAGCCTCGACAGCCTTGCCGCCCTCACCTTTCCTCCTCCAGAACAGCTACTGGGGGAGTGGAGATAATACAGAGCAGCTCCCGGAACCACGAGGGAGATCAAAGGGACAGCGTACCCCATCCTGGAACGGCTGACTATCTGGGAGAACCAGCTCCGGTGAGATCACCAAGGGGCACGGGCTTTCCTGGGTGGGTCGGCAAGCGACCGGAGTCCCTCCCTTCCACCTTCCTGGGCCAGCTGGTAGAATTGGACAGGCGGTCCCCTTAGGCCGCAGCGGCTGGTGCCCCCACCACACGAGGCCCCCCGGAACAACTGAGATAGTTGGGCCGGAAATCCCCAGACTGCGGAGAACAGTGACCGGGGGATCCCTTCCAAACACGTGACTCCCCCGTCGGCTGGGAACAGTATACTCTCCCGGGCTGTGACAGCTGGCGCCCTCCCGCCACGCTTGGTGCCCCGGGCCGACTGGCTAATTTGGCCGGACGCTCTCCTGTGCTGCGACGGCCGGCG
The DNA here is from genome assembly GCF_023851605.1 of Tamandua tetradactyla. Lineage (NCBI taxonomy): Eukaryota > Metazoa > Chordata > Mammalia > Pilosa > Myrmecophagidae > Tamandua > Tamandua tetradactyla. The sequence continues at coordinate 120,119,787 of NC_135327.1, read as the reverse complement.
ACCCTCCCCGTGTTTGGAACCCCGGGCCGGCTGGCATTCTTCCAAGACGCTTCGATTACCGAACCTCCCCTACGGCGAGAGGTTTCCAGAGTTGAGGGACCCACAGCAACTTTCGCTGGTGGAACCCACAGACAGGCGTGTGCCACGAGCGCCACCTACTGGGCAGGATAGGAAGAACAGAACCCAGAGATTGCACAGAAAAATCTTTCAACCTGTGGGATCGAACACCCGGGGAAATCTGACTAAATGCCCAGACGCCAGCAGAAGATAACGGATCACGCTCAGAAAATTGAACACATGGCCCAGTCAAACGAAGAAACCAATAGTTCAAATGAGATACAGGAGCTGAAACAACTAATGCTGAATATACGAACAGAAATGGAAAACCTCTTCAAAAACGAAATCGATAAATTGAGGGAGGACATGAAGAAGACATGGGCTGAACATAAAGAAGAAATAGAAAAACTGAAAAAACAAATCACAGAACTTATGGAAGGGAAAGATAAAGTAGAAAAGATGGAAAAAACAATGGATACCTACAATGACAGATTTAAAGAAACAGAAGATAGAATTAGTGATTTGGAGGATGAAACATCTGAATTCCAAAAACAAACAGAAACTATCCGGAAAAGAATGGAAAAATTTGAACAAGGTATCAGGGAACTCAAGGACAATGTGAACCGTACAAATATACGTGTAGTGGGTATCCCAGAAGGAGAAGAGAAGGGAAAAGGAGGAGAAAAACTAATGGAAGAAATTATCACTGAAAATTTCCCAACTCTTATGAAAGACCTAAAATTACAGATCCAAGAAGTGCAGCGCACCCCAAAGAGATTAGACACAAATAGGCGTTCCCCAAGACACTTACTAGTTAGAATGTCAGAGGTCAAAGAGAAAGAGAGGATCTTGAAGGCAGCGAGAGAAAAACAATCCGTCACATACAAGGGAAACCCAATAAGACTATGTGTAGATTTCTCAGCAGAAACCATGGAAGCTAGAAGACAGTGGGATGATATATTTAAGTTACTAAAAGAGAAAAACTGCCAGCCAAGACTCCTATACCCAGCAAAATTGTCCTTCAAAAATGAGGGAGAAATTAAAACATTCTCAGACAAAAAGTCACTGAAAGAATTTGTGACCAAGAGACCAGCTCTGCAAGAAATACTAAAGGAAGCACTAGAGTCAGATACAAAAAGACAGAAGAGAGAGACATGGAGAAAAGTGTAGAAAGAAGGAAAGTCAGATATGATATATATAATACAAAAGGCAAAATGGTAGAGGAAAATATTATCCAAACAGTAATAACTCTAAATGTCAATGGACTGAATTCCCCAATTAAAAGACATAGACTGGCAGAATGGATTAAAAAACAGGATCCTTCTATATGCTGTCTACAGGAAACACATCTTAGACCCAAAGATAAATATAGGTTGAAAGTGAAAGGTTGGGAAAAGATATTTCATGCAAATAACAACCAGAAAAGAGCAGGAGTGGCTATACTAATATCCAACAAATTAGACTTCAAATGTAAAACAGTTAAAAGAGACAAAGAAGGACACTATATACTATTAAAAGGAACAATTAAACAAGAAGACATAACAATCATAAATATTTACGCACCGAACCAGAATGCCCCAAAATACGTGAGGAATACACTGCAAACACTGAAGAGGGAAATAGACACATATACCATAATAGTTGGAGACTTCAATTCACCACTCTCATCAATGGACAGAACATCTACACAGAGGATCAATAAAGAAATAGAGAACCTGAATATTACTATAAATGAACTTGACTTAACAGACATTTATAGGACATTACATCCCACAACAGCAGGATACACCTTTTTTTCAAGTGCTCATGGATCATTCTCAAAGATAGACCATATGCTGGGTCACAAAGCAAGTCTTAACAAATTTAAAAATATTGAAATCATACACAACACTTTCTCGGATCATAAAGCAATGAAGTTGGAAATCAATAATAGGCGGAGGGCCAGAAAATTCATAAATACATGGAGGCTCAACAACACACTCTTAAACAACAAGTGGGTCAAAGAAGAAATTGCAAGAGAAATTAGTAAATACCTAGAGGCAAATGAAAATGAAGACACAACATATCAAAACTTATGGGACGCAGCAAAGGCAGTGCTAAGAGGGAAATTTATTGCCCTAAATGCCTTTATCAGAAAAGAAGAAAAGGCAAAAATGCAGGAATTAACTGTCCACTTGGAAGAACTGGAGAAAGAACAGCAAACTAATCCCAAAGCAAGCAAAAGGAAAGAAATAACAAAGATTAGAGCAGAAATAAATGAAATTGAAAACATGAAAACAATAGAGAAAATCAATAAGGCCAGAAGTTGGTTCTATGAGAAAATCAACAAGATTGATGGGCCCTTAGCAAGATTGACAAAAAGAAGAAGAGAGAGGATGCAAATAAATAAGATTAGAAATGAAAGAGGAGACATAACTACTGACCTCACAGAAATAAAGGAGGTAATAACAGGATACTATGAACAACTTTACGCTAATAAATACAACAATTTAGAAGAAATGGACAGGTTCCTGGAAAGACATGAACAACCAACTTTGACTCAAGAAGAAATAGACGACCTCAACAAACCAATCACAAGTAAAGAGATTGAATTAGTTATTCAAAAGCTCCCTAAAAAGAAAAGTCCAGGACCAGACGGCTTCACATGTGAATTCTATCAAACATTCCAGAAAGAATTAGTACCTACTCTCCTCAAACTCTTCAACATAATCGAAGTGGAGGGAAAACTACCTAATTCATTCTATGAAGCCAACATCACCCTCATACCAAAACCAGGCAAAGATAATACAAAAAAAGAAAACTACAGACCAATCTCTCTAATGAATACAGATGCAAAAATCCTCAATAAAATTCTAGCAAATCGTATCCAAAAACACATTAAAAGAATTATACATCATGACCAAGTAGGATTCATCCCAGGTATGCAAGGATGGTTCAACATAAGAAAATCAATTAATGTAATACACCATATCAACAAATCAAAGCAGAAAAATCACATGATCATCTCAATTGATGCAGAGAAGGCATTTGACAAGATTCAACATCCTTTCCTGCTGAAAACACTTCAAAAGATAGGGATACAAGGGAACTTCCTTAAAATGATAGAGGGAATATATGAAAAACCCACAGCTAATATCATCCTCAATGGGGAAAAATTGAAAACTTTCCCCCTAAGATCAGGAACAAGACAAGGATGTCCACTATCACCACTATTATTCAACATTGTGTTGGAAGTTCTAGCCAGAGCAATTAGGCAAGAAAAAGAAATACAAGGCATCAAAATTGGAAAGGAAGAAGTAAAACTATCACTGTTTGCAGACGATATGATAATATATGTAGAAAACCCAGAAAAATCCACAACAAAATTACTAGAGCTAATAAATGAGTACAGCAAAGTAGCAGGCTACAAGATCAACATTCAAAAATCTGTAGCTTTTCTATACACTAGTAATGAACAAGCTGAGGCGGAAATCAAGAAACGAATCCCATTTACAATCGCAACTAAAAGAATAAAATACCTAGGAATAAATTTAACCAAAGAGACAAAAAACCTATATAAAGAAAACTACAAAAAACTGTTAAAAGAAATCACAGAAGACCTAAATAGATGGAAGGGCATACCGTGTTCATGGATTGGAAGACTAAATATAGTTAAGATGTCAATCCTACCTAAATTGATTTACAGATTCAATGCAATACCAATCAAAATCCCAACAACTTATTTTTCAGAAATAGAAAAACCAATAAGCAAATTTATCTGGAAGGGCAGGGTGCCCCGAATTGCTAAAAACATCTTGAGGAAAAAAAACGAAGCTGGAGGTCTCGCGCTGCCTGACTTTAAGGCATACTATGAAGCCACAGTGGTCAAAACAGCATGGTATTGGCATAAAGATAGATATATCGACCAATGGAATCGAATAGAGTGCTCAGATATAGACCCTCTCATCTATGGACATTTGATCTTTGATAAGGCAGTCAAGCCAACTCACCTGGGACAGAGCAGTCTCTTCAATAAATGGTGCCTAGAGAACTGGATATCCATATGCAAAAGAATGAAAAAAGACCCATCTCTCACACCCTATACAAAAGTTAACTCAAAATGGATCAAAGATCTAAACATTAGGTCTAAGACCATAAAACAGATAGAGGAAAATGTTGGGAGATATCTTATGGATCTTACAACTGGAGGTGGTTTTATGGACCTTAAACCTAAAGCAAGAGCACTGAAGAAGGAAATAAATAAATGGGAGCTCCTCAAAATTAAACACTTTTGTGCATCAGAGAACTTCATCAAGAAAGTAGAAAGACAGCCTACACAATGGGAGACAATATTTGGAAATGACATATCAGATAAAGGTCTAGTATCCAGAATTTATAAAGAGATTATTCAACTCAACAACAAAAAGACAGCCAACCCAATTACAAAACGGGAAAAAGACTTAAACAGACACCTACCAGAAGAAGAAATACGGATGGCCAAGAGGCACATGAAGAGATGCTCAATGTCCCTGGCCATTAGAGAAATGCAAATCAAAACCACAATGAGATATCATCTCACACCCACCAGAATGGCCATTATCAACAAAACAGAAAATGACAAGTGCTGGAGAGGATGCGGAGAAAGAGGCACACTTATCCACTGTTGGTGGGAATGTCAAAGGGTGCAACCACTGTGGAAGGCAGTTTGGCGGTTCCTCAAAAAGCTGAATATAGAATTGCCATACGACCCAGCAATACCATTGCTGGGTATCTACTCAAAGGACTTAAGGGCAAAGACACAAACGGACATTTGCACACCAATGTTTATAGCAGCGTTATTTACAATTGCAAAGAGATGGAAACAGCCAAAATCTCCATCAACAGAAGAGTGGCTAAACAAACTGTGGTATATACATACGATGGAATATTATGCAGCTTTAAGACAAGATAAACTTATGAACCATGTAATAACATGGATGGACCTAGAGAATATTATGCTGAGTGAATCTAGCCAAAAACTAAAGGACAAATACTGTATGGTCCCACTGATGTGAACGGACATTCGAGAATAAACTTGAAATATGTCATTGGTAACAGAGTTCAGCAGGAGTTAGAAACAGGGTAAGACAATGGGTAATTGAAGCTGAAGGGATACAGACTGTGCAACAGGACTAGATACAAAAACTCAAAAATGGACAGCACAATAATACCTAATTGTAAAGTAATCATGTTAAAATACTGAATGAAGCTGCATCTGAGCTATAGGGTTTTTTTTTGTTTTTGTTTGCTTGTTGGTTTGTTTGTTGTTGTTGTTTTTTACTATTACTACTACTTTTATTTCTTTTCTTTATATTAACATTTTATATCTTTTTCTGTTGTGTTGCTAGTTCCTCTAAACCGATGCAAATGTACTAAGAAACAATGATCATGCATCTATGTGATGATGTTAAGAATTACTGAGTGCATATGTAGAATGGTATGATTTCTAAATGTTGTGTTAATTTCTTTTTTTTTTTCTTTCCGTTAATAAAAAAAATAAAAAAATTTAAAAAAAAAAAAAAATTGTTTAGCCTACTTTCATTTTTTTTACCTTTCCATATAAATGTTATATTAAACTGGTCTACGTCTACAAAAAGGGATTTTGATAGGAATTGCACTAAATAAATACAACATTTTATCTTTGCCACATTGTGTCTTTCAATCTATGGACCTAATATGTCTCTCTGTTTAATTAGTACTTCCTTTATTTCTTTCATCAGCATTTTATATATTGCAGCCTAGAGTTGTATAAATGTTTTGTTAGATTCATACCTGTATTTCACTTTTGAGTGATTTTAACTGGTTTTGTGTTTTATGTTTTTGTTTCCATTCGTTCACTGCTAGGATATAGAACTGTGCTTGCTTTCTGGGGTGTTGAGTTTGTATCCTGTGATCCTGCTAAATTCACTTATTAGTTCCAGGAGTTTTTTGTAGGTTTTTGTAGCTTCCTTGTAGACCAGGGATCTGCAGACTATTGTCTATGGGTAAGTATACTCCACTGTCACTTTTTGTAAATAAAAACAGGTCTATCTCTACAAAATAATTTTTTGTAGGTGTTTTTATGAAAACAGGCTCATTTGTTTATGTATTTTTATGGCTGAATAAAAAATAGTTGTGAATAGTTGTGACAGAATCCATATTGACTACAGAGATAAAAATATTTACTGTCTGGCCTCTGACAATGTCAAAAGAATTCCTAATGCAAATAGAAAGAAGAGAGCTTTATTAACAGGATAACAATTCACAAATTCGGCAACATCAAGTAAGAGGTGTTGAAGGAAACTTGACTGAAACTGACTGGTCAGAGCTTAGACCTCTTTTTCTTGTCCTCTTTCCTTTAAGTCTTGTTCTCAGTCTTGAAGTCTGCTTGCATCAGTGTAGTGCATCCACCTGTGTGCCTCCTTTGCCAGCAACCATTTTGTAACCAAGGTCCTGAAGGTCAATTCAGAGTTCCTTTAACAATAGAGAAAGATTGCTGACACCTGATGTAGACAATTGTATAATATGCAAATAGGGACAATTTTATTTCTTCCTTTGCCATCTATGGTAGATTGAATTATGTATCCCAGTTTAGACTTTTTCTCAATCTTAATCTGCATTCCTATGGATGTGAACTCATTGTAATAGGCTCTCTTGAAGATTTTTAAAATTAATCTGTCGCCAACAGAAGCAGGGTGGGCCTTAATCTGGATTACAGGAGTCCTCTATAAACAGAAGGAAGTCAGACATATTTAGAAAAAGCCCCATGGATGAGCCTGAAGCCAGAAGACAAGCGACCCTGGAAGAGAAAGGAGAGAACATCCACATGTGATACAAGGCAGGGACACGAGCCAAAACACCTCCAGCATCACAGGCAGCCAATGCCAGAACGTCACAGACATTGGAGAGAAAGCATCACCTCACAGAAAATCTGTTGGACTTCTATCCTTGAAACTGTGCCCATTGTATAGTGTTTGCCACAACCGCCTGGTAAGCTAAGACAATATCTGTATGTCTTTTATATCCTTTCTTCATTACTGTACTACTAGGACTTCCACTACTATGTTGAATAAAACTGGTGAAAAAGTGGGCAATTTTACTTGTTCTCAGTTTCAGAGGGAAACTATTCAGTCTTTCACTATTACATTCTATGTTTGATATGGGTTTTATAATGCTGTTTATGAAATTGAAAAATTTCCCCCTTTACTTTATTAGAGTTTTAACATAAATGGATACTGAGTATTTTTTTCAATGATTTTTCTATGTCAATTGATATGACTGTGTAGCTTTTCTTCTTTGCTTGTTAATATGCTGAATTATATTGATTTTCAATTATGAAACCAATCTTGCATTCCTAGAATGAATCCCACTTGATTGTGTTATATAATTTTTAGAACGTTGCTGGATGTAAGTTACTAATATTTTGTTGAGGATTTTAGCATCTAGGCTTTAGGGATATAGGAAGGTAGTTTCTTATTTTGTACTGTCTTTTTCTGGTTTTTGGTATAAAGGTGACGCTGGTCTTATAAAATCTATTCCTAGATATTTTATTCCTTTAGATGCTAGTTGAATGGAATTTTTGAAATTTTCATTTTGGGTTCTCTTTTGCTGGTACATAGAAATCCACTGAATTTTGTATGTTAATTTGTGGTCTGCAACATTGCTGAATTTGTTTATTAGCTCTAATATTTTTCCTGTTTATTCTTTGAGATTTTCTATATCAAGGATCATGTTTTCTTCTTAAATTGTCTAAAGAGCTTCTGTTTCTTTAGTTGACTATCAGACTGATATTTGGGAAGCTTGACAGTCAGAAACCTGTGATTAAACACAGGCATGCCACATCTAGCTACAGAAATTCAACTTGGCATTATTCTATATGCATTTTATTGCCAGAAAATCTAGCCCATGGCCATCATAGAGGAAGGTGCTGTCTTCTTCACTTTTACCTTACAATCTCACATGACCACCTGCCATCTAAAAACATCTGGAAGCCTAGATTCAAAGGAGCATGTAAAATGTACTTGGCGACTTTTTACTCTTTTAATTAAAGGAAGGCACTGCAGAAGATTGGAATTGAAATAATAGATCCAATCCACAATGTCCACTATATCCCATCCACTTAATACAGTATTAACATTCATATGCAAGATTCTGAACATACTTGAATACCCAAACAAAAACTAAAGCATTAAGTACATTCTTCCTTTCTCTCAAAGGGGAGGCCCAGTATACCATAAATGCTTTTCAATATCTGAATGCTATTCTTCTTTTTTATTCATTCAGAATTTGACTTTGATATTCAGGAACCTAAGGACTGACTAACATGGTTATATATTGTCAAAGATAAGGAGTAAAAAGGAAATTAGAGGTCTCTTGCTTCCCTCATCTCTGTCTTTGTGTGAGTGCCTGCATGTCCTCTAACATGTGTTCTCAATAGATTTTCTGCCTGCTTACTCTATTCTGTGTTGTGCTATGCCCTTGAAATCTTTCTCATGGCATAGCCAAGAACCTGGAAACCCAAATATGGTACATATTTTGGTGAGCCAGCCAGGAGACACTTCTCTCCGACTGTCTGGACTGGGAGTCATCTCTGGTTTAGGCACATGGGAATTGGATATGTTCCAATGGGAGTGTCTCCCCCCTGAAAGCCAAGAGTGAAGTTTGCAGGGTAAGCAAAAGCCCCAGCTATCCTAATTGAAGTGAGCTAAGCATGTGAGAGCTAGTAAACCCTCCCGCACCCTCTTGCTCTTTGCTCAGTCACGGCGTTGGCTCTCTGTTCCTCACCGTCCTGGGACCAGCCTGTACCACTGCTTCTCCTCCCTACTATTATTCTCTGGTGCAGTTGAAACCTTGGCAGGCCTTCCTCTTAGGGAAGCTACTAGTGTTAGATTTCCTTTCACTTTCTAAGATCAGTACAGTAAGGGATGGAGGGACCCTCACTCCTGGCCCTGTCCTCCAATATAGCCATACCTAGACCCCTCTAATTGCCTAAAGAGTATACTAAGCAACATTTTTAAAAGGAACCCAATTTTTTTGCAGGAAACTTCTAGTTGATCATGGTGACACCTGGGGCTGGCACCCAGGAAATCCCCTCCCTAAAGTTTCTTTGTTTGTGGCAACTATTCTCTTAGGCGGTAATCTAGGTAGTACGTTAAGAGCGTAGACACCAAGGGAGACGAGAGGGTCACCTCAGTAGCTTTGAGATGGTACCAGGCCATCTGTCTCCTGAGTCTTTGAGGACCCCAGAGATGCATGGGGATAGGGAGCCTAATCCCATTGGCCCAAGGAATCAGCACTCAGAATGATAGGCTAGCAACCTGAGATGCAGGGCACTAGTAAGAAATCTGCCTTTTTCTCTCTCTTCCTGCAAAATGTGTAGTGCTCCCAATCTACTGCAGTACTGCCTAGCTGCAGTGTCTCCTGGAGGACAACCAACATTGTCCCATGAATAGGACAATCAGCTAGAACCCTATCTTACAATAGCCTCTTTTGTGAGAGGGAGGGAAAATAGTAAAAAATTCCTTTAATACAGCTTTTATAGCCTTATAGCAAGACCAACAGATAAAGAGCTCCTGAAAATTGTGTTATGGCCAGAAAAACTGTCAAAAACTTCTTTCTCATAACTCTTCTTCACAAAAGAAGGCAAATATTTTAAGTAATCCTCTTTTAAATTGTCCCCTCGCTCCAAGAATCCTTGTTTAGTCTCTATTAAAATCCATTGTGGAAACCCGGGTTTGATTCCCAGTACCTGCCCATGCAAAAAAACAAAACAAAAAATTGTGGCCATATATAAATCTTCCCTTTTAAAGTATGCTCTCTTTTTAGCACTCAGGAAACTGGAAACTTAGAGGAGAAAAGGTCTCCTCTTTTTCCTTTTCCATAGAAAATGGGAAATGCCAATAATCAATATAAACTAAAATAGATGGGGAAGCATAGCCCTCCAATGGGATTTTCAATTACAATACCATCCTCCAGTCTGTAAAAGACAGGAAAAGTAGTCAGAAATTCCCTATGTCCAGATATTTATAGCTCTCCATCAAGACAAGGACCAAAAACAGACCTGTCACTTGTGTTATGCCTATGTCTCAATTTCGATTAAAGAAGAAAATACTTGTTTGCTTTTTAAAGCATGAGAAAATGTACTACCAAGTTGGCTAATTGTAATGGGCTAAGGGAAATCACGCAGGGAAGAGGAAAACCCAGCCCTGTTGCAGGGGAGGTGAGTGGAAGCCTATAAAAGTACACAAATGTAAGCACAGATTCCCAGGAAAGTCAGATTTTGCTGGGCACCCATTTCATCAGCCAGTCTCCATCTGACATTCAGAGATAGCTGCAAAAGCTCTCCATGGGCCCATTAATGACCACTAATGACTTATTAGAATAACTACCTTTTCTGTCTTTAACAACCTAAACAAGGCCAAGGAGGAGGAGAAGGCACAGAGAGATAAGAAAAAGGCCAGAGAACAGATAAGAAAAAGATAATAGTGATCACAGTCACTATTAACAGTGTCCTGTCCTCTTGAGGTCACCTAAATCATGGCTCCAAATCAAAGGTTTTGCTTCATCTGTGGGACAGAGGCCCACTCACAGAGAGGGTCAGAAATCTCAAAACAGCCCTCCACCTCAGGACCCACTGCAGCCTTGCCCCAGGTACCACCCGCATGGGCTTCGGGTCCAGGGCCTGCACTGTCTCCCAAAAAGGGAGGAGATGACAACCCCACAAACCCTGCTCGCAGCAAGTAAAGGAAGACTGAGGGTATTCGAGGCTGTGTATGGCTCCACTGACTTCACAGCTGACCAACTTAGAGGAGCCCCAGGTGACACACAACAGGACAGGACAGATAAGATTGTTAATTTTTCTAACACTTGGAGCCACTCTGTCCTAAACTGCCCCTCTGGGCCTACCTCTACTCAGACTTACCTAATTATGGGAGTTAAGGGGTAAAGCCAAAACTCAGGTCTTCACTACACCTCTCCTTTGTAGGCTCAAGACATTCTAGTGTCCCATCAATTTCTCATTGTCCCTAAATGCCCCCCCCCCCCCAGGAAGATCTTTTTCACTCCTGTAGGGCACTCTAAGACTAGTAAACCCAGCTTGTGTTTACCCCCTTATTTTCCCTGAGGCCTCTACTAGATTGAGGCCTCTTGCATCCCAGAGAAGATTCTTAAGCAAATAAACCTGTCTGTATGAAATGAAAGCATCCCAGGACTAGCCCACAAGTAACACCTGACTGCATGCAAGTTTTCAATCCTAAATCTTAAAAATGCAATTTTGTATTCCTCTTCACCCTGTCTTTCAATACCTATTTCCTGTTAAATGGCAGGGACTTAAAAATAAGATTCCTACCCTACTCACTTAGTCAGTGCTGTCCCAAGGGTTTCAAAATAATCCCTGTAATTTTAAAAATACCTTAGCATCAGACGTTATTGGCCTCCAACTGCCTCAAAGGACAGTCTTGCAATATGTCAACTTTGTAAACTCACATATTTGTAATATAACTGAATTTTGTTGCCTTTTTTTTTTTTTTACTTTTTTTGTTGTATAGTATAACATACACAAAGCAAAGCAATAGAAAAGCAATAGTTTTCAAAGCACTCTTCAGCCAAATAGTTACAGGATGGATCCCAGAGTTTGTCATGGGCTACCATACGATCCTCTCATATTTTTTCTTCTAGCTGCCCCAGAATATAGGAGGCTAGAGGGCTTAAGTGCTTTTTTATCACTACAATTGACTTTTTCCTTTTTTGTGTGTGAAAAATAACATATATACAAAAGCTATGAATTTCGAAGCACAGAAACACAATTAGTTGTAGAACATATTTCAGAGTTTGACATGGGTTATGATTTCACAATTTTAGGTTTTTACTTTTAGCTGCTCTAAGATACCGGAAACTAAAAAAGATATCAATTTAATAATTCAGCAGTCATATTCATTTGTTAAATCCTATCTTCTCTATATAACTCTACCATTACTTTGATCTTTTCATCCCTCTCTTTAGCAGTGTTTGAGCTATGGCAATTATAAATTTTTCATACTGGGAAGGTTTGTCACTAATATTAGGTAGGGAGATGGAACTATCTGATGTTCTGAAGAGGCTGTGCTAGGTTTCAGGACTTATCTGGACCAGGGACCCATCTGGAGGTTGTAAGTTTCTGGAAAGTTACTCTAGTGAATGGAACCCTTGTGGAATCTTATATATTGCCCTAGGTGTTCTTTAGGATTGGCTGGAATGGTTCAGGTTGGGGGTTGGCAGGTTATGATAGGTAGCAAGGTCTAATTGAAGCTTGCATAAGAGCAACCTCCTGAGTAACCTCTCAACTCTATTTGAACTCTCTCTGCCAACTGATACTTTATTAATTATAACTTCTTTTCCCCCTTTTGGTCAGGATGGAATTGTTGATCCCACAATACCAGGTTTGGATTCATCCCTGGAAGTCACCTCCCACATCACCAGGGAGACTTTCACCCTTAGACGTCATGTCCCACATAGGGGGGAGGGCAATGATTTCACTTGCAGTGTTGGACTTAGAGAGAGTAAGGCCACATCTGAGCAGCAAAAGAGGTCCTCCAGAAGTAACTCTTAGGGATGCCTATAGGTAATCTCAGTTTCTCCACTACCTACATAAGCTTCACAAGAGTAACCCTCATGATCAAGGGCATGGCCTATTAATTTGGGTGTCCCTAAAGTTCAACACATCAAGGGATTCCCTGATGGTGAAGTTTAATAGTTCCATATTGTTTCTCCCATTCCTCAGGGGACTTTGCCAATGCTTTTTTATCATCTGCTTAATATACTCTAGGATGTATACAGGCATTTCAATAATCTATATAGGATTAAAAGACCTCTTTCGTATTCTGTGCTCCCTGTGTTTCAGTTGTTCAAATGAGCTGTACAGATAGTTTGAATTAGATTATGCACTACAGAAAATGTCAGTTTCAGACCCAATAAGCCTTTCTTCCATTGGTCTCAAAGAGTATGTGTGGTTCTAAAATAAAGATACTGTCTTTCTTACCCTATGTTCTGAATTACTTTAACCCCAACCTGTTCAGCTTCATTCTTATCTCAAAATATCAGGTTATATATATAAAACAGTCTCTCAAAATCCAGTAATAATAATCACCACTCCTAACTTAATGTGTCTGCTCTAAAAGCTTACAATCTAGGCCCCTGTTTTCTTATAAGCATTTTCTAAAGATGACCATACCATTCTTCTTCTTCTATTTCTGGCTTATTTTGTCTCACCGAATGTCCTACATGTTCACTCACATCATTGCATGCCTCCTGAGTTTGTTCCTTTTTGTAGCAGCACAACCTTCATTCTTAAGTATACACCATCGTTCAACAATCTATTTCTCTGTCAGTGCATCCTTCAGCCACCTGCATTCATCAGGCATGATGTAGAGGTCCCAAAGTCCACAGTCCATCAACATTCTCAATTTTAGATAATTTCATTGTTCCAGAGAGAAAGAAAGCCAATAAACACTCCCTTGCCAAATAGGAAATCTTAACCTCCTCTTAACTCTTGTCCCTCACCTCAGTAGCTGCTGTTGCTGTGGTAGTGCTGATGGTTTCCTTTAGAATGTAGCTCATAGCATGCAATAGCAGTTTTCCTCTGTACCCAGAATCATGTCTTTGAAGTAATTCTTGCAAGAACTAATTCATATTTCTCGTGTTAATCAGGGGAACATGTAGGTCTATACAACCTCTTTCAATCTTGTTTGTCTTCAATTTGGTAATATTACTTATAGACCTACTTGAGAACCACGTTCACGTTTACCTATTTCCTTACATTGGAATTCAACCTCATTAGCTAATGGTTCACCCATCTCTAGCTTCTATGTATCTCTAAGTCTCTTATATTCTGTATTATAGGCCTCTGATTATATCTTCATGCTGGTCATAAAAGTGGAACCATACAGTATCTATCCTTTTGTGTCAGGCTAACTTCCCTCAGCATTATGTCCTCAAGTCTCATCCATCTTGTCATATGCTTCAGAACATCATTCAGTCTTCCTGATGCATAAAATTCCATTGTGTATGTATTGCAGAATATTCCATACCACATTTTGTTGATCCACTCTTCTGCTGATGGGTATTTCATTTGTCTCCATCTTTTGGCAATTGTGAATAATGTTGCTATGAACAACTGTGTACAAATGTCTGTTTGTGCCGCTGCTTTCAGCTCTTCTGGGTATATACCAAATAGTGCTATTGCTGGGTCATAGGGCAACTTGATATTTAGTTTCCTAAGGAACTGCCAAACAGTCTTCCATAGTGACTGCACCACTGTACATTCCACCAGCAGTACATAAGTGTCCCAGTTTCTCCACATGCTCTCCAACATTTATAGATTCCGGTTTGTTTAATAACCATTCTTACAGGTATGAGGTGGTATCTCATTATAGTCTTGATCTGCATTTCCCTTTTTGCCAATGAAAATGAACATCTTGTCATATGCATTTGGGCCATCTGTATTTGCTCTTCAGAAAAATGCCTATTTATATCTTTAGCCCATTTAATAATTGGGTTGTTTATTCTTTTGTTGTTGAGTTGTATGGTTTCTTTGTATATACAGGAAATCAAACCTTTGTCCCACATGTGATTTCCAAATATTTTCTCCCATTGAGTTGGCTGCCTCTTCACTTTTTTTTTGACAAAGTCTTTTGAAGTGCAGAAGCATTTGATTTTGAGGAGTTCCTATTTATCTTTATTTTTCTTTTGTTGCTTGTGCTTTGGGTGTAAAGTTTAGGAAGCTACCTCCTATGATTAGGTCTTGAAGATGTTTCCCTACATTTTCTTCTAGAAGCTTTACGGTACCAGTTCTTATATTCAGGTGTTTGATCCACTTTGAGTTAATTTTTATGTGGGGTGTAAAATAGGGGTCCACTTTCATTCTCTTGGCTATTGATATCCATTTCTTCCATCCCCAATTATTGAAAAGACTATTTTTTCCCAGTTCAGAGGATTTGGGAGCCTTGTCAAATATCAGTTGACCATAGATTTGGTGGTCTATTTCTGTACTCTCAATTCAATTCCATTGGTCAATGCTTCTGTCTTTGTGCCAGTACGATGCTGTTTTGACCACTGTGGCTTTATAATAGGTTTTAAAGTCAAGGAGTTTTAATCCTCCCACTTCGTTCTTCTTTTTTAGGATGCTTTTACCTGTTCCGGGTCTCTTTCTCTTCCAGATGAATTTGGTAATTAGCTTTTCCAAATATTCAAAGTACATTGTTGGAATTTTGATTGGGACTGTGTTGAATCTGCAGACCAATTTGGGGAGAATTGACATCTTAACTATATTTAGCCTTCCTATCCATGTGCAGGGAATGTCTTTCCACCTATTTAGATCTTCTTTGATTTCTTTTAGCAATGTTATGTAGTTTTCTGTGTACCTAGATAAGTTTATTCCTAAGTGCCTGATTCTTTTTGTTGCTATTTTCAATGGAATTTTTCCTTAACTGACTCCTCAGCTAGGTCATTGCTTGTGTATAGAAATGTTACTGATTTTTGCACATTAATTTTATATCCTGCCCCCTTGCTGAATTTGTTTATTAGCTCAAGTAACTTTGTTGTAGATTTCTCATGATCTTCCAAGTATAGTATCATATCATCTGCAAATAATGAGAGTTTTACTTTTTCCTTTCTAATTTGGATGCCTTTTATTTCTTTTCCTGCCTGATTGCTCTAGCTAGAACTTCCAGCACAATGTTGAATAATAGTGGTGACAGTGGACATCCTTGTCTTGTTCCTGATCTTAGGGGGAAAGCTTTCAGTCTCTCTTCATTGAATACAATGCTGGCTATCAGTTTTTCATATATTCCCTTTTTCATATTGGGGTAGTTACCTTTGATTCCTATCTTTCTGAGTGTTTTTATCAGAAAAGGATGCTGAAATTTGTCAGATGCTTTTTCAGCATCAATCAAGATGATCATGTGATCTTCCCTTTCAATTTGTTAATGTGCTATATTACATGAATTGATTTTCCTATGTTGAACCATCCTTGCATTCCTGGTATAAACCCCACTTCATCGGGGTTTATAATTCATTTAATGTGTTTTTCATTTCTTTTTTTTTAATTAATTAAAAGAAAATTAACAAACAAAACATTTAGAAATCATTCCATTCTACATATATAATCAGTAATTCTTAATATCATCACATAGTTGCATCACATAGTTTTTTTTCTCTATTATATTTTATTTCTTTTTCCATTATCTTTTTATTTGTTTTTCTAAATCGATGCAAATGTACTAAGAAATGATGAATATGCAACTATTTAATGTGTTTTTGGATTTGATTTGCTAATATTTTATTGAGACTTTTTGTATCTACATTCATTAGGGAGATTGGCCTGTAGTTTTCCTTTCTTATAGCATCTTTAACTGGTTTTGGTATTAAAATGATATTGGCATCATAAAATGAGTTAGGCTCTTCCTCAATTTTTTGGAAAAGTGTGAGCAGGATTGGTGTTAGTTCTTGTTGGAATGTTTGATAAAATTCCCCTGTGAAGCCATCTGGCCCTGGGCTTTTCTTTGTAGGAAGATTTTTGATGACTGATCGAATCTCTTTATTTATGATTGGTTTGTTGAGATCTTCTCTTTCTTCCTGAGTCACTGTAATTTGTTTGTGTATCTCCAGGAATTTGTCCATTTCATCTAAGTTGTCTAGTTCATTGGTGTATAGTTGTTCATAGTATTCTCTTATGATTTCTTTTATTTCCTCAGGGTCCGTGGTAATGCTTCCCTTCTCATTTCTGATTTTGTTTAATTGCATCCTCTCTCTTTTTCTATTTATCAGTCTTGCTAGTGGCTCATCAATTTTATTGATATTCTTAAAGAACCAACTTTTGGTTTTGTTTATTCTTTCTGTTGCTCTCCCATTCATTTATCTCTGCTTTAATCTTTGTTATTTATCTTCTTCTATTTGCTTTGGGGTTAGTGTGCCTCTAGTATGTTTTTTATTTGGTCAATAGAGTCCTTAATCTCTGTGGTATCTGCTATTTTTCTGTTTATTCTTTCAAATTCCTCTTAATGCTCTTCTACTATCTTCCTGACTTCCTTTATATCATTTACCATCCCACTTATTTTATTAATTGAGTTGTATGAACATCTTTGATTAGTTGTTCCAATGTCTGTGTCTCCTCAGGTGTTTTAATTTGATCATTAGGCAGGGCTATATCTGTCTGCATTGTGATATGCTTAGTCATCTTCTGTCTTCATGGCATGTAAATATCTTGATTGGTTTACTTTGGGAGTTGATTTCTTTCAGTAGTCTAAGATGATGTGTTTGTGGGATGGTTGTACAGCAGGGAGCAGGGTACAGGATGGGGCACTCAGTGCAGTGTTTTGTTTCAGGGCAGGTATCGGCACAGATTGGGGATGTTATGTTCATACTTCTGAATGTGGGCGCCCAGCAGCCTGGCTTCCTTCCTAGTCCCTGGCTCCCATCCATGCACGTCCACAGGCTCCGCATCTCCGCACCACGCCCCAGCCTTCTGCCTCTCGGTTCCTCGGCCTCTGCAACCAGGCCTGCCACATGTGGTGCAAAAGCCTCTCCCGGGGCAGCCGCACTCCCGAATCACCACCTCAGTCGCCCTCCTGTACCTTCTCTAACTTTTCCATGGGGTAGGCTAATCTCAAGCGACTCTATTTAGCTATCTTCCTGGAAGTGAATTTTGTTTTTATAATCGTCAGTAACTGAAGGAATATGGAATGTTGGCAAAGGTTCTGCCTGTCCTAGTCAATGCTGCTCTCTGTTAAACTCTTTATGAAAAGTTACAAAAAAGTTTTCCTTAACTATCTGAGTACTGTTTAAAAGATAAAAATTTTATGTCATATCAAAATAATATCCATGTTAATGTTTATGTTAACCTTGTCATCCTTTATTTCAGAAAAGTCTCCTCAATTTCCTTTAAAGGAAATTGTTACAAAAGATTTGTTCTCTCATCTTGTAAAAGTAAAGTGCTAAAAGAGTTTAAGATATTACATTAACAGGTTTTAACAAGTAGTATTCTAATTAAAAGAGATTTTCCATCCTGTTAGCTAAATTTGCGTAAGTGAAATGTTGTCATATACTTGATGTATGATCTGTATACTGATCTGCCCTGGCCGTTATAAAAATACTAACATCTCTCAAGGGAATATCCAGGCTGACCCAGCAAACAAAGCCACAGACCAAAAAGTCCCTTCTGGGCCTCAACCCTGCACCTTTTAACTTAGCACATGCACCCTCTTATTCCCCAGTTAAGCAGAAATGAGCTGCTCAGCTAAGATTCATTCCTGGACCTAAAACATGGTCATTTCCTTCTCTCTTCCCCAGTCTCACTTGGTTAATGCATCTCCTACACCCAGTCACATCTATCCCCCTATTGCTATTATTCAGTCCTTGCATTTTTAAGCTTCTCACAAAGCTTATTTCTTGCAGACTAGAAGCCTGTCACATCAAACCAATGCTGATGCAAGGCTTTTCAGCCATTCTAACCACTCCCTGAACTCCTCACCTCTCAATTTAAATGAGATAGCCAAACAGTTCTATGTCCCATCAGGCAGGACTTATGCACCCTGACAAGCCAGAAACAGATACAGAAGGCAGACCCTCATCCCTCAGCACCCCTTAAGAGTACGGGGTGAGAACTCTGAGGGGGAATTTGAGGCAGGCTAGAACAGGGAGAGAAAAAAAAAGCATGAAAAAGCCTTTGAATAAGGATGGTTAATGATTGTCAGGAGGAACAGTATTCTAGACAGACAGCTGCCTCGGGCTACCCACTTACAGGAAACCCTCAGGGGTAGCTGACAACCTAGGTCCAACTGACCCATCTAAATGCGCTAACTACCACTAAGCACCACCCTGAGAGCAAGGGGCTGGGTAGAAGAAAAGCCTTGAATAAGGGAGGTGTGCATGAGGGGGGACGAATAAATAAAGCTAATCTATAAAAGCAAATGGCCCCACATTGCCTATTGCCTCTCGCCTTCCTCACCTCTTTCTTTGTGAGACTGCTTGCATGTCCTCTAATATTTCCAGCCTGCTTAAATAAAATAAATTGGATAATATAATATAACATAATATAATATAGCATAGATCCAGAGAAAGAAAGAAAATATGTTGTTCTAGTTTGCTAGCTGCTAGAGTGGAATATACCAGAAATGGAATGGCTTTTAAAAAGAGGGATTTAATAAGTTACTAGTTTACAGTTCTAAGGCCAAGAAAATGTCCTAATTAAAATGAGTCTGTAGAAATGTCTAATCTAGGGCATTCAGGGAAAGATACTGTGCTGGTTTGAAATGATGTGTGTACCCTAGAAAAGCCATGTTTTCATCCTAATCCCATTTTGTAAAGGCAGCCGTTTCTTCTAATCCCTATTCAGTATTGTAGATTTTAAACTGTAATTAGATCATCTTCCTGGAGATGTGATTTAATCAAGAGTGGTTGTTAGACTGGATTAGGTGATGACATGTCTCCACCCATTTGGGTGGGTCTTGATTAGTTTCTGAAGTCCTATAAAAGAGGAAACATTTTGGAGAATGAGAGATTCAGAGAGAAAAGAGTAGAACATCATAGCCATGCAAAGCAGAGTCCACCAGCCAGCGACGTTTGGAAATGAAGAAGGAAAATGCCTCCTGGGGAGCTTCATGAAACAGGAAGCCAGGAGAAGAAGCTAGCAGATGATGCCATGTTCACCATGTGCCCTTCCAGATGAGAGAGAAACCCTGACTGTGTTCACCATATACCTTTCCAGATGAGAGAGAAACTCTGACTGTGTTCGCCATATGCCCTTCCACTTGAGAGAGAAACCATGAACTTCATCGGCCTTCTTGAACCAAGGTATCTTTCCCTGGGATGCCTTAGATTGGACATTTCTATAGACTTGTTTTAATTGAGACATTTTCTCGGCCTTAGAACTGTAAGCTAGCCACTTATTAAATTGCTTTTCTAAAAAGTCATTCTGTGTCTGGCATATTGCATTCTGGCAGCCAGCAAACTAGAACAGATACCTAGGTTCAAGAAGGCTGATGAAGTTCAGGGTTTCTTTCTCAAGTGAGAAGGCACATGGCAAACACAGTCAGAGTTTCTCTCTTATCTGAAAAGGCATGTGGCAATAACGATGTCATCTGCTAGTTTTCTCTCCTGGCTTCCTTTTCATGAAGCTCCCCAGGAGGCATTTTCCTTCTTCATATCCAAAGGTCGCTGGCTGGTGGACTCTCTGCTTCTTGTGGCTATGTCATTCTCTGCTCTCTCAGAATCTCCTGGCTTTCTCTCTTGTTATTCTCTAGCTTTTTCCAAAGTGCTTCTTCTTTTAAAGGGTTCCAGTAAAACCATTCAAGACCCACCTGGAATGGGTAGATACCCACCTCCACCTAATCCAGTCTCACACCCACTCTTGAGTGAGTACCATCTCCATGGAGATCATCTAATTAAGGTCTGCAACATACAGTTAGAAGAAACTGCTGCTCCCACAAAATGGGACTAGGATTAAAATATGGCTTTTCTAAGGTATAAAAACCTTTTCAAACCAGCACATATGTGCAACTTTTCCTTCTTTGCAGCTGGTCAAGAGATCATGTTTTGGCTTGCTAAAGCTGACAAAATGCAATATTCAAAAAATGGCCTGATTTTTAACAATGGGGATTTATTAGCTTACAAGTTTATAATTATAGGGCCATGAAAATGTTCAAATTAAGGCATCCATAAGATGATACCTTCTCTGAAGACCAGTTCCTGGTGAACTTGAGCTCCTCTATCAGATAGCAAGACACATGGTGACATCTGCTGGTTCTTCTCCCCTAGGTTTTGTTGCTTCCAGCTTCAGGCTTCAGCTTCTCTGGGGCTTTTTGTGTAAGCATCTTTGCATTTTCTAAGTCCTTTATCCTCTTATAAAGGATTCAAGTAAGAGGATTAAGATCCACCTTGAATGAGGTGGGTCACATCTCAATTGAAATAACCTAATTTGAAAATCCCACCTACAGTAGGTCTACACCCACAGGAAGGAATTAAAATAATATGAACCAGAGACGCAGATAGTGGAAGGCAGCGGGCACCTGGAGAGGCTTGACGGTATCTGCTCGTGAGGCAAAGGTTTCTACAAAACTGTGAATGATACAAGAACTTTATTTGAAATTAATGAGTACCCCGATAACGTGGTACAGAAAAACTGAGGACTAACTCTGGAAGAATGGCAATAAAAGTGGGTGAGCCACAACATTTCATTTCATCAAGAACAAGGACATCAGTTATTAAAGAAGCATTTGGATACTTTTCCTAATGGCAAGAGTGGACTCAGGATATTTTTTCCTCTTTGTGGAAAAGCAGTTGAGATGAGATGGTTTGCAGACCAGGGAAACTGCATAGTTGGTGTGGAGATCAGTGAACTTGGGATTTGAGAATTTTTTGCAGAGTAGAATCTTTCTTAATCAGTAGAACCAGTTGCTGAAATTCTTGGAGCCAAAGTATTTAAGAGTTCTTCAAGGAATATTTCATTGAACTGTTGCAGCATTTTTGATATTTCCAGAGTAAATATTGGTGACTTTGACAGGATTTGGGATAGAGGAGCATTAGTTGCAATTAATCCAGATGATCGAGAATGCTATGTCGGTATAATATTGTCCCTAACAAGAAAAGGGTTGCAGTATCTCGCATCTGTTGTTTCTTATGATACAACTAAACATGGAGGCCCACCATTTTATATTCCAGACACTGAAATTAAAAAGCTGTTTGGCACAAAATGCAATATTCATCGTCTTGAGAAGGTTGATGCTTTTAAAGAATGTCATAATAGTTGTAGAATTGACTACATACTTTAAAAGTTATATCTATTTGCAGACAAAATCTAGCACAGCATGTTTTTGAGCAACTGAAAATCATGCTCAGACATGAAAATATAATGAATGACTAAAAAAATCATTTACCAATTACATCACAGAACTTTGTTCTAAAATGCATATAACTTTTTAGAGAAAAACAGAATAAAATGTTTTAAGTGACTATCTTTTAGAGCAGAGTGTAATTAGAGGTATAAGCAGAATATAATTGTGTTTTACTTACACATTATAAAAAAATTTTACCATGAGCATGTATTACTTGTATAGTTAATATTTAAAAGAGAGATGCAAGGCATATTACAAAGAAATACAAGAGAGAAAAAATGACATGCTAAGTTTTAATATGGTGCAAAGTAAAAAGAAAATAATTCAAGAAATTATATAAAATAATATTTTTTACTATAAACAATCCTTATGCACCCTTTTCACATTTTGTTTCCTTATGTAATAATTTTATATGTAAGATAATTAAGAAACAACTTTACAAGTTTAGTTAAATGAACTAACTTATATGGAACCAAGTGTTTTTCCTAACTGTAAAAATTTTGCAGGTTTTTAAGTTAAGCTTTTTCCTGAATTTGGAAGGTTTTTGTTATCTCTAGGTGGATCTTGTTTAAATGATAGTCTTATGAAGTATGGTGACTCCAGACTCATGATTATTCACTATGAAAGTTTAGATTAAATCTGTTTTTAGGGGAGTGCCAGGGTAGTTCAGTGGTAGAATTCTCACCTGCCAAGTGGGAGACCCAGGTTCAATTCCTGGCCTGTGAACTTCCAAATTAAAAAAAAAAAATGAACAAATGGTGCTGCAGTAACGGGATAGTCACATGAAAAAAGAATGAAATGTGACCTCCCCCGTACAGCCTGCAAAAAAATAATAAATCTGTTTTTCAATAACATTCACATTTTATTAAATCAGACAGTACCTTTTAATGGTACTACCTAATATCTATTAGATTTTGATGATTTAGCTCATGTTAATAAAATGGTGTATTTTATTAAAAATATGTTATTTGTGAAAAAAAAAATGAACCTTTCAGGGGTATGTACAGCCTCCAAATTACCACAGACCATATTTGTTATCTATATAACTTCTTTTAAGTGTTCAGCCATACTTGACTATTCTCTCCTGAGCACATATGAAGATTAAATTTCTCTGCCCCCTGCAGTTAAGCAGGGAAATACGGTAAGTGTTTATCAGTGGTCTGTGAGCAGGAAAAATGAGAATGACTTCCACACAAAGGCTTCTATCACAGAAACAAAGAATGCATCATGTCACAGATAGTGAAGCTGGAGATGGTGGAGCCTCTGTGACAATGTGAAGCAAAGCCTCTAAATGGATGTTGACATGAGTTTGATGTAAGAAATGAACTTCAGTTGTCTTCAGTAACTAGCATTTCAGAGTAAGATTTTTAACTGCAGCATAACCTGCTCTATCCTTACTAATAAAACTACCCATTTCAGGCTTTCTTTGGCCTCAGTCAGTATCTCAGCTGGTCAGAGTTATTTACATGAAAATGTGATCCAAACCTCCACTCTTAACATGTCTGATTGTTTGGTTGTTCTGTCCAGATTATGTTGGTATAATCTCTCATTAGCTTTTATTACTGGTAATAATAACACTACAAAGTATTCCAGAGTCTTCATTCAGGTTCATATATGCTCCTCCATATCCAATTGCCTACTAGCAACTTCATAATCAGGACCAATCACTCCAGTTAAGACAGTAATTTCCTTGTGGCATATTGATTCAGAATCTAAAATGGCCTAACATGACCAGATAGCAGTCTAAAGTTCTAGATTAATGGATTCCTTGATCTGTCCCCTTATAGAAAAATTCCTCCAATAAAACAGTAGAGCTAAAAGTCATAAAATAGGAAACACAACTCTCAGTTTGATCTTTAAGTATAATAGGGAGAAGTATCACTACAATTTTCATTCCTGCAGCCATGTATTATGACTTAAAGAAAAACAGCACCCTATATTGGTCACCACTTCAAAGCACATATGATACCCTCTAAGAGAACAGTCTATTCATGTAAAGTCATTCAACAGCTGAGTCTTTAGGAAGCCATTCCACAGTTCCATAAGACCTGTGATTTCTGTGTGATAGGGTGTTCAGTAACACCAGCAAGTTCCATAGACATTTTTACTATAAAATAAGTTCCCAGGTCAGAAGCACTATTATGGTATTATGAGGTGAATACATAGGTAACCAAACATCCAAGTCTTTCTGGTCAGTGTCATCTATTAGTGCCTGTTGTCCTGAAGTAATATTTTTTTAAAAAAGTTTATGTATTTTTATTGAGATATCGTCGCATATCATACAATCCATCCAAAGTATACAAATAATGGTTTAAAATATCATCACATAATTGTGTATTCTTCATTGTGCTGGTTTGAAGCTGTTATGTACCCCAGAAAAGCCATATCCTTTTTCCTGATTGAATCTTGTAAGGGCAACCATGTTTCTTTTAATCCTAATTCAGTATTGTGGGGTAAAACTTTGACTGGATTGCTTCTATAGAGATGTGACACATCCAGTTCTGTGTGGGACCTTTTGATTGGATTATTTCTATGGAGATGTGAGACACCCAATTGTGGGCATGGCCTTTTGGTTAGATGAAGATGTAACTGCACCCATTCAACTTGGGTTTTGATTAGTTTACTGGAGTCCTTTAAAAGGGAACTCATTTTGGAGAAAATACAGTTGCTTCACAGCCGACAGAGACGAGACATTTGGGCATGCTTGGACTGCTGACAGAGAAAGCAGATGCCTAAATACAGACATTTGGAGATGCAGAGCCCAGAAGACATCATCATGTGCCTTCTCATGAGATGCTAAGCAAGCCAGAACCCAAACTTGTGTCCTAGAGGAGATATGTGAAGGCCCACAGACACTTAGAGAATAAACCACTGGCATCTGAAGCTGGAAGCAACAGAACCAGGAACAAGGATCAGCAGATACCAGGTACATGCCTTCCATGTGACAGACATTGGCCTTCCTTCAGTCAAGGTATATGCCTCTGGATGCCCTAGTTTGGATATTTTTATGGCCTTGGAACTGTAAACTTATAACTTAATAAATTCCCTTTTTAAAAGCCATTCCATTTCTGGTATATTGCATCCTGGCAGCATTTAACAAACTAAAACAATCACCATGATCATTTAAAGAACATTTGTATTACTTCAGAAAATGAAACTAAAAGAAAAAAGAAAACCCAAAACATTCCATACCCCTTACCTCTCTCTTATTTTTTAATGCAATTTTATTGAGATATGTTATATATTCACATACCATTTAATCATCCAAAGTGTATGACCAGTGGTTCACAGTATCATCATGTAGCTGTGCATTCATCATCGCAATCAATTTTTGAACATTTCTACTACTCCAAAGAAATAAAACTATGACTAAAAATAGAAATATAATAAAAAAGAACACCCAAAACATCCCATGCTCCCCATACCCCACTGTTTATTTTCTGTCTTATTTTGTCTTACTCATTTGCCCATTCACTGGATAAAGGGGGTGCCAGTCACAAAATTTTCACATAACATGGCCATACCTTAAAAGCCATATACATATACAATCAAGTTCAAGAATCAAAACCATTTGATTCAGCTCAACAGTTTCAGGTATTTCCCTCTAGCTACACAATACATCAAAAACTGAAAAGGGATATCTATACTGCATAAGAATAACTTCTAGAACGACCTCTCAACTCTATTTACAATCTCTCAGCCACTGAAACTTTATTTCATTTCTCTCCCCTTTTGCACTCCCACGATGCCATGGCCAGGCTCATCCCTGGGAGTCATGTCCCACATTGCCAGGGAGATTTACACCCCTGAGAGTCATGTCTCATGTGGGGGGGAAGGGCAGTGAGTTCACCTGCAGATTGCCTTAGAGAAAGGCCACATCTGAGCAGCAAAGAGGTTCTTTGGTGGTGACTCTTAAGTATAACCATAAGTAGACTTAGTGTGTCCTTTGCAGGAAAAGTTTCAAAAAAGGCAAGCCCCAAGATTGAGGGCTTGCCCATTTAATTGGCAGTTCCCAAAGCTTGCAAGAACATCAGGTCTTCCCCAGGTGGGGAAGTTTAATATTTCCTTTTTCCCCAGTGCCTCAAGGGGACTTTGAAAATACATTTTTATCTTCTGCCCACATTACTCTGGGATATATCAGGATATCATGCAATCCTGTACAAAACAACAAGATCTCACTCCCTATTCAAGGTTCCATGTAATTAAGGTGTTCAAATAAGATGACCATAAAGGTTAAATTAGACAGTGTGCTATCAAAAAATATAAATTTTGCACGAAATAAACATCCTTTTCTTTGTTCTCACACAGCAGTTGAAGTTTTAGGATACAGTCTATTCTTGTTTGCTAGCTGCTAGAATGCAATATACCAGAAATGGAATGGCTTTTAAAAAGGGGAATTTAATAAATTGTTAGTTTAAAGTTCTAAGGCTGAGAAAATGTCCCAATTAAAACAAGTCTATAGAAATGTCCAGTCTAAGGCATCCAGGGAGAGCTACCTTGGTTCAAGAAGTCCAATGAAGTTCAGGGTTTCTCTCTCAAGTGAGAAGGCACTTAGCGAACACAGTCAGAGTTTCTCTCTCATCTGAAAAGACACATGGTGAACACATCAGGGTTCCTCTCTCATCTGAAAGGGTACATGGTGAACATGGTATCATCTGCTAGCTTCTCCTGGCTTCCTGTCTCATGAAGTTCCGCAGGAGACATTTTCCTTCTTCATCTCCAAAGGTCGCTGGTTCATGGACTCTCTGCTTTGTGGTGCTGCAGCATTCTCTGCTCTCCCCAAATCTCCCATTCTCCAAAATGTTTCTTCTTTTATAGGACTCCAGAAACTTATCAAGACCCACCTAAATGGGTGGAGACATTTCATCATCTAATTCAGTTTAACAACCACTCTTGATTAAATCACATCTCCAGAGATGATCTGATTACAGTTTCAAACATACAGTATTGAATAGGGAATATTCTGCCTTTATGAAAGAGGATTTAGATTAAAACATGGCTTTTCTAGGGGACATATATCCTTTCAAACCAGCACACAGTCAATATCATCCTTTACCCTTTAGTCTGATTTACCTCAGCCCTACCAAGATCATCTTCATTCACATCTCTAATTGAAGTTTGATCACTTTTTCAGTGTTTTAATAGTTGCTATATGGAATAAGGCTTACTTTCATAGCTGCAGAACTCTAGCTCTGAGTCTTAGGTGTCAACCAAATACCTGAAGTTCCAGGGAACAACCAGATTTTACACAAAGAGCTCAGCATCTCAGAATTTAGAAATTACAGTTACAACTCCAGGATAGACATGATTGCTATATGAGCTTACAACCTAGGAACTTTTACAATAGGCTTTGTATGATTACCTATGCTCTCATTAAATTCTCAGAATTTGCACATTATAGTTAGCTCATATTAGTGAGATGTTATAATATTTGTCTTCTCGGTTCTGGCTTATTTCACTCAACATATTGCTTTCAAGTTTCATTCACCTAGTTGCATGCCTCATAATTTCATTCTTTCTTGCAGTCACTCAATATCCAATTGCATATATATACCACAACTCTCCCTTCCATTCCTCAGTCTATGTACCCTTAGGCCACCTCCATCCAATGACAAATCGTGAGCACTGCTGCCATAAACACCAGTGTACAAATGTCCATTCATGTCTCTGCTCTCAGTTCCTCCAGGTATACACCCAACTTCAGGGTTGCAGGATTATACAGCAACCCCACGTCTAGTCTCCCCATATCTAGGAACCACTACACTGCCCTCCAGAGGGGCTGCACCACTCTCCTTCCCTACCAACAGTGAATGCGTACATTTCTCCACATTTTCTCCAACACTTGTATCTCTTTGTTCATTTTTAAATAGTTTTATTTATACGTCATACAATCCAACTTAAATAAAATATCAGTGGTTCCCAGTATAATCACAAAGCTGTGCCTTCACCACCACAGTCCATATGATGACCTTTCCATTTCTTCTGAAAAGAATCCCATGCCCCTCACCTAAAGTTCCCGTTTATTGATATTTAGCCTTGGCATATTACCTTTGTTACATTCAAAGGAAGCATATTATAATATTACTGTTAACTATAGACCCTAGTTTGCATTGGTTGAATTTAACCCTTGCATCAATCTTATTTTCAACACCTTGCAATGTTGAATTCATTTGTTCTCCCTCATGCAAAAACATTGTTATTTTTGTACATTTAATCACCATCATTGTCCACTCTAGGCATCGCTAAGATATACCCTCCCAGTCTTCATTTTCTATCTTCCTTCTGATGTCATACATGCCCCAGCCCTCCTCCCTCAACCACACTCACACTCAACTTCATTCAGTGTACTTACAATATTGTGTTACTATCAGATAGTACTGCACTATCCATTTCTGGATGTTTACAATCACTCTGAACTGAAGTGAACTATAAATAGCAGCCCTTACTCTGTCAAAGGTAACTCGGTTTAGATGGTAAATTGTATAGCCACCTTATAAGTAAGGCATCAATAAAAACACAATGGAGGTACTGACAGAGCATTAGAGGCAGGAAATGCAAATCAGTATCTAGAATATTTTCTACTCCAGTGAGAACAAATTCCTGACTCTTCCAGTGGGGCAGAGCCAATGAAATCTAATTTGTCACCATACGGCTTTTTAGTCATCTTAGAAGATGGTGTCATACTGGGGTGTGAAACTGGTCTCTGTTATTTGCATATTTGGCATTCAGCAGTCGCAATAGTCAAATCAGCCTGGGCAAAATATAGTTTACTATTGAATCCATATATAACATTCATTCTGCTGTCATGATCACTTGTTCATGAAACCATTTAGTAAGCATTGACCCCCCTCAGTATTGGGAGCCCCTTTGCAGTGGGTACACTTTGGGAGCATACAATTGCAAATATTCTTATACCTTGTGTCTCTTCAGAGCGATTCATGCCCATAGTTTTGTCCACAGACCTCCTTTCAATAATCCCCTAGCAATTGTTGTAGATCCTTACATTTAGCCAACTCGTTTTTTGGGCAAAGTGGACAACCAAATGTTCTGTTCAAAGTTTTATTCACCGGGAGGATTTCTCTTTCCGTGTTAAGGTCACCTATGGATGGCCATTTCTGGCTGGTGCTAACAAACTGATTCAAGTCCTCTGTAAACTAGGTCAATGTATTCTCTTCACCAAACTAGTCATAGAGAACTTTACATTATGTCACAGAAGTAGGCTAAGGAAGTCATGACAACACAGCGTTCTTATGCGATGGGGGTAAAAACTACAAGCCCTCAAAGCCTTCAGAATCTGATTGGGCCTAATGACATGGTATGCTATATATGTACTTGAAAGATTGCTGCTATAACGTCCAAATTTTATGACTTTGTGGTTCAGGTAATACCCAGTTAGTAATGGACTACTCAGGTCACCTGGTCACTTGTTATCTCATGGTCAGGCATTTAGTCCTTACGAGGCCCCAGAGGTAAGCAATCAATGGTTTTGCAAAAGGGTTGCTGTTATTTACCAGAGAGGAAATTACTTGTTGCAAAATTCTAGGACTTTGAACTATGGTTTTCATATTGGGGATTGCGACAAACTCCACACAACTTTCTTATATGCTTCAGACATTCTGTGCACCATCAGATCTGCCAAGTCATAGGTCCAAAGGGCAGATCTGCTCTGCTGCAGTCTTAACTAGCTATGGTGACTTCCCTTGCTGTGGTTCCCTCTCAAAGCTATCACCCTTAGGATTTATTCAATAAATGAAATGGGATGACACACCAAATGTACTTATGTTGGTTACCATATCTAAAATGGTTCATAACTCTTGTGCTTCTTTCTTACTGGTAAGGTTGTAATATGAAACAATTAGTCTTCCTCTTGAGAGGTGAAAATTCAGCATGCCCAGTACTTGTGGATTTAAGAAATTTTTCTCAGGGGCTAGATTCATAAATTTTCAAGGGGTTTATTTATTGCCCTCTGGTTTTCATGTGTCTTACCAAGGCAACTAGGATGTCTGTATTTCCTTCTCAGCAGGTACAGTCAAGGTGATGTTATCAATATAGTGAACTAGAATGATGTCCTACGGGATGATGAGATGATCAAATCCCTGAAGATTAAATTATGGCAGAGTGCCTGACAGTTAATGAGCCCTGAACTAATTCAGGAAGGATGTGCAGCTGCTCCTGTCAGGTGATCACAAACTGATTCTAGGGTTCTTTGCTTACTGGTATAAAGAAATAAAGATGCCATTTTCTCAGATTGTTAGCTGGGTAAGAGGTTTCTGGAGCCTTAAAACTTGTTCCAGTAAAAGGATTACAATTGCTGGAGTAGGAAGCCACTTGGTTGCTCTTAACCGTAGGCTAAGAAAGAAGATGGGAGTAATATTTGGCCACTTCTACTCTGGGATTTCATTGTGCCCAGTGTAATCAGGGAGCTCATTTCAATGTCATCATCTCCCACATTCATCACAGCCTACAGAAAACAGCCACTATCATGGTTTTCAATAATTCTGGCATTTTCCTAATCAAAGTATAGCTTACTGCTCTGGTTAAACAAGAACCCTATGAGTCAGATCATGAGATGTCATGAATAAGTACCCAGAAAGTACGTGATAAATCTACTCTACTATTTCCATCTCCAATTCTTTGAATTTCTTCTAAAAAAAAGCACACCAACAGATTTTTCCAAGCTTAACACCATTTAGTGAAGGTCAATATTTAGTTCAGGTTTTAGGCATCTAACTGATCAAAATTTTGAATCACTTTTGGATGATCCATCAAGATCACTGAATCTGAATGCTCTGCAAATTGTATCCATACTGCTAAGTTACCCTCACCTAATATAATGTTTCTTCCAGCCTAGTCTATCACCCTTAGAGTACATTCACCTGTTCATTCCACAGGCTTAATAACCACATTGATCAATAGCCACAACTTGTGATGTCGGTTGGTTGGTAAGCATTGATTTATGTTATGCTATAACCGAATATGGTTTTAGGGATTGAGGTGGTGAAGGATGGGAGAAGTGGAGAATAGGAAGAATTGGCATCCCATTTCAAAACAAGTACATCAAAGGAGGTTATTGCTTATAGGGTGTTTAGAACATAGCTGCCCATTTGTTTACATTTTGTAAACGCAGCAGAGTTGGGTGGTTGAGACAAAGACCCTATAGTCCACAAGCCTAAAGTATTTATTACTTTACCCTTTAAGGAATGGTGTGCCAGTCTCTGCTCTATTCTTTTCCATTGGTCTGTTCATCTGTTCATGTTCCAAAGCCATACTGTGTTGATTAGCTATACTTTGTAACAACTTTTCTTATCTGGTAGTGTAAGTCCTTTGATCTTGTTCTTCAAGTTTGACTTGGTGATTTCAGTCTCTGTATTTTCAATACAATACAAAATATTACAGAGTGACACTAAGGAAGTTTGCAGTTTTCAGTAGAGAACTTGCACATATTTCTTAGATTTATTCTTGGGTATTTGAATTTTTTATGCTGTTGAAATATTTAATTTTTTTCTGATAGCTTATTGCTTATTTATAGAAATAATGTTGATGTTATCTACCTTGTATCTAAACACCTTGCTAAATTCAATGACAAATTTTAATAGTTTAATTAATAGTGTTATTCTAAAAATAGAATAGAATGGGCTGGTATAGAAAATACTATATTATTCTAATATAAGGTTGTAGATTTTTGATGATTATTTCATGTATGCAAGCATTGTATCTTTGAATAAAGAAGTTTTAGCATTTTGAAATCATAATTAATCTTTTTTTTCTTGCTTTGTCACAAAGATTGGGCTCTCCAGTATAATATAGAATAGAATAATGATGGAGGACTCTTGTCATGTTCTGAAGTTAGGGGAAAAGTATGATGCTTACATAGGTTTTTAAAATATATGCTTTATCATAGCAAGAGTTTATAGTTTTTGATAGGTGTTAAAATTATGATTAAATATTGAATTTTTAAAAATGCTTATTTTGCATATATTGAAATAAATTTTTTTATACTCTCAGTGTATAAAAAAAAATTGATGACTTTTTCAATTGTTAAAACAATTTTGTATCCCTGGAATAAACCACATTTGGTTGTGATGTGTTATTCTTTCTATATATGTTTGAAATCTACATTAAATCTAACTTAAATGAAGCCATCTGGCCATGACTCTTCTTGGTGGGCAAGTTTTTATTTTATATTCAATTGCTATAATAAATATGGGATTCTCCTACTTTTAAATATTTCTTCCATTGTCTGGGATTTGTTTTGTTTTCATATGGGCAGGCTCCAGGAATCAAACCCAGGTCTCCGGCATGGCAGGCGGGAATTCTGTCACTCAGCCACCATTGTACCACCCTGTTGTCTGTTTTATAAGTTGTGTTCAATAGATGCATCCATTTAATGTAAATTGTAAAATTTATTAGCACAAACTTATTTCAAATGTCTTCTTATGATATTTTTGATTGTCTAGTATCTATAATGATGTCCCATTTTAATTCTTAATATTGATTATTTATTGTTCTTTCTCATTAATTTTCAAAAGGCAATGTGTGGATTCTCTCTCTATTTTACCAGTGTCTTCTATGTCCATGATTTTTACTCTTTATTATTTCCTATGTTTTACATTCCTTGGGTTTAATTTGCTATTCATTTTCTTAACTGAGATGGACATGTAGATTGCTGCTTTTCAAACCTCAATCTTTTCTAATATGTGCACTTAAGGATTTGAATTTTCTCTAGGAAGTATTTGGCTGCATTCCATAAGTTTTGGTGTTTCATATTTTATTTTTTATTTTATAATATTTTGTAGTTTCTATTATACTTTCTTTTGGACCCATAGGCTAATTAGGTGTTTGTTGCTTCATTTACAAATTTCAGTATTTTCTAGTTATCTTTCTATTTTTGATTCCTATTTTAAATCTACCATGGTTAAAGAACATACTCTACATGATATCAGGTCTTTGAAATTTCTTAAGACTTGCGGACTAAACTCAGGATATGATCTATTTTGTTAAATGTTCAATATATATTGAAAAATATGAGTATGTTTACTGTGGTTGACCGTAGTTACGTATGTTACTTGTGCAATTGTTTTGTTCAAGTCTTCAAAATCTGTTCTGATCTTTTTATTGTTGGAATTAGTCCTTCGAAGTTTTTGAGACATATTTCATGGCCAGTGAGTGATCACTTTTGGTAAATCTTCTATGTGAACTAGGAAAAACTGTGTATTCTGCCATTGTTAGTTGCTGTATTCTATGAATGTCAGTTTATCAGCTGGCTCATTGTTTCAATCAAATCTTCTATATTACTAAATTTTTAGTCTGCTTGTCTTCTTGTATCCTAAAAGTTGTGTGCTAAAATCTCCAACTATAGTGGTGAATTGGTCTATTTCTACTTTTAGTTCTATGAAGTTTTACCTTAAATTTTTTGAAGCTATGCTATCAAATATATTCAAATTCAGGACAGTGACATTTTACTTTTAAATAGATCTTTATATGCTTATAACATGTGTTTCTTTATCTCTGAGAATACTTCATGCTTTAAGTCTATTTTGTGAGATAAAAATATAGCTGAACCACCCTTGTTTTCATTGATGTTTGCATGGTGCATCTTTATCCATCCTTTTACATTCACCTTTATTAAAAGTGTGTTTCTTGTAAAGAGCATATGGTTAGGTTATTTTATCTAAAATAAACATCTTTCTTTTTAATTGGAATGTTTACTCCACTTATATGTACTTGCTGATATATTTGGGTTGATATCTGTCATCTGTTATTTGTTTATCCCCATTTGTTATTTGTTTTTTTTATTCTCTTTTCTCATTTTCTTGTACTGTTGACTATTTTTTTCATTCATTTTTCTCTTCTTTATTAGCTTGTAAGCTATACATTCTTTTATTATTCTTTCAGTGGTTACCCTAGAGATTACATGTGCATCTTTGACTCATTTATAGTTTACATTTAATTATTAGTTTTACCAAGGGCCAAACAAGATAAGTTCAGAACATTTTTTCTTTCCCTACCCCTACCATCATATTTATACTATTGTTTTCATATATTTTATCTCAACAAACCCCAAAAGTTACTATTACCATTTTAAAAATTCAATAATTCCAAATTGGAAAGATTCTGC
The DNA here is from genome assembly GCF_023851605.1 of Tamandua tetradactyla. NCBI lineage: Eukaryota > Metazoa > Chordata > Mammalia > Pilosa > Myrmecophagidae > Tamandua > Tamandua tetradactyla. Next base: position 120,085,752 of record NC_135327.1, on the reverse strand, counting down.
TTCTTGTTTGGATGTAGAAAGTTGTTGTAGGCCTTCACTACTCAGTTGAAAACAAAGAATAAAATGGATAAACTTTTTTAAAAGAGGAACATTTATAAGGCATATAAACTTCAGCGCAAACTCTTTTCTGCTCAAATGCCAAGACCAAATATCAGCTTCTTGGCAGTGGAGTAGAAGGCTTAGGAGTTGGGTCAATCAGAGGTAAACACATTTTACTAAAGTCGAGGCTCATCTCTAGTTCAATTTAAACTCTTAAAGGAACATAAATGATTAGTCTGTCACCATGGCCTGAGACAGAGGAAAGGGCTTCCACATTCCAGGTTAAATATGTATATATGTGTATATACCCACATTTTTAGTTTCAAAATACTGTTCTTTTATAAGGTGTATTTAAAAAATTGAGACATGCAAAGAAGGAGGTAAATGTGACCTGGAATCAATAATAAATAGAAACAGACAATGACAGCAGATGATACAATTATTGGAATTGGCAGTCAAGGATAAAATAGCCATTACAAATATGTAAAAAAAAAATACAGTAAAGAATGCATGAAATGGGTGAAAAGATAGGGCATTTCAGGAGAAATATAGAATCTTCAAAAAAGAAAGAAATGGAAATCCTTAAGGTGAAAAATATAATATCTGAAATTTAAGAATTGCTCAATTGGTTGAACAGAATATTGGAACCCTACAGAAGAAAGAATTGGAAAACTTGAAGACAAAGCAGTGGAACATTTTTAAATGAGGCACACAGAAAAAAAAATGACATAAAATGCATTATTGTAAAAAAAATATTGAAACCTTGAGATCTGTGGGACAAAATCAAGAATTCTGACATAAATATAATTGAATTTATAGAAGGAGAGCAGAAAGAAAATGATTTAAAATGTGTAAATAAATAATGGCCAAGTTTCCTAAATTTTGTGAAAGCATCATACATGGGTTCAAGAAACTGAGTGAACTCTAAGCAGAATAAAGAACAACAGAAAACCCCATAAAATGCTAAATCTACAGTAGGCAACCTGCTGAAAGCCAAATAAAACAAGAAAATCTTAAAAGAAGTCAAAGGAGGGCAGGCAATGGTGACTTAGCGGCAGAGTTCTCACCTGCCAGGCCAGAGACCCGGGTTCGATTCCTGGTGCCTGCCCATGCAAAAAAAAAAAAAAAAGAGGTCAAAGGAAAATCACATTAAATGTAGGAAAACAGTAATAAGACTGACAGTGACTTCTCAGAAGAATTGATGGCAGCCAGGAGAAAATGAAGCATCATTAAAAGTGCTGAAAGAAAAATAATAACTAAGAAATATCTATCCAGCCAAAATATCCCTCTCCCTTAATTGATTTCCAGATTCCCTGCAATTCCAAAGTTCCAGGTGTCTTTTTTTTATTTTGAAGAGATTGATAAACTGATTCTAAAATATCTATGGAAGCACAAAGGACTTAGAATAACAACAACAACAAAATCTTGAAAAAGAAGAGCAAGGTCGAAATTCTTCTACTTCCTAATTTCAAAATCTTAGTATAAAACCACTGTAATTAAGACAATATGGTATTGACATAAGAATAGATTAAGAGATCAATAGAACAATTCAGACATAGACTCACAATTGTCAATGGACTTTTGACAAAGGTGCTGGTATAATCCAATGGACAAATGAATGTTTATCAATAACTATGCCAAAACAAATAAATATGCGCGTAGAAAAATGTACCTGGCTCTACACATCACAGCACAAATAAAAAATGTATTTTAAGATGCATGATAGACCTAATTATTAAAGGTAAAAACGACAAAACTTCTAGAAAAAGAAAACATAGGAAATTATCAGAGAGACGATAAGTTAGGCAAAGATTTTTCAGAACAGACTAAAATCCACTAACTATAAAACTTAAAATTTAAAAATTGATAAATTACTCTTAGTCAAAATTCAAATCTTCTGCTTATCAAACATTAAGAAAATGAAAAGGCAAAGTACATACCTAGAGAAAACATTAACAATGCATTTAACTAACAAGGAATTATTCCCAGGATAAATAACCCCAGCAATCAGCATTTAAAAGATAAACAATACAACTAAAAATGGGCAAAAGACTTGGCAGCCAACTTATATATATATATATACATTTGCTTATGTTTACTTAACAGCTGTTTTCATATTTACCAGAAACTGAAAAGAACCCTTTCACTTTGTGACTGAATAAACCTGTTACATTCAAACAGAGGATTATTACTCAGCAACAAAAGGAACAAACTTCTGATATACAACAGCGTGGACGTTACCCCCAAGGCATTAGGCAAAGTGGAAAAAAAAAAAAACCCTGGCTCAAAAAGTACAACACTGTGTGACTCCTTTTACATGAGATTCTTGAAAAAGCAAAACCCTTGGGACAGAAAACAGATGAATGGTGTTGGGGGTTAGGGGTTGGGGGTTGGGAGAAGATTTGACCACAAAGAACAGCAGGAGAGAACGGGGTTTGGGATGGTTGAATTGTTCTCCATTTTCGTTGTGGTAATGGCTGCACAAGCGGATGCACTTGTCAACATTCATAAAACTGTACACTAAAAAGAGTGAGTTTTGCTCAACAGAAGTCATACGTTGATAAATCTGATTAAAAAATAAAACACACACACAAAATTCCCATGGGAGCCATTCTCCCCAGCCCAACATAGCACCAAGTTCAAGAAAGGCGATTATTTTTTTACTGTTCCCATCTGTAGGGTGACTTTTATGTTTTAATTCACCTTTCCACCCTAGGGAGCCCCTCTGGGCAGTTTCATGCAGTGGAGCCCTGAAGGTTTACGCCCTGCTCTCCCCTCCTGGGAGGCCACCAGCGAGGCACGGGGTCACCATAACGCTGCAGATGCCCTTGGAGCAATCTGTGGTATCTGAAATTCCTCACTTCTGTGATAACCCTGTGCACGATTTTTGCGCTGTGAATTTGTTTGATATATTCCTGCCAGCTCAGCCATGAATTTAAAAACAGATTTTTAAAAACAATTATTTTATTTAGAATTTTTAGGATTTTTCCCCTGAGAAGTGATTTTTTCATGCTTTTTGTTACCATATTGCCAGAAATGAGAATCCTTCCATATTATATTTATTGCAGGGTGATTGAAGGAGTTGTAGATTGAAGCACAGGACACAGGAATGCTAATCTTGGCTCCACTCTTTACTAGCTAAGTGAGTCCAGGCAATTCATTCTGTGCTTCAGTTTTCCCATTTATGAAAAAGGAAATTGGTATAAATGATCTCTAAATCCTCCTCATTTAAAAAATTCCACTGTTTTGCTATATTGTGGTATATTTAGGACAGGCATTGGCCTGGAAATCTGAAGTCCTAAAATTGAGACTTAGCCCTGCCATTTTATAGCTTTCTGATTTTAGACATTTCACTTTACTTTCTGAATCTTAGTTTCCAAATCTACAAAATGAAAGTGGTAATATCTACCTCAAAGGATTCTTGGCAAAATTCTTGGCTAAGCCCCCAAACTTGAATTGACCAAACTTTGATCAGGCTTCTCTCCTTCCCCCAGAGCCTTGAACTAAACATGCCCCTGAGGCTCAGCAAACTCTGGGCTGCATAACAATCCTCCCTTACTGACCCCTCGCAACACATGCAGATCAGGTGACCACAAAAAGGCGCTTCTTGCTCAACTGTCCAGTCACGCAGCCTGCTCATCTCACTGCCCCATGCCCAGTTCCTTCTAGCCTTGCTTACTCCTCATTACAGAAGAAAAGCCCTTTCTGTTTGACCTTTGATGTGCTTGCAGATTTTACATCTAAATCATACATAAGATATGATTTATAAAAATAAAAGGGGACTAAAATCTTAGAAGGATTCAATTACCTGGAATTAAATGATCTCTAAGTTCCTTTACAGTTTAAAAAAAAAAATCGATGAAGCCAACTAAAAAAAAAAATAGTTTTGCTGCAATTCTAACATGAGCTCTCTAGAGGTCTCCATTACCAAGCAAAACTGTATGTTTTATTATTGGTTGTAGAAGTTCAGAAACTGTAACTCCAGCAATTTCTTTTCAAATTCAGCATTCTCCAAAGATTTTATTTTTTTACTTTTGGGACTTTCTGATCATATTCAATCTTTTCCCATTCAGGTTACTGAAGAAGAATTTTCCTCCAATGCTCATTAACAACTTTGCACTGATTTTAGATAGAAACTATATATAACCATGTTACAGGGAGACAACGGTAAATTTAGTTGTTCCTTCCTCACTGTCTATATTTCAAATATGATTAGCTCTAGATATCACTCTATTCTTTTCCAAACTCAGATTATCTATACGAATAAACAAACAAGCAAAAAGGGGGTGGGAGGCAATGATGAAAGAAGAAAAAAAAGAAAGAAAATATATCCTAAGGCAGCTTTCTTACCTACAATAACATTTATACTTGAGACTGTACATTCACGCACATATTTAACTAAAACAAATGTTTTGCAAAGCCATACTTTTCCTCACTGAGGGAGATGTACTTTTATACCTATTCTATTCTTAATTGTATGTTTCCTATTCTTTTTAATGATGTTTGACATAGTAATTAATCCTGTGAACCCCTAAAGATGCTGTCAGTGGTTCACAAAACACTGCTTTAAAGGGATGCAAAAATCTTCACTTACTATTCAATAGGTGAAGTGAGAAGTGAAAGTTGCAAAATATTGTCCTTAATATTTTCCAAAATATTGTCTATTACTGTGAAGAATGCGAGTATATGCATATACCCATTCATTTGTATTTACCCATTTATTTAAAGGGATTGGGAGGGATTCAGTGCTCTTCTCTTTTCCATCTAGGTTAGAACTGGCCATAAAGGAACGTATGTAAGAGCTGGAAGGCAGAAGAGAAATAGCAGCCGTTACTCTTGGAGTTCCCCATGATCAGGTAGAGTGATGGCCAGTGGGTGCCTACATCCTCCTTGTCTTCTTCAACCCTGACTCCTGGAAAATGGTACAGGTTATGTTGTACCCCCACCCTTTTGTGTTCTGTGAAACAGCTTATTCCAAAGAATCATCCTTCCCCAGTACGGCTTAGGCAGCGCTCGCAGGCGACCCGCTTGCTTACCTAGGGTAAGACAAGGCAAGACGCATATCCTCCAGGTTCCCATTCTTTGTCTCATAAATTATTAGCTAAACTGTTTGTCCCCAGTGATCAAGCTAAGCCCCTGAACTTGAATTGACCAAAGTTGAATTGACCGAACTTGAATTGACCAGGCTTCTCTCCTTCCCCCAGAGCCTTGAATTAAACACGTCCCTAAGGCTCAGCAAACTCTGGGCTGCATAACAATCCTCCCTTACTGACCCCTCGCAACACGTGCAGATCAGTTGACCACAAAAAGGCGTTTCTTGCTCAACTGTCCAGTCACGCAACCTACTCATCTCACTGCCCCATGCCCAGTTCCTTCTAACCTTGCTTACTCCTCATTACAGAAGAAAAGCCCTTTCTGTTTGACCTCTGAGATGCTTGTAGATTTTGCATTGGGGCGTTCTTCCTATTGCAACCATCTCCCTATTCCAAGACCTTCCCTGAATTGCGATGCTCTGTACAAATAAAGTTCCCACATACCTAAGTCTAGATTAGATTTTTATTTGACAGAAGCCTAAGGTGATAGAGAGAAGTCACTCAGCAGAAGTAAGAAGGGAGAAGGGAGCACAGGCAGGGAATTGCTGGACCAGAGAAAACCCTGGAGCCTGGAAGCAGGAGTCCCAGAAGCCAAGTGCTACAAGGAAGAGGGGCCCTGGAAGGGACCTTGATCGCTGTTCCGGTGACCCTTTTTGTTACTCTGCGGTAAAACTTGAAAAATCATTTACAGCAAGCTGGAATGTGGCTAAAACAGATGCTATCTGATGGGCAGTGACCATTATCAATACCAATACTTGTTATTGAACTAGAATGTTCCAGGAGCTGAATGATGTGCTTCAGATACCTTATTTCACACTGCTCTGAACAAAGGGCCTTATTATCCACTCTTCTGAACCTCTGAGGGAACTACTTTGCCAAGGATGCTAAGTACTTTTGCTGTAAGGTACAACCAGTGAGTGGGAAGGGCTGCCCCAGGACAATGTGTATGGAAATTGCTGATGTTTGCAGTATTGTCATCAGTGCTGATCCAAACTTCTTTGTGGAGTTTTTCCAGTGGGAAATCCATGCTCTCCTATTTCAGCACGTCTGACTAGAGTGTTTTTCTGCTTAACAAAGATGAGCTGACAAATTCTCTGTTTGTCCTGCAGGTGCCACCCCTCACCGTGAGATAGTTCTTTTGCATTCTCAGACACTCTCAGAATTACAAATGATCAGAACTACTCATTGATGATGAAAGAAGCCTGATCATCCACTATATTCAGCTAAGAGTGCAGGATCAGGACCCCCACACGAGGATTGAGAGTTCTCTAGCTCCAATGAATTAGGATCCTTTCTAATTTAAAATTTTTGTTTTAGAGGCAATTCCTGTATTTCTGAATAGATAATACATTTACATGATACCAAAATAAAAAAGTATAAAAATACAGAGTGAAAACCTCACCCCAACCAATATCACCCATCTGACAACTTCTTATGCCCCAAATAGGAAACTATTTTAGCGTCTTGTATATCTTCCCAGATTAATTTTATGCATATGCAAGCAAATATGAGTATATATTACTTTCCTTTCCATTTTACATAAATTTTATACAAGCTGTTCTGCAATTTCCCCATATATGTCTTTATTTTTAAAGAACTACATTTTATTCCATTATATATCTGTATTATAATTCATTTAACCAGTTCTTTATTGATTTTAGGTTTATTTGAGTCTTTAGCCATTTAATAATAATAATAATAATAATAATAATATCAAAGTGTCCTCCAGTACTTAATCTGAGTCCAGGGATATTCTCAGCGCATTTCTTGTATTTAATTCAAACCATTGAGTTTCCACAAAAACTCTTTACAGTTTTCATTACCACTCTTTTATATATCAAGTAGCAAAAGCAAGGAAAGGTGGGATAATTTGCCCAGTATCTATCAGGCAGTAAGACCAGGATAGTGAATAAGAGAAGATGAAGGGAGTTAGTAATACTTTAAGGGTTGTGTCAGTGATTCTTCAGAGGAGGGTTGGTCTGGGGAGGAGAACAAGTGGATTACTTGCCACCACCACATAGGACAGGACAATCTACTTTCCAGAGATATGGTTTGTATAGGCTGGGGACTGCCAGCCCTCAGGACGTAGCCCGGGGGTCCTAGCATGGATGTGCTTGGCTGTGTCATGGAAGAGAGGCAAATCAGCAGCTATCAGATTGAAACATCCTGGGGACCAAAGTAGAACAAGAAACAGAATGCCTCAGAGGGCCCGGGAGGATCTGCCCATGACCACAGCTTGCCCATGAAAACATGGATGCTGGAGGAATTTGTGTCCCAGGCACCATGCAGCTTCTCTCAGGAGGCTTCTCTTCCTTCCACTATCCCTATTTTCTACTCCACCTGCAGGGCCTAAAAGATGCCACTATTTGGCTCAGGTTTCTTTCTCTTCTGACATGTCCCAGCAACAACCTTAATTACTCTGGTGTCTAGCTTGATGACCCTTCAGGCTCAAACTCTTGTCCTCTTGACCCCACTGACCTCCATTGCCATCCATCTCAGTGGGACTGATGCTAGCTCATATGGTGACTGCAAATGAGAAAGAGGTGCAACTGGATGGATTGTAGGTCTAACATCCAGAAGAGGAAAGCTTTTCCTCTCTCCCCCTTCGTTTTCCTCTGTATGTGTGAGCGTGAGAACAGCCTTGCACTCTGGCCAGCTTCACGCTGTACTCTGGCAGTCTCTTGACTGAAGACCGTATCTCAAACTCAACCATCTCCGGCTTCAAGGATTTTTAATTGATTCTATATCCCAATAAAGTATTTGCACCTAAGCCTTGTCTTTGACTCTGCTTTGTCTCTGACTCATTCTGGGGAACCAGATTTTAGGGCTAGTAGAAGCCCTTGAAAGTAGACCCTCAATATAGGAGTCTGGAATCGGTTCATTCACAAGCCAGAAAGCAATTCCTGGAGTTACATATGAGCTATGGCAATAACCTCTGCTATACACAGGCATTATAGTTACTAAGGTTCTTATCTGTGGTTTAATGGGTGAGACACAGGGGGAAAGTAAGATTTTGGATTTACGGCATTTGAATGACAGGGGGTTAAAGATAATTATATGGATTGTGGAAAGGACTTGCTTTTTTTCATTTTTAAATAATGTGGATTCACATGCAATTGTAAGAAATAGAACAGATAGATTCTGTGTAGCATTTACTACCCAAAGGTAGCATTATGCAAAAGTATAGTACAGCATCACAACAAATATATTGCCATTGATACAGTCAAGATACAAAACATTTCCAAGGATGCTACATATGTCCTTTTATAGCCACAGCTATTTCCTTAGCCCCACAGCTGCCTTAACCCCTGTCAACCACTAATCTTTTTCCCCATTTCACGATAGTTTTATCATTTCAAGAACATTATATAAATGGACCTATATCTATATAACCTTTGGGATTGTTTTTTTCACTCAGCATAATTCTCTGGAAATTCATCAAAATTGATTCATGTATCAATGGCTCATTCCTTTTATTGCTGAGTCATATTCCGTAGGAGAGACCTACCACATTTGTTTAACCGTTCACCTGTTGAAGGACATCTGGGTTATTCCAGCTTTTAGCTATTGTGAATAAAGCTTCTATGAACATTTATGTACAAGTTGCTGTGTGAGAATAAGGCTTAATTTCTCAGGGATATATGCCCAAGAGTGCAATTTCTGGGTCATATACTAGATGCATGTTTAGTTTTAAAAAACTACCAGGCTGTTTTTCAGGCTGGTGTACCATTTTCATTTTACCAGCCATGTATGAATAATCCAGTTTCTCTGCATTTGTGTGTTATCAATATTTTTTTAATTGATGTGATTAAAAAAAATCCACATTCTGATAGATGTGAAATGATATGTCATTGTAGTTTTAATTTGAATTTCCCTAATGGATAATGATTTTGAACATCTTATATGAAATGTTATTTTATGTCTTTTGCCTATGTTCTAACTGGATTGTTTGCTTTTTCACTGCTAAGTTTTGAGAATTCTTTATGTAGTCTGAATGCTAGTCCTTTGTGAGATATATAGCTTGCAAGTATTTCCCTCCATTCTGTAGCTTGTCTTTTCAGATTTTAAATAAGATATTTCATAGAGCAAACAGTTTTAATTTTTTAAAGTCCAATTTATCAATTTTTCCTTTTTTGAATCATACTTTTGGTGTCAAGCCTAAGAACTCTTTGCTTAGCCTTACATGAGAAAGATATTTTCCCATGTTTCTTTTTAAAAGATTTATCATTTCATGTTTTATATTTATGTAATGGTACATTTTTAGTTCATTTTTGTATAAGGTGTGAGAAGTTGAGGTTCATCTTTTTGCATGTGGATGTCAATTCCTCTAGAACCATTTGTTGAAAAACTCTTTGTTCCATTGAATTGTTTTTACACTTTTGTCAAAACTCAATTGTGAATATTTGTGTGATTCCATTTCTGGATTCTATGTTCTATTCCATTGATAAATATATCTACCCCTCCACCAACCCAAGTCAGCCTTGATTATTGTAGTTGTATAATGTCTTGAAATTTGATAGATTGAGTCTTTATTTTTCTTTTCAAAAATTGTTTTAGTTAAATTAGTTCCTTTGCCTTTCCATATAAGTTTTAGAGTAATCTTGTCTATATTCACAAAAATATCTTACTGGGATTTTTGCAATAGGAATTGTATTAAGCAAAGATGTCAGTTAGGGCAGAATTAATATTTTTGCTATGTTTATTCCTCTAATCCACGAGCATGGTATATCAATTTATTTAGATCTCCTTTGATTTCTATCACTATCATTGCTTAGTTTTCAGTATATAAATTTTGTGCATCATTTAGATATGTATCAAAGTACTTCATTTTTTTAAGAATTGTAAATAGTTTTTTATTTTTAATTTTCAGTCTCCATCTGTCCATTCTAATACATAGAAATAAAATTAATTTTTGTATGTTTATCTTATATCCTGCAACCCTGCTGAATTCATTTATTAGTTCTAAGAGATTTTTGGATATTGGAGATTCCTAGGTAATCATGACAGCTGCAAAGAGGTAAACATTTATCTTTTCCTTTTTTATCTGAGCATTTTATTCCTGTTTTTTGTCTTATTGTACTGGGTAGAACTTCAAGCACTATGCTAAATAAGAGTAATGAAAGTGGACATCCTTGCCTTATTCCTAATCTTGGGGAGAAAGAATTGAGCCTTTCATCATTAAGTGTAATGTATTCGAAGGTATTTTTTATAGATGCTCTTCATCAAGATGGGGAAGTCCTCATCTATTTCTATTTTTCTGGGACTATTTGGGCACCTCCCTACAGTCTCATGAGCATCGAAGTCTCGGTTCTCCATTCAGCTTTCATTAGTGTGAGTGAATCTTCTCTTCTGTGGTGTTCGGCTGGAATAGTCCTGTTATTGTCTAAAAGTTTTCTCTCTTGCTAGATGTCTCCTTTTTTTGGATTCTTTGGCTATAATGAGCAGGCCTTTGCTAAGACTGCTTTTTTCTGTGCCTTTTGGTGTTTCTGGGTTGCTGCCTTCTTCAGCTCCAAGTCTGGCATATATCAGGTGAAAAGTAAACCATGAAAAGTCATACCTATGTTGTTCCTTGGGTTCCAAAACTCTTACCTGGACATTATTGTATATACTTTTTTTTTTAAACAATTTTGATTGTATTTAGCAGGAGGAATAGGGAAATATACATCTACTCAATCTTACCGAAGTAGTAATCTGAGATGGCTTTTAAAAACTGCATTGGGGGAGAGGCAAGTTTCCCAATCCGAGGTGGCCAGCGCCCCTCTTTTGCGGGCAGCTTAGAGTCTCGGCTTCGAGTCCGCAGCTACGAGTCTCGGATCAGAGGGCTATCCAAAGTCTGGACTGGCTAGTCTGACTGTGAGACTCGGCTGCGGTGAGACCCCTGAGCAGCACGCGATTTCCCGAGCAGCAGCAGCTGCGGTGGTCGGAGCTACTCCCTCCCTCCTTCCAGGGCCGGCTGAGAGTCTCGGAGAGGCAAGTTTCCCAAGTCGAGACGGCCGGCGCCCCTCTTTTGCGGGTGGCTTTGAGTCTCGGCTTCAAGTCCGCGGCTACGAGTCTCGGATCAGAGGGCTATCCAAGCCGCGGTGGCCGCCCCCCCCGCGGGAGGCTTCCTGGTCTGGTGGGGAATTCCCCAGGCCCGCTGCGGCCGGTGGCCAGCAACAGGGTCCCCTCAAGCCGCGGCAGCTGACGCCCCCACCACGCGCGGCCCCTGAACCAATGGAGAGAAATGGATCGGAAATCCCCAGGCCGCGGAGATCGGTGACCGGGGGGGACCCATTCCAAACACTTGAGACAAACGTGTGCCACGTGCGCCACCTACTGAGCAAGATAAGAAAAACAGATCCCAGAGATTTCACAGAAAAATCTTATAACCTTGCTGGGCCTGACACCCAGAGAAATCTGAATAACTGCCCAGATGCCAGCAGCAGAAGATAACTGTCCACGCTCAAAAGATTGAGAATATGGCCCAGTCAAAGGAACAAACCAATAGCTCAAATGAGATACAAGAGCTGAGACAACTAAGGCTGAATATACGAACAGAAATGGAAAACCTCTTCAAAAATGAAATCGATAAATTGAGGGAGGACATGAAGAGGACATGGGCTGAACATAAAGAAGAAATAGAAAAACTGAAAAAACAAATCCAGAACTTATGGAAGTGAAGGATAAAGTAGCAAAGATGGAAAAAATAATGGATACCTACAATGATAGATTTAAGGAGACAGAAGATAGAATTAGTGATTTGGAGGATGGAACATCTGAATTCCAAAAAGAAACAGAAACTATCTGGAAAAGAATGGAAAAATTTGAACAGGGTATCAGGGAACTCAAGGACAATGTGAACCGCACAAATATACGTGTTGTGGGTGTCCCAGAAGGAGAAGAGAAGGGAAAAGGAGGAGAAACACTAATGGCAGAAATTATCACTGAAAATTTCCCAACTCTTATGAAAGACCTAAAATTATAGATCCAAGAAGTGCCGTGCACCCCAAAGAGATTGGACCCAAATAGGCGTTCTCCAAGACACTTACTAGTTAGAATGTCAGAGGTCAAAGAGAAAGAGAGGATCTTGAAAGCAGCAAGAGAAAAACAATCCATCACATACAAGGGAAACCCAATAAGACTATGTGTAGATTTCTCAGCGGAAACTATGGAAGCTAGAAGACAGTGGGATGATATATTTAAATTACTAAAAGAGAAAAACTGCCAACCAAGACTTCTATATCCAGCAAAATTATCCTTCAAAAATGAGGGAGAAATTAAAACATTCTCAGACAAAAAGTCACTGAGAGAATTTGTGACCAAGAGACCAGCTCTGCAAGAAATACTAAAGGGAACACTAGAGTCAGATACGAAAAGACAGAAGAGAGAGGTATGGAGAAGAGTGTAGAAAGGAGGAAAATCAGATATGATATATATAATACAAAAGGCAAAATGTTAGAGGAAAATATTATCCAAACAGTAATAACACTAAATGTCAATGGACTGAATTCCCCAATCAAAAGACATAGATTGGCAGAATGGATTAAAAAACAGGATCCTTCTATATGCTGTCTACAGGAAACACATCTTAGACCCAAAGATAAACATAGGTTGAAAGTGAAAGGTTGGGAAAAGATATTTCATGCAAATAACAACCAGAAAAGAGCAGGAATAGCTATACTAATATCCAACAAATTAGACTTCAAATGTAAAACAGTTAAAAGAGACAAAGAAGGACACTATCTACTAATAAAAGGAACAATTAAACAAGAAGACATAACAATCATAAATATTTACGCACCGAACCAGAATGCCCCTAAATACGTGAGGAATACACTGCAAACACTGAAAAGGGAAATAGACTCATATACCATAATAGTTGGAGACTTCAATTCCCCACTCTCATCAATGGACAGAACATCTAGACAGAGGATCAATAAAGAAATAGAGAATCTGAATATTACTATAAATGAGCTAGACTTAGCAGACATTTATAGGACATTACATCCCACAACAGCAGGATACACCTTTTTCTCAAGTGCTCATGGATCATTCTCAAAGATAGACCATATGCTGGTCACAAAGCAAGTCTTAACAAATTTAAAAAGATTGAAATCATGCACAACACTTTCTTGGATCATAAAGGAATGAAGTTGGAAATCAATAATAGGTGGAGTGCCAGAAAATTCACAAATACGTGGAGGCTCAACAACACACTCTTAAACAACGAGTGGGTCAAAGAAGAAATTGCTAGAGAAATTAGCAAATACCTCGAGGCGAATGAAAATGAAAACAGAACATATCAAAACTTATGGGACGCAGCAAAAGCAGTGCTAAGAGAGAAATTTATTGCTCCAAATGCCTATATCAGAGAAGAAGAAAAGGCAAAAATTCAGGAATTAACTATCCATTTGGAAGAACTGGAGAAAGAACAGCAAGCTAATCCCAAAGCAAGCAAAAGGAAAGAAATAACAAAGATTAGAGCAGAAATAAATGAAATTGAAAACATGAAAACAATAGAGAAAATCAATAAGACCAGAAGTTGGTTCTATGAGAAAATCAATAAGATTGATGGGCCCTTATCAAGACTGACAAAAAGAAGAAGAGAGAGGATGCAAATAAATAAGATCAGAAATGGAAGAGGAGACATAACTACCGACCTCACAGAAATAAAGGAGGTAATAACAGGATACTATGAACAACTTTACGCTAATAAATACAACAATTTAGAGGAAATGAATGGGTTCCTGGAAAAACATGAACAACCAACTTTGACTCAAGTAGAAATAGATGATCTCAAACCAATCACAAGTAAAGAAATTGAATTAGTCATTCAAAAGCTCCCTTAAAAGAAAAGTCCAGGACCAGACGGCTTCACATGTGAATTCTATCAAACATTCCAGAAAGAATTAGTACCAACTCTCCTCAAACTCTTCAAAAAAATCGAAGCAGAGGGAAAACTACCTAATTCATTCTATGAAGCCAACATTACCCTCATACCAAAACCAGGCAAAGATATTACAAGAAAAGAAAACTACAGGGTGATCTCTCTAATGAATATAGATGCAAAAATCCTCAATAAAATTCTAGCAAATCGTATCCAACAACACATTAAAAGAATTATACATCATGACCAAGTAGGATTCATCCCAGGTATGCAAGGATGGTTCAACATAAGAAAATCAATTAATGTAATACACCATATCAACAAATCAAAGCAGAAAAATCACATGATCATCTCAATTGATGCAGAGAAGGCATTTGACAAGATTCAACATCCTTTCCTGTTGAAAACACTTCAAAGGATAGGAATACAAGGGAACTTCCTTAAAATGATAGAGGGAATATATGAAAAACCCACAGCTAATATCATCCTCAATGGGGAAAAATTGAAAACTTTCCCCCTAAGATCAGGAACAAGACAAGGATGTCCACTATCACCACTATTATTCAACATCGTGTTGGAGGTTCTAGCCAGAGCAATTAGACAAGAAAAAGAAATACAAGGCATCAAAATTGGAAAGGAAGAAGGAAAACTATCACTGTTTTCAGACGATATGATACTATACGTCGAAAACCCGGAAAAATCCACAACAAAACTACTAGAGCTAATAAATGAGTACAGCAAAGTAGCAGGTTACAAGATCAACATTCAAAAATCTGTAGCATTTCTATACACTAGCAATGAACAAGCGGAGGGGGAAATCAAGAAACGAATCCCATTTACAATTGCAACTAAAAGAATAAAATACCTAGGAATAAATTTAACTAAAGAGACAAAAAACCTATACAAAGAAAACCACAAAAAACTGCTAAAAGAAATCACAGAAGACCTAAATAGATGGAAGGGCATACTGTGTTCATGAATTGGAAGACTAAATATAGTTAAGATGTCAATCCTACCTAAATTGATTTACAGATTCAATGCAATACCAATCAAAATCCCAACAACTTATTTTTCAGAAATAGAAAAACCAATAAGCAAATTTATCTGGAAGGGCAGGGTGCCCCGAATTGCTAAAAGTATCTTGAGGAGAAAAAACGAAGCTGGAGGTCTCACGCTGCCGGACTTTAAGGCATATTATGAAGCCACAGTGGTCAAAACAGCATGGTATTGGCATAAAGATAGATATATCGACCAATGGAATCGAATAGAGTGCTCAGATATAGACCCTCTCATCTATGGACATTTGATCTTTGATAAGGCAGTCAAGCCAACTCACCTGGAAGAGAACAGTCTCTTCAATAAATGGGTCCTAGAGAACTGGATATCCATATGCAAAAGAATGAAAGAAGACCCATATCTCACACCCTACACAAAAGTTAACTCAAAATGGATCAAAGATCTAAACATTAGGTCTAAGACCATAAAACAGTTAGAGGAAAATGTAGGGAGATATCTTATGAATCTTACAATTGGAGGTGGTTTTATGGACCTTACACCCAAAGCAAGAGCACTGAAGAAGGAAATAAATAAATGGGAGCTCCTCAAAATTAAACACTTTTGTGCATCAAAGAACTTCATCAAGAAAGTAGAAAGACAGCCTACACAATGGGAGACAATATTTGGAAATGACATATCAGATAAAGGTCTAGTATCCAGAATTTATAAAGAGATTGTTCAACTCAACAACAAAAAGACAGCCAACCCAATTACAAAATGGGAAAAAGACTTGAATAGACACCTCTCAGAGGAGGAAATACAAATGGCCAAAAGGCACATGAAGAGATGCTCAATGTCCCTGGCCATTAGAGAAATGCAAATCAAAACCACAATGAGATATCATCTCACACCCACCAGAATGGCCATTATCAACAAAACAGAAAATGACAAGTGCTGGAGAGGATGCGGAGAAAGAGGCACACTTATCCACTCTTGGTGGGAATGTCAAATGGTGCAACCACTGTGGAAGGCAGTTTGGCGGTTCCTCAAAAAGCTGAATATAGAATTGCCATACGACCCAGCAATACCATTGCTGGGTATCTACTCAAAGGAATTAAGGGCAAAAACTCAAACAGACATTTGCACACCAATGTTTATAGCAGCGTTATTTACAATTGCAAAGAGATGGAAGCAGCCAAAATGTCCATCAACAGACGAGTGGCTAAACAAACTGTGGTATATACATACGATGGAATATTATGCAGCTTTAAGGCAGGATAAACTTATGAAGCATGTAATAACATGGATGGACCTAGGGAACATTATGCTGAGTGAGTCTAGCCAAAAACTAAAAGACAAATACTGTATGGTCCCAATTATGTGAATCGACACTCGAGAATAAACTTGGAATATGTCATTGGTAACAGAGTGCAGCAGGAGTTAGAAACAGGGTAAGATAATGGGTAATTGGAGCTGATGGGATACAGACTGTGCAATAGGACTAGATACAAAAACTCAAAAATGGACAGCACAATAATACCTAATTGTAAAGTAATCATGTTAAAACACTGAATGAAGCTGCATCCGAGCTATAGGTTTTTGTTTTGTTTTGTTTTGTTCTTACTATTATTACTTTTATTTTTTTTTCTCTATATTAACATTCTATATCTTTTTCGGTTATATTGCTAGTTCTTCTAAACCGATGCAAATGTACTAAGAAACGATGATCATGCATCTATGTGATGATGTTAAGAATTACTCATTGCATATGTAGAATGGTATGATTTCTAAAAAAAAAAAAAAAAAAAATGGTCAGCACAATACTACCTAATTGTAATGTAATTATGTGAAAACACTGAATGAAGCTGCATCTGAGCTATAGTTTTTTTTTCTTATATATTTTTGTACTTTTTATTTTTATTTTTATTTTCTCTCTATATTATCATTTTATTTCTTTTTCTGTTGTCTTGCTATTTCTTTCTCTAAATCGATGCATATGTACTAAGAAATGATGACCATACACCTATGTGATGATATTAAGAATTACTGATTGCATATGTAGAATGGAATGATTTCTAAATGTTGTGTTATTTAATTTTTTTTAATTAATAAAAAAAAAGAAAAAAACTGCATTGAAAGTCTTGAAAAAAGAAAGTGATAAGCTTAGATCATCTAACGGCCAACTTGAGACTTTCTGCACAAGCCTGAGGGCTCTTTGACAGCAATTAAATAAACCCTAGTTTTCTAAACCTGTAGGGCAGATCAGGATCAAATCGTAAGGAGACTGTTTGAATGATCTCAACAAATCATCAGTATCAAAATTGGAGACCCAATTAGGAAATAATGGGACCTGAGAACTGAGATGGTGATATTTAGATTGATGTGTCTCAATATCTTCAACACTGTGCTGTTTGAAAGGATGTATGGACCCTAGAAAAGCCATGTTTTAATCCTAATCCCATTTTGTAAAGGCAGCTGTTTCTTCTAATCCTTATTCAGTACTGTATGTTTGACTCTGTAATTAGATCATCTCCCTGGAGATGTGACTCAATTAAGAGTGGATGTTAAGCTGGATTAGGTGGAGACATGTCTCCACCCATTTGGGTGGGTCTTGATTAGTTTACTGGAATTCTATAAAAGAGGAAATATTTCAGAGAAAAGGAGATTCTGAGAGAGCAGAACGATGTAGCCACGAGAAGCAGAGTCCACCAGCCAGCAACCTTTGGAGATGAAGAAGGAAAATGCCTCCCGGGGAGCTTCATGAAACAGGAAGCCAGGAGAGAAAGCTAGCAGATGACACCGTGTTGCCACATGCCTTTCCAGAAGAGAGAGAAACCCTGACCATGTTCGCCATGTACTTTTCACTTGAGAGAGAAACCCTGCACTTCATCAGCCTTCTTGAACAAAGGTATCTTTCCCTGGATGCCTTAGATTGGACATTTCTATAGATCGTTTTAATTGGGACATTTCTATAGATCGTTTTAATTGGGACATTTTCTCGGCCTTAGAACTGTAAACTAGCAACTTATTAAATTCCCCTTTTTAAAAGCCATTCATTTCCGGTATATTGCATTCCGGCAGCTAGCAACCTAGAACAAACCCCCAGGGCCACTGTACCCTTTGGACTAGGAGAAGCAGTTCTTCTCCTTGCAAGAAGAGACCAATCTTCCTTTACTTAGAGACCATGAGAAGACCTTACATGAGGCAGATTCCTTGCAATATGATGTTTATTAACTTCAAGATAAATCTTTGCCTCCCCTTTTTGCCCCTAGATCAGTTACTAAGGTCTGATCTTACATGGTTTGAGGAAGGAAATGTAGTTCCCTCCAAATGGCCCGAACTTCTTTTTTTCTATCTCTGTTATGTGATTCCTCCTCAACTCATACCTGTCATTACAGGTGGTTACTTATGATCAACTGATGAGGAAGAAAATAACTCATGTCTGCATTCAAAAATGGGTAGGTGCAATATGTTGATGCTAGCTAAAATTACGCTGATTCCACACTCTGGCTCCACTCAGAGGTGCTGCTAAAAGACAACAGTGAAGGCAAATAATAGGCAGGGCTGCAAGCTATACAATCAAACATTCACTTTGTGGCCTGAGGTATAGATATACAGACTCTTGGGAAGTATCAAATAGCTTAGCTAATGAGTCATGTGTCTGAAAGGAGGAAGGTTGGAAATTAAAGTAAGGAAGAAAGGAGGAAGCTTGGAAATTATAGTAAGGAAGAAGCATGTGGACGGATGGATGACTTGTGGCCACAAAGACTTTGCAGTTTTGTATTTACCATAAAGAGGAAGCTTTTGACAGCTAGGTGGGCAGGTTGACTTGTCCTGTCCCTCTCAGCTGCCTCTTTCCTCAGTGCCAGCACAATAGTGCCATAAACAGCATGGCCAGTGTGTCAGGGTTGGATGGTATGCATAGGACCTATAACATGGGATCCTTCTCCTCAAGGATGAGCTAGCTTCTACCCCTGCTGAATGTCCAACCTGCCAATAACCTGCAATGGCTCCAGACAACCAGCAAGCCACTTGGTGACAGGATGATATTATATTCAATCACCTTCCGCCCTGGAGGGGTCAATGATTTGTCCTTATTGGAAATGATCACCTACCTTGGAAATGGGTTTACCTACCCTCTTCTAGTGTCTTCTTTGGCAACATTAATATCCAGAGGCAGCCAATAAGTTAAATAGTGAAATGGCAGGTTAAAGACTTGGCTCATGTGCTGACTCAGAAAGAATACTGCAGGATTGGGGCACTGAACCAACATGTTGTGTCCACCAAAACTGGAATACCTGGGTTCGAGAACCAAAAAGAAAATGCCGAATTGTTTCTCTAATCACTACCCCAATGACCTATTTGTGGAATTTTGAATTCTAGTTCCTGCAAACTTAGGCTTTGGCAGATGACAAGTTTTGCTTATCCTTTGGGACACAGTTAAAGATTCCTCTAATTTTGAAGTTATAATAACCAGCTAGTAATTTGGGGCTTTTCATGCCAGTGGACCATCAAGGGAAAGAATGTTGTTACTCTACTAGCAAGAGCAATCAACTCTGATTACAATGAAAAGCTAAACTTGCTGCTACATAATAGGGACAGGAAAATGTATGTCTGGAATTGAGGGGTTCTTAAGGAGTTACTTTGTATTTCTGCGCTCTGTGATAACAGCGAACAGGTAATTGCAACAACCATGGCCAGGCAAGAACAAAACAACTCAGGGCTCAGACCCTCAGATATGAATGACTGTGTGACCCAGCTAGACAAGCAGCACAGAGGGAATTCTAGAATAGGAGGTGGAGGGTGGAGATAATTCATATCAATTACAGCCTTGGGTGCAACTGCTGTAGGGTTTATAACTCATTTAACTTACCCTTGGACACTAAACTGTCTCACAAATTTCCCTCTGGCCTTCTCTTTGTGGGGAACTCTGTGATGGATTACACTTACTGAGGGAGATTTCTCTGTCGAGGAAGGGATGGACTCCTCCAATTACTTCTCATAACTCACTCCAGAAATTCTTAGCTTTATCTTCCATTTTAGCTACCTGCTATTGTGACCACTAATGCTGTCCACAGATAATGTCATGCACACAGAACCTAACAGAACCTTATCTTGGCATCACCTTCCCTACCCCCACTTCCCACAGGCTTTACTATTGATCTTGTGACGTGAAATGTCACTGGGAAAGCTACCTACACCTGCACAAGTGAGTAGTGCAGAGGTATTAAAGCCCATGAGGCAATGCTTGATGAATGGGAGAGAAGAGCTGAGATAAATGCTTACCTGCTTTTCCTGTGTGTGTGTGTGTGTGTGTGTGTGTGCTCACGCGTGTGGAGGATTCTGAGATGTATTTAATTGAGCAACTGATCAACAGCAGGGGTAGCCAACTCAGAAGCACGCCCTTTTACTGGGTTTCCCTGCTTCACTTCTCTTGTCTCTTTCTTGCTCCTTGGATCACTCTCCAATGAGGTACTGGCAAGAAAGCTTTTCTCCTCAGGCTCTCTGTTTTTGGTAAGCCAAGGCTAAGAAAGGCATTATTGGGTGTTAGCCTCTGTGGGTTGTTAACCACAGTCCCAGTACATCTTCTGTGTGCTAGTGCCCATAGTCTGGAACTGGGGAGGAACTTCAGGCATTAGGTTACATAGCTTTGTCCTTAGTAATTCCTCAGGGACCAAGGGATAAGGCATTATTAAAGTAAACCTATAATCTAAGATAAAAGGTATATGGCATTTATAAAATGGGGCAACACAAAAGGGAATATATTTTAGAAAGATCATTCTGAGATCAATGATTTCAGGGATTGTTGAAGGATGAGTAATAGCCGCATCCTAATCCACAGAACCCACAAAGATGCAACCTTTCATGGCAAAAGGGAATGTGCAGATATGATTCAATTAAGGATTTTTGAGGTGGGAAGGTTATACTGGATTATCCAGGCGGGTCCAATCTAATCACAAGGGTTCTTATATGAAGGAGGCAGGAGGGCAGAGTGAATAGTATTGATATGTGATAATGAAATGAGAGGTGGAGGGGGGGGAGAGAGGGGCCAAAGACAAGGAGGTGGCCTCTAGAAACTGAAAAAGGCCAAGAAATGGATTTCCCCCAAACTCTCAAGAAGGAATGAATGCCCAGCTGACATCTTGATTTTAGACTTCTGACCTCCAAACTGTAAAATAATACATTTTTGTTTTTTCAAGCCACTATGTTTGTGGTAATTTGTTACAGTAGCAGTAGGAAACTTATCTTGATTAAAGACAGGCAAATCCATGTCTTGGAATCCTTAGGTGTAGTTAATCATAACATTTTGCATACAATATGTAGAAGTTATGAATTTTTTTCATGCATGAAACAAAAGTTTGACTAATAAATTGCACTTTGAGTTCAGGAAATCATAGGTTGCCTAGTTAGGAATTTTGGTTTTACATGTCTTTACTACAAGGGACTCATGTATGTAGAGAATGAGAAGGGAAGTTTATCTAGTAGAATTTTTCCAGCTTTAAAGTGACTCAGGGTATTTTAAGGCCCAGCCATCTTTTGAGAGTAGAAAGGGATATGGAATACTTGAAGGTAGTGCTATCCTCAGAAGAATCCTGGAGAACAGATAGGAGGCAGGGTTGATACTCACCTCGACAAGTGCTGACTCTGCTGAAACTTGTGATGTTTGTGGAACACATTGTTTCTGAACAGAGCATGAGCCAGAGCCAGAAGACATTTCTAACTTCAGTTTATTGAGGGTCTCTGGATCCTTCAGAGAGAGAAGTAAGAAAAGGCCTGGGAGCTGCCATGATGGACACCGGTGTTGTCCATTGAATTTTATTTAAGCTAATAATATTTCACACAAAAGCCAACTTGGAAGGCTTGAAATGGCACAATAACAGGAGCATTCTCAAGTAAGAAATCAACAGAATTGACTAGTTTGATTCTATCTGGAAATCAGGTTTAATACCTTACCATAAAGTTCTTAGAACTGAAGAAGTCTGACTGAAATGCAATATATACATGTGTTGAAGTACCTTTTATACTACAAACCAATATCAAATCCCTCTCTAATATCCTTACCAGTTCTAAATTGGGCAAAATAGGTAAAAATGAACAGCAATGCTAGAAAACTGTCATTTTTGTATTTACAATTGGTCAGGGCTGTGAAACAGAAATAGATGTTCTGTTACATGATCAGGCTTAAACTGTGATACACTCTATTGAGGGAGTACTTGCTACTTGGAATGGAAAAGACTTGTGTCCTGAGGATTGTTCTCCCAGTAGTCATGAATTAGATAATAAAGTCTCCCTAAATGAGAATGGAAGGCTCGCAGAGAGCCCAGTGGAGAGATTTAATGTGGTAGAAAGTAGCGGACGTGTCCTAGTTTTGCTAGACCGCTATCACAAATACCATTAACCGAATTTGGCTTGAATAATATGAATTTATTGGCTTACAGTTTCAGAAGTTGGGTGTTGGCTAGAAGGCTCGTTTCCTCCCAGGGTCCGTGGCCGCATTCCAGATGGCCGGCGATCCTTGGGTTAATTGGCTTTCCCGTCACATGGCGATGTCCTCTCCTTTCTCTTCCAGGTTTGATTGACTTCCTGGTTCCCTCCATTTCTGGTTTCTGGCTCTTTTCCATGGCTTCCTCTGGCTATGTCTAGATTTCTTCTGTTTATAAAGGACTCCATTAATCCAGAATAAGACCCACCTTCATTCAGTTGGGCCACACCTTAACTGAAATAACATCTTCAAGAAATCCCATGTACAATGGGTTCACACCCACAGGAATGCAGATAGAGATCAAGAACGTGTCTGAATTGGAAAACATAATTCAGTCCACTGAAGGAGGGAAAGTGGTGTCTTTAGATACGAAATGCATGTCTTCTCCATAGGCCAGGACTCTGATCTTGGAATGGCAGATGCTGGAACTAATAATGAGGGATTTCAGAGGGTACTACAATGCCTCATAAATGGCTGTGGAAGGAGCTGGTACTTTCTAGGCAATATCACCTCAGAGCAGTAAGGAAATGCATGATGAGTGTACTTCTGAACTCTGTAATAGAAATGGATTTCATTATAATGTTGTTGTGTAGCTCACAGATTTGATAAGAAAGTTGAAGACCGTAGTTCAGATAATGGGATGGATTCCAGCGAGCCAGGGAAGCATTTACAATATCCAAAGTTATGCACCAGGAACAGTCCGTTAGGCTCCCTCTCTGATGCCCCCAACACTGCCATGAGAGCCTCTTGACCCCACCCCACTTGAATTTCTTTAACTTTCTCTACATCTATGTATTTCTTCCTCCACACTCAAAATTGCAGATAAAAAAGGAAATACCTATTGTCCTTAGTTTTGATAAGTGCAGAAAGTCTTGCCTCTCACAAAATACATGTGTGCCATGGATTTCTGAAAACAGTATGAATGGGGTTTATTTGCTTGACAATCAAAAATCGCTAATAAATATCCAATTCCCATCAACCCAACATACACATGCATTCTTCCTCCCACACTTGCATTTTACTGAAAAGTGCTGATGGGAATTTTCATTTTACTGAAAATATTTGTGATATATTGAAGTTATTTCTTATGTTGTACTACCTGTTGTTTTCTTTTAAATATAATTTGCTTGCGTTTCCATCAGAGTTTGGCGTTTTCTTTGTGACAAGGTTTTAAATGAATGGTTTAAATCATTTAATATTTGCACCAAAGAAATTGCAAATATTTGAGCATTATAAGTCTGTTTAGGTATTTTTATTCATTTTTCTGTCAGTTTTGGTAAGCTGTATTGACTAGAAATATGTCCATATCACATTTAAATTGTCATTTTTATTGGCATAATATTGCTTATGTTAATATCTTCTTATTTACTTTTTTTTTTTAAGTTTTGCTTTTGTTTTTGTTTTTGTTTTCTTTCGTGGGCAGGTGCACGGGAATCAAACCTGGGTCTCCAGCATGGCAGGGGAGAACTCTGCCTGCTGAGTCACTGTGGCCCGCCCTCTTCTTATTTACTTTTAATGCCTGGAAGATCTGTAAGAGACACCACCTTTTTCAGTCCTAATAGTCTTATATTTGTGCCTTCTCTCTTTCTTAATCAGTCATTTTAGATGTTTATAAATTTTCAATGAGCCAACTTTTTCTCAGGTTGATTTGCATTATCAGTTATTTGTAGCTTATTTCATCAACTTCTGGTCTTCTCTTTATTAGTGCCTTCCTTGTGCTTGCTTTGGATTTATTTTGGAAGTTATCTTTTTTCTTGAGACATCTGGTTTCCGCTCCAAAATATGAAGAGCTTAGAAGTCCTCATTTCCATCCCTGAATCAATAAAAAGCTGGAAAAACTGAAAATAAATTACTTTTCTTAGATCCTGAGGTTGCGGGGCAATCCTCCACGCTCAAGGCAATCTGAAATCTGGAGACTCGGGTACATCCAGAAAGTTGCAGATGATATCTGCTCAACTGGAGTCAATGCTGTGGGAGGCATAAAAATGGTAGAAATGCTTAAGTGGTAATGTTGATGAATTGCTGGAGACTGAGTGAGGGCTACTGTGAGAGTAAACAGCTCCTGGTGGCCACATTTTGGGGGGGAACCTCATACTCTCTTGGACTTTTCCTTCAAGAACCCCACCAGATTCTCATGATGAAGATCCAAGATAGATCCCCTTAGGCTCTGGTAAGGAAGGAGAAAAATAAATCACTGTGAAATGATACTTTATATGGAAGTCATTACAGTTATATTATTTTATATCTTCCTTTGCTTAACTTATTTGCAAGATTCATTCATGTTGCTGAACACAGTATAGTTGATTTATTTGTATGACTGCATAATAGTTCATAATATGAATATACTACAGATTGTTCAGCCTTTCTACTTTAGTGGATGTTTTAGTTGTTTCTAGTTTGAAGGTATTAATTGTGCAGCTATGAACATGCTTTCATATAATGTTGGTGTACATGCACCTACTTTTCTTATGGGTTTACACCTAGGAGGGAAAGTGGTGAGTCATAAGAAATAGTTAGACATAACATATGGTCAGTTTTATCCAGTTTTCTGAAGTGCTTGGATAACTTATATAAATAGCATATAAGAATATTATATATGAGTGTTCTTGTTATTCTACATTACCAGCTGTATTTGTGAATTTCAGTCTGTTTCTTCTTAACCATTCTCAGGGTAAGTAATGTTATCTAATCATGGTTCTATTTTGAAGAGTACTGATGTTGAACAGATTTCAAGTTTAAGAGCATTTGTAATGTCATTTTTAGGAAATGCTCATTAAGGGCCTTTTGATCAATTTTTTTTAGTTGGTTTTTTTTTCCTTATTTAATTGTAGGACACCTACTTTATTGAACAAAAGTCCTTCATGCTTTATGTGTTTTAGTTATCTTCCCTCTACTCTCTGACACTCCTTTTTGCTCTCTTAATGTATCTTTTGATAAGCAGAAGTTTTTAATTTTAATGCAGTCCAATTGCTTTGACACTTCTGTTATAGATGTTGAATTTCTTTGATTATTCATTTTATTTGTTATATTTTCTCAAAATCTTACATTTTTAAGTTGATCTCCTTTTCATCTTCTATTTCTTTTAATGTATTACCTATGTATTCCCTCTACTATTCTTTTAGTTTAGTTTTAATTTCTGAAAATATCTTTTGTTTCTAATTAATTAATCAGTTTTATCACCTCATTTAAAAATTTTTCTAATTCTAATATGCTATTTCATATCTTGTATAAATTTCTTAAAAATCCTTAAGGCTATTTTGAAATATAAGATTAGAGACCCCACCCCCACCCCCAAGCCTTTCAGTGTGTTATTCTGAAAACATCCAAAAAGTTGTTTGGTTCTTCATTGTCTTTTTTTTCTCTTTTTTCTCTTTAAGGGATTTAGTCCCCCAAATTTTCTGTTGCTCATTTTTGCATGGAATTATTTTTCTTCAATTTTTGGAAGGAACGTGTGTTTAAGACAGTTATTCTAACTTCCTACATCTATTGTTCTTTTATTGTGGTGAAGTTACTCAAATGTAAAGGGAGTATACTATATAAGATATCCAGTCTATGTTTCCTCTTTCCACTTTTACCTGGACCTTCCTTTTCCTCCGTAACCCTGTCTAACCAATCTGGATTTTACTCTCAGTGGCTTCCTTGGGGTGAGCCCTTTTCCGAACAGACGCTTTGGCTGGTTAGTTTGGGGAGTTCATAAGACCAAGACTACTTCCGCCCTTCAGACTACTGAGCCCCGCCTGTATTCACGCTCTTTTGGAAATGCAGACCCTCCCAGCTTGAGTTTCTGTTGTCACATTGAGTTTTTGTTGGTTTTTTTGGGGGGGTGCATGGTCTGAGAATCAAACCCGGGTCTCCTGTATGGCAGGTGAGCATTCTACCACTGAACCACCCGTGCACCCGAGGCCATTGAGTCTTTGAGTGAGTGTGTATAGGTTATTTTGAATTCTATTATCTGGTGATTATTCTGGAATTCTATAGTAACATTCTTAGGTTTGTCAAAGCTCCGTTGTTTCCCTCTGCTTCCTCCTGCACAGATGCTGACATTATGCAGGTTTTCAAGCTTTGGCCATGGTTTGTCCCCTACTCATATTTTGGGTTTCATGAGGCTATACTGTAGCCTAGTTTTCAGTATATCTTATCTGTTGGTCTGGGCGCTGCTATCTTGTTTTGCGATTTTATGCGTGCATTTATAGAGATTTAAAAGTATGCCTCTATCACCATCTTCATAGATCCCTTTTTTTATATTTTTAATGTTACTGTTATCAGTAACCTTTAGAAATGTTTTATTCCTCTTTTTTGTTACTCTGTAGAAATACAGTTGATTTGTAAATTTTGACCTTACATCTAGCAATATTGCTCAACTTATGTATATTTGTTCTACTAATTTATCTGCAGAATCTTGTGGATATTCTGTGTATAAAATCATGTCATCCTGGAATGAATTAAATTTATTCCTTATGTGATTATTTTCTTCTTAATTTATCCACCTGTCTGGGGACTCAAGAATAATATCAAATGCAATGGTGGTACAAGAATCCCTGTTTCATTAAAAATCATTTCCAATTTCAGGTGAATCCTTTCAATATTTCACTGTTGATATTTAAACATTTTAATAAGATTTAATTACATACATTACAAGCACAAATCTTAAATATATAATTTAATGAGTTGTAACAAATGTATGCACACATCTAACCAACAATCCAGTTGTGATTTAGAATGATGCCTCCGATAATTTTTTTCATGCACATTTCTAGTCATACCTATTCTCCTCTTAGAGAACTATTTTGATTTTCATCCCTATAGATTATTTACACTTGTTCTTGAATTTCATATAAATAATACTATACAGCATTTATTCTCTTGTGTGTGGTTTATTTTGCTCAACATAATGTTTCTGAAATTTATCCATGTTGTTGAAAGAATCAGTTGTTTGTTCTTTTTAATTGCTGAGTTGTCTTCCATTGTAGATTGGTCATCCATTCTCCACTTGATCGATATTTGGGATCTTTTTGATATTTTACTATTATGTATAAAGCTGAAATGAATATTTCTGTACAAGCCTTTTTATGAATATGTGTTTTCATTTATTAGAGTAAATGCCTGGAGTAGAATCGGTTGATCATACAGTAGGAATACATTTAATTTTATAAGAAGCTAATAAATTCTTAAAGTGATGGCAGCATTTTATTCTCTTGCCAAAAAAAGTGTGAGCTATGCAGTTGCACACCAACCTCCCAAACAGCCAGCATGGTTATGGTTTATAATTCTAGCCACTCTAAAGGTATATGGTGTATCTATTGTGGTTTTAGTCTTCATTTCCCTAATGAGCAACAATGTTGACAATCTTTTTATATGCTTACTGAACATTCATATTTCCTCTTTCATTGAATATCTTTAACCCATTTAACTGGGTTATTTGAATTGTCTTTATTGATGTGCAGTTCTTTAAACACTCCAAATACAAATTCTTTGTCAGATATATGAAAATCAAATAATTTCTCCATCTGTGACTTGCCATTTGAACAATGTTTTATGACGAACAGATATTTTCACTTTTTTCAAAGCCCAGTTTAGAAAGTTTTTCTTTTGTTTTTTAATGTTTTTTCCATTCTTTCAAAGAAATATTTGTCTATCCCAAGAACACAGAGCTTATGTATCCAAATTATATTCAGTTAATTTTTGTGTGAAAGATATGAGTCAAGATTCATTTTTTCCATACATGTATCTGTTGAAGCAGCACCATTTATTGAAAAGATGTTCCATTGAATTACATTGGCACATTTGTGGAAATTCAATTGACATTTTTATTGTGGATCAAATTCTGGAAGCTATTCCACCCCATTTACCTATTTGTCCACTCTTGCAACAATTTCACACCCTCTTAATTAATGACTTTAGAATAAGGATCAAAACCAGGTAAATAATAAAAATCAAGTATTAGAAATCCTCTGTTATTCTTTTTCAAGGTGGCTGTAGCTATTTTAAGTTTTCAAATCTCATATACATATTAGTGTCAGCCAATTTCTACATGACATGCTGCTGGGATTTTTATTATTGTAGTGGGATTGAACAAATAAATCAGTTTTGAAAGAATTGGCATTTAAAAAAATGATATTTCTAACCTACAAACATGGGCTGTTTCTCCATATTTTAGCTCTTCTTTAATATATTTGTCAGAAAGATTTTGAAATTTTTGATACAGAGGTTTTCTTAATGTATTTCATTCATTTATTCTTGGTATGTTATGTTTTGATGCTACTGTAAATGGTATGGATTTTTAAATTTCATCTTCCACATTTTTGCTTCTATTATATAAAATACAATCAATTTTTGTATATTGACCTTGAATCCTGAATTCACTCATTGGACCTAGTAGTCTTTATCGATTCATTTGGATATTCTTCATACATGATCATATCATTTAGAGATAAAGAAAGTTTTACTTCTTTTCCAATCCTAATGCCTTTTTATCCTTTACTTTCTTTATTGCATTGCTAGAACATGCAGTACAGTCCTGGGGGAAAGTAGTGGGAGCAAACATCCTTGCATTGTTCCCAATCTTAGGAGACTCCATTCAATATTTCACCATTAAGTACTATCTAGTGTTTTCATAAATACCCACTATTAACTGAAGAAATTTCTTTCTGTTCTTATTTTGTTGAATCTTTTTGTATCTGAGAAAATACTCTATTCCTTTAACTTAATTGTTCAGAGCTAAGATCTGAAAGAGCGGTTCTGAAAAACTTTTAGGTTTTCCTGGGTATCCACAAGTTTTCCAACTTTTTTTTGAGATGGAGGGAGGGAAGTGAGACAAGAAAGGAAGGTGATCATAAAAGAATTGTTGAGAGGAAAAAGAATGTACACCTAAACACAAAACAAAATAAACCCCTGGCATGTCATGATCTGCAGCTTGAAGAATAAAGGACTCACCTGCATATCTCTGATATATGCTATTAATATATGCAATTTTACCTTCAAAAATAAAATCTTATTGGTTTCTGGGCTTAACAGAAGTTTCAGAAGCCTCCACAAAATCCATGAACTCATTGCTGTAAAGAACCTTTATGATTCTGCTTCTACTTCCCAAGTTACACATATGACAAAAAGTACCCAAATATTCTTAGCTAAAAAAAAAAAGACATTGTCTTTGAATTGAAGATTTCTGGATTACCTCTAAAAAACACCAACCTATCATTCAAGAGACTATTGCCATATCACGTTAAAGCCTACTGTGATTTCAAATTAATTTTAAAACCTTATGAATGAAATGCACCATACTAAACCTGTGTAAAACATAAAAGCTATTATGTTTTAATTATGTGTTAAAAATGACTAATACAGTGAACTTGAATTAGAAAACTTAAGATTCCAAATACTTGCTAGGGAAATTCACAATGGTGGGTCAATGAAAAGTTTTCTCTACATACAATATATTCAACAGAGTGGTAAATCTTTATTTGGAATGACAAAAAGGCAAAAATAGTAAAACCACAGTTTTCCTATAAAAAGGTACACTTTATCTTCGATAGGGATAGCTGTCATATATGAAGAAACAAAGAAGATGTGACCGCTCTGCTGAAAACCCAAGAACATTAGAGAATCTAGTCTGAGAATGGTCTAGTCATCTTCTTCCTCTCCATCATCTTCAGCATCTCATTTCCTCTTCTTCCCTCGAAGACCTTCTTCCTCTTCCTCTCTTTCTTCAACATAGTCATCACCATCTTCTTTATCCTTAATTTCTCCTTTCATTAAGTGTGAGAAGGCAGGGCATACCCACTTCTTCTCCCTCTCCCAGTTCTGAGCCTGTTGCATTTTCATCCTCATCTTCCTCCTTCTCATCTTCCTCTTCTCTGTATCCTTCAGGTAGACCAGCTTCCTCTTCATCACCTTCATCTCCATCCTCCTCCCCCTCCCCTTCAGAGCCTGGTGTTCGTCATCCTCCTTATGAAATCCATCCAAGTATGTGATTTGCTGCAGTAGTTCAAACGTACTTTCTCTGTAATCTTCCCAGTTTGTGATCTCACAGCTAAATCAGAGGAGACTTCTCAAATTTTTTTAGATTTTTCAGAGCTGAGATTTTTGATTTTGCTCCCACTCTGATGGAGATAGGTAAGATTTGGACATTTCTCTTCCAGCACTTCCAAACCTCCAGAAATTATATTGTCACTAAGTTCCAACTTTTGAAGTTTATTTAAGCTGGGAAGCCAGGCCAGCGAACTTAGTTCCACATTAGCATAATCAGAAACTCTAGTTCTTTAAAAGTATCACTGAGGCTCTCAACTTGCCTATTGGCACAGACTAACTCTGTTACCTCTCGGGAGCTCTGTTCCTTAACTCCAGGTTTATCCTCTTCTTCAGCTCCATGTCCTTCTCCTCCTCTTCTCCTACCACTCTCCTCCTTTCCTTTTTCCTGTCTTTCCTACTACCCCCAACCCCGAATTTTAAAAGATGTAGAAATGAATGAAAATAAATGCAAATAGAACACTCACCACCAACAGATAGGTGTGGAGAAGAAAGAAGAGAATAGTAAATGGGGTCCAAGGAGTTGGGACTCGAACTCGGCTGCCCCCATCCACCTCCTTGACCACACACACACAAACACACACACACACATACGTGCACACACACACACACATGCCGCAGTTCCTTCCCCTTCCTACAGTGATTGATTTTTTTAATTTATTTATTTTGTTTATATACATATATCATAAAATATTCCATTTTTGAAGAAGAGATACATGTTGTGCTACAAGATCACCACAATTGATTACCAAAACATTTTCACAGAGATTAAGTTTTAAATGTTAAACCAACCTCCTGTTCCTGGGATAAACCCTGCGGGTCAAGAAGCAAAAATTGATAGTGGAGCAGTAGAGATACTCACTGGAGATTTCAATATTTTTCTTTCAGTACCTGTTAGAACAATTTACAGAAAATCAGTAAGGATATAGAAGGTGTGGTAGTTAGATTCAGTTGTCAACTTGGCCAGGTGAAGGTACCTAGATCTGTTGCTATGGACATGAGCTAATGATAGATGAATCTCATCTGTTGCTCATTACATCTGCAGTCAGCAAAGAGGTGTGCCTGCTGTAATGAATGATGTTTGATTTAATTGGCTGGTGCTTAAATGAGAGAGTTCAATATAGCACAGCCCAAGCAGCTCAGCATACCTCATCTCAGTACTCGCAGTTCAGCCTAGGCCTTTGGAGATGCAGAAAGAAATCACCCTGGGGAAAGTTGTTGGAACCCAGAGGCCTGGTGAGAAGGCCAGCAGAGATCGCTCTGTGTCTTCCCAAGTAAGAAAGAACCTCAGTTGAAAGTTAGCTGCCTTTCCTCTGAAGAACTAATGAAATAAATCCCCTTTTATTGAAAGCTAATTCGTCTCTGATGCGTTGCATTCTGGCAGCTAGCAAACTAGAACAGAAGGCTTAGACCACACTAACAACTGACTTAACCAGATTGGTAGTTATACAACATTCCCATCATCAACAGGAAAGCATACATTATTTTTAAACCGCACATGGAATACAAAAAGAGAGACCATATAGTGGGTCCCAAAGCAAATCTCAATACATTTGAAAGGACTGAAATAATTTAGAATATGTTCTTCCTTTTGGATATTAAAAAAAAAAATCTAGGGCTAGACACCACTAACCAAAAAGAGCCTCAAAGCCTGAGAAACTACATTCTCTCTCCATCAGGGGAAAAAAAAAACACAAACAAATTAAACTCATTGAGTATATTTCCTATTGCATGAAAATGATGTCCCTAAAAAGTAATTTTTCTGGCTTCATTTTCAATTTCTTACAGTTGTGTCAGCTTTTGTTTAACCCACTTTCATGACGAGGGAGAAAAATAATGCTGTTTAACTTCATATATTACTTAAATTAAAAGAAAACCCCTAAAGACTTCCGGAGATGATGGCGGCTTAGTAAGACGCGTGGGTCTTAGTTCCTCCTCCAGAACAGCTACTAGGGAGGTAGAAACGGTGCGGGACAGCTCCCGGGGCCACGACGGAGACCAAGAAGACAGCGTACCCCGTTCTGGAACGGCTGACTGGCTGGGAATACCCGCTGTGGTGAGATCGCCGAGGGGTGCGCACTTCTCCGGGCCGGGGCGGCAGGCGGCCGGAGTCCCTCCCTCCCTCCTTCCCGGGTCTGCTGGGAGAATTGGACAGGCGGTTCCCGCAGGCCGCGGCAGCTGGCGCACCCCCCACCATGCGCAGCCCCCTGGACCAGCTGGGAGAGTTGAATCGGAGATCCCCCGGGCCGTGAAGACCGGCGACCGGGGTCCTTTCCGGGCGCGTGGCTTCCCGGTCCGCTGGGAACAGTGGATAGGCGCTCCCCAAGGCCGTGGCAGCTGGCACCCCCCCGCCACGCTTGGCGCCCCGGGCTGACTGGGAAATTTGGATGGGTGCTCCCCTGGGCTGTGGAGGCCGGCAACCCTCCCTGCGCGCAGATTCCTGGGCCGGCTGGGAGATTTGGATTGGCACTCCCCCAAACCGCATAGGCTGGCGACCCTCCCCTACAGCGAGAGTTCTCCAAAGTTAAAGGAGCCACAGCATCTTTTACTGGTGGGACCCGCAGACAGACAAGCGCCACGAGCGCCACCTACTGGGCAGGGTAAGAAAAACAGAGCCCAGAGATTTCACAGAAAAATCTTTCAACCTGCTGGATCCCACAGCCAGGGAAATCTGATTAAATGCCCAGACGCCAGCAGAAGATAACGGATCACGCTCGGAAAATTGAAGATATGGCCCAGTCAAAGGAACAAACCAATAGTTCAAATGAGATACAGGAGCTGAGACAACTAATGCTGAATATACGAACAGAAATGGAAAACCTCTTCAAAAACCAAATCAATAAATTGAGGGAGAACATGAAGAAGGCATGGGCTGAACAAAAAGGAGAAATAGAAAAACTGAAAAAACAAATCACAGAACTTGTGGGAGTGAAGGACAAAGTAGAAAAGATGGAAAAAACAATGGATACCTACAATGGTAGATTTAAAGAGACAGAAGCTAGAATTAGTGAATTGGAGGATGGAACATCTGAATTCCAAAAAGAAACAGAAACTATAGGGAAAAGAATGGAAAAATTTGAACAGGGGATCAGGGAACTGAATGACAATATGAAGCGCACAAATATACATGTTGTGGGTGTCCAAGAAGGAGAAGAGAAGGGAAAAGGAGGAGAAAAACTAATGGAAGAAATTTTCACTGAAAATTTCCCAACTCTTATGAAAGACCTAAAATTACAGATCCAAGAAGTGCAGCACACCCCAAAGAGAATAGACCCAAATAGGCATTCCCCAAGACACTTACTAGTTAGAATGTCAGAGGTCAAAGAGAAAGAGAGGATTTTGAAAGCAGCAAGAGAAAAACAATCCATCACATACAAGGGAACCCCAATAAGACTATGTGTAGATTTCTCAGCAGAAACCATGGAAGCTAGAAGACAGTGGGATGATATATTTAAATTACTAAAAGACAAAAACTGCCAACCAAGACTTCTATATCCAGCAAAATTGTCCTTCAAAAATGAGGGAGAAATGAAAACATTTTCAGACAAAAAGTCACTGAGAGAATTTGTGACCAAGAGACCAGCTCTGCAAGAAATAATAAGGGAGCACTAGAGTCAGATACGAAAAGACAGAAGAGAGAGGTATGGGGAAGAGTGTAGAAAGAAGGAAAATCAGATATCATATACGTAATACAAAAGACAAAATGGTAGAGGAAAATATTATCCTAACAGTAATAACACTAAATGT
Source organism: Tamandua tetradactyla (assembly GCF_023851605.1). Taxonomy (NCBI): domain Eukaryota; kingdom Metazoa; phylum Chordata; class Mammalia; order Pilosa; family Myrmecophagidae; genus Tamandua; species Tamandua tetradactyla. Next base: position 120,051,503 of record NC_135327.1, on the reverse strand, counting down.
TAATGGACTGAATTCCACAATCAAAAGGCATAGACTGGCAGAATGGATTAAAAAACAGGATCCTTCTATATGCTGTCTACAGGAAACACATCTTAGACCCAAAGATAGACATAGGTTGAAAGTGAAAGGTTGGGAAAAGATATTTCATGCAAATAACAACCAGAAAAGAGCAGGAGTAGCTATACTAATATCCAACAAATTAGACTTCAAATGTAAAGCAGTTAAAAGGGACAAAGAAGGACACTATCTACTAATAAAAGGAACAATTAAACAAGAAGACATAACAATCATAAATATTTACACACCGAACCAGAATGCCCCAAAATACGTGAGGAATACACTGCAAACACTGAAAAGGGAAATAGACACATATACCATAATAGTTGGAGACTTCAATTCACCACTCTCATGAATGGACAGAACATCTAGACAGAGGATCAATAAGAAATAGAGAATTTGAATATTACAATAAATGAGCTAGACTTAACAAACATTTATAGGACATTACATCCCACAACAGCAGGATAAACCTTTTTCTCAAGTGCTCATGGATCATTCTCAAAGATAAACCATATGCTGGGTCACAAAGCAAGTCTTAACAAATTTAAAAAGATTGAAATCATACACAACACTTTCTCGGATCATAAAGGAATGAAGTTGGAAATCAATAATAGGCGGAGTGCCAGAAAATTCACAAATATGTGGAGGCTCAACAACACACTCTTAAACAACGAATGGGTCAAGGAAGAAATTGCAAGAGAAATTAGTAAATATCTCGAGGCAAATGAAAATGAAAGCACAACATATCAAAACCTATGGGACACAGCAAAGGCAGTGCTAAGAGGGAAATTTATTGCCCTAAATGCCTATATCAGAAAAGAAGAAAAGGCAAAAATGCAGGAATTAACTGTCCACTTGGAAGAACTGGAGAAAGAACAGCAAACTAACCCCGAAGCAAGTAAAAGGAAAGAAATAACAAAGATTAGAGCAGAAATAAATGAAATTGAAAACATGAAAACAATAGAGAAAATCAATAAGACCAGAAGTTGGTTCTATGAGAAAATCAATAAGATTGATGGGCCCTTAGCAAGATTGACAAACAGAAGAAGAGAGAGGATGCAAATAAATAAGATCAGAAATGGAAGAGGAGACATAAATACTGACCTCACAGAAATAAAGGAGGTAATAACAGGATACTATGAACAACTTTACGTTAATAAATACAACAATTTAGAGGAAATGGACGGGTTCCTGGAAAGACATGAGCAACCAACTTTGACTCAAGAAGACATAGATGACCTCAACAAACCAATCACAAGTAAAGAAATTGAATTAGTCATTCAAAAGCTCCCTTAAAAGAAAAGTCCAGGATCAGACGGCTTCACATGTGAATTCTATCAAACATTCCAGAAAGAATTAGTACCAACTCTACTCAAACTCTTCAAAAAAATTGAAGTGGAGGGAAAGCTACCTAATTCATTCTATGAAGCCAACATCACCCTCATACCAAAACCAGGCAAAGATATTACAAAAAAAGAAAACTACAGACCAATCTCTCTAATGAATATAGATGCAAAAATCCTCAACAAAATTCTAGCAAATCGGATCCAACAACACATTAAAAGAATTATGCATCATGACCAAGTAGGATTCATCCCAGGTATGCAAAGATGGTTCAACATAAGAAAATCAATTAATGTAATACACCATATCAACAAATCAAAGCAGAAAAATTACATGATCATCTCAATTGATGCAGAGAAGGCATTTGACAAGATTCAACATCCTTTCCTGTTGAAAACACTTCAAAAGATAGGAATACAAGGGAACTTCCTTAAAATGATAGAGGGAATATATGAAAAACCCACAGCTAATATCATCCTCAATGGGGAAAAATTGAAAACTTTCCCCCTAAGATCAGGAACAAGACAAGGATGTCCATTATCACCACTATTATTCAACATCGTGTTGGAGGTTCTAGCCAGAGCAATTAGACAAGAAAAAGAAATACAAGGCATCAAAATTGGAAAGGAAGAAGTAAAACTATCACTGTTTGCAGACGATATGATACTATACGTCGAAAACCCGGAAAAATCCACAACAAAACTACTAGAGCTAATAAATGAGTACAGCAAAGTAGCAGGTTACAAGATCAACATTCAAAAATCTGTACCATTTCTATACACTAGCAATGAACAAGCTGAGGGGGAAATCAAGAAACGAATCCCATTTACAATTGCAACTAAAATAATAAAATACCTAGGAATAAATTTAACTAAAGAGACAAAAAACCTATACAAAGAAAATTACAAAAAACTGTTAAAAGAAATCACAGAAGACCTAAATAGATGGAAGGGCATACCGTGTTCATGGATTGGAAGACTAAATATAGTTAAGATGTCAATCCTACCTAAATTGATTTACAGATTCAATGCAATACCAATCAAAATCCCAACAACTTATTTTTCAGAAATAGAAAAACCAATAAGCAAATTTATCTGGAATCAAGGGTGCCCCGAATTGCTAAAAGTATCTTGAGGAGAAAAAACGAAGTTGGAGGTCTCACGCTGCCAGACTTTAAGGCATATTATGAAGCCACAGTGGTCAAAACAGCATGGTATTGGCATAAAGATAGATATATCGACCAATGGAATCGAATAGAGTGCTCAGATATAGACCCTCTCATCTATGGACATTTGATCTTTGATAAGGCAGTCAAGCCAACTCACCTGGGAGAGAACAGTCTCTTCAATAAATGGTGCCTAGAAAACTGGATATCCATATGCAAAAGAATGAAAGAGGACCCGTATCTCACACCCTATACAAAAGTTAACTCAAAATGGATCAAAGATCTAAACATTAGGTCTACGACCATAAAACAGTTAGAGGAAAATGTAGGGAGATATCTTATGAAACTTACAAGTGGAGGTGGTTTTATGGACCTTAAACCTAAAGCAAGAGCACCGAAGAAAGAAATAAATAAATGGGAGCTCCTCAAAATTAAACACTTTTGTGCATCAAAGAACTTCATCAAGAAAGTAGAAAGACAGCCTACACAATGGGAGACAATATTTGGAAACGACATATCAGATAAAGGTCTAGTATCCAGAATTTATAAAGAGATTGTTCAACTCAACAACAAAAAGACAGCCAACCCAATTACAAAATGGGAAAAAGACTTGAACAGACACCTCTCAGAAGAGGAAATACAAATGGCCAAAAGGCACATGAAGAGATGCTCAATGTCCCTGGCCATTAGAGAAATGCAAATCAAAACCACAATGAGATATCATCTCACACCCACCAGAATGGCCATTATCAACAAAACAGAAAATGACAAGTGCTGGAGAGGATGCGGTGAAAGAGGCACACTTATCCACTGTTGGTGGGAATGTCAAATGGTGCAACCACTGTGGAAGGCAGTTTGGCGGTTCCTCAAAAAACTGAATATAGAATTGCCATATGACCCAGCAATACCATTGCTAGGTATCTACTCAGAGATCTTAAGGGCAAAGACACAAACGGACATTTGCACACCAATGTTTATAGCAGCATTATTTACAATTGCAAAGAGATGGAAACAGCCAAAATGTCCATCAACAGACGAGTGGCTAAACAAACTGTGGTATATACATACGATGGAATATTATGCAGCTTTAAGACAGGATAAACTTATGAAGCATGTAATAACACGGATGGACCTAGAGAACATTATGCTGAGTGAGTCTAGCCCAAAACTAAAGGACAAATACTGTATGGTCCCACTGATGTGAACCGTCATTCGAGAATAAACTTGGAATATGTCATTGGTAATAGAGACCAGCAGGAGTTAGAAACAGGGTAAGATAATGGGTAATTGGAGCTGAAGGGATACAGACTGTGCAACAGGACTAGATACAAAAACTCAAAAATGGACAGCACAATAATACCTAATTGTAAAGTAATCATGTTAAAACACTGAATGAAGCTGCATCTGAGCTATAGTTTTTTTGTTTGTTTGTTTGTCTGTGTCTTTTGTTTTTTTTCTTTTTCCTTTTCTTTTTTATTATTATTATTATTATTATTATTATTATTATTATTTTCTCTATATTAACATTCTATATCTTTTTCTGTTGTTTCGATAGTTCTTTTCCTAAATCGATGCAAATGTACTAAGAAATGATGATCATGCATCTAGGTGATGACGTTAAGAATTACTGATTGCATATGTAGAATGGAATGATTTCTAAATGTTGTGTTAATTTCTTTTTTTCTTTAATTAATAAAAAAAAATGCCACCATTGATATTGAAAAAAAAAGAAAACCCCAAAAGGCTGAAAGATTGCTTGCTTCTCTAGGACAATATAACATTGAAAAATAAAATACCGTCACCCAAGAGCAGTGTCAGGTGGGCCTGTGATAGCATGATAACTGATTACTGGAAGGGTCCCAGATAATTAGGTAGACTCTATGTTACTGAATAAAGACTGATACATGTTAAAGGGAAGCTTCCTAACCCTGAGGACACTGACATTTACCTAAGACAAAATTAATACACTCAGGGGGTGCAAGGGTAGTTCAGTGGTAGAATTATCACCTACCATGTGGGAGACCCAGGTTCAATTCCCAGTCCTTGCGCTTCCCAAAAAAACAAAAAAACAAGCAAAACAATCAGAAACAAGCAAACAAAAGTTCAGCAAATGGTGATGCAATAACAGGATACTCACATGGAAAAATAATGAAATATGACCCCACAGTACAGCATACAAAAAAAAAAAGTACACTACAAGTGAGACAAAGAGGAGCCTACCTCACCACTGCAAGGAGAAGCAGGAAGGTGGATGGTGAAGGAGAAAGGTAAGAGGGCCCATGCAAGCTCAGCCATGGATGTGGGATAGAACTTCCAACCCAACAAGGGGAGAAGGCCAGTCCTCTCCCATAGATTAAATTTCGAGCTGATAAAATTTAAGCTTGTTGGATATAACCAATGTGATGTGGGAAAGCAAAAAGGAAATGGAAGGGTCTTATTGGGCATTGGTGGGTGGTTACTATTTTGAAGCAGACTTGCAAATAACAGTTAGAAGGTAAAAAAGGAGTCTGTACAGGTCTCTAAGACCTTTGATAAGCTGGATATGCCTATGAAAGTCATCCCCTCCCCACACCTCCTTTCCCTGCCTCTTTCCAAATAGTAGGACTCAGTTCTAAGGAGGAGATGATTTTTTTCTTTCTCTTTTTTTTTCTTAGCAAAATGATAAAGAAGAGGTAGACAGAGTGAGGTCAAAAGGTCAATATGAAAGGATTGACTTTTCCTGGACACTCCATTTGCAGCACTTCCCCCAGCCTCAACCCACCCAGAATACATCTACTCTAGCTCACTTGCTCTCTCTCCCTCCCCTCTCTCTCCCCCCCACACAAATACCCTCTCATAGAAAGAAAAAGGCCCCCTATTTAGGAACCTTCAAAATAAAAATATTGAAAACAGAAAAAAAAAAAAAAAAAGAAAAGGTAAACTGAAGTTAAAAGGAGTCATATCTGAGGTAATTTTTCATGGGTTTCTTTTCCCTGGACTCCAGAGACTGAGCACACTCTCCACCAGCTGTAATTGTCAGTCATTCATAACGACTCCCATAAACTCTGCTGCTAGTGTTGATGTTTTTCTTCCTTACCACCCACCGTTATAACAGAATCCATAAAAATTATTTGTAAGGTTGGCTATGGCCAGGATTCAGGAAACCTCCTATGGTTTCAAATACCACCATTGGCGGAAACAACAAAATCCACGATTGGCACCTGATCACAGTCTCAGAAGGGCCAGTGTTTAGCAAGGTCTGGGGGGCAGAGTCAGGTAGAATTAAATGGGGAGAGGGACTGACTGCACGAGGCTCGTACACATGGTTAGTAGGAAGCCAGAGAAACAGCCCACCCAGAGCCCTGAGCACAGCTGCGTCAGGGACAGGAGTGGGTGGCAGAGGGAAAATGGCTGGGAATGAGTGTGGGGGAAAGCTGCCTGACAGGGATTCAGGAGACCTCTGAGAATGTGATTGCCTCATTACATCCTGCTCCTTTTGCCCTACCCCTTGTATTTATTGTCTTGAGTTTGATGTGCTGTTTTGTATCATCCCACTCCCCCGGTTTTGATTGCTATAGAGACTTTTATCAGCATGTGTGTGTGTTTGCATGTTAGCATGGGGTAGCTTTTAGAAACCATCCTTCAAATGCAGGATACTATTTTTTTCTTCATTTCGGTATCTCTTGAAATAATTGTGTTTTTTCACTGCCATTCTGTGCAGCTTTCTCCTGTTAACACCAACAACTGAACAGCTGCTACTATTTTGTCTCACTCACCATTCCCCAAAATCAGAAATAGAGAGCTAAAAAAATATCCACACCCCTAGAGACTTGAACATCTACAAGAAAATAATTATAAGAAATAAATACTTCCCAAGATTGAATAATAGTGCTCACTGTGTACGTAACATTTTTTCTAAGGATTTTATATGCACTACTTTAATTCTCTGGGCAGCTCTGTAATGTAGGTCCTGTTAGCATCCCATTTTATAAATGAAGAACGTGAAGCCCAGAGAAGTTAAACAACTTGTCCAAGGTCACAGTAAATATCTATATGAGTAGACATCCTGGCCCAAACTATAATTCTGAGATACCTGTGTGTAAAACACAGCTTTCTGTTTCCTGGCTTTGGTAGACCTGATACAATTCCAAAGTAAAAGATATGGTAGCAATATAGCATATGGTGGAGCCCTTGGGTTCTCACATCAGAGAGCCCAAGTTTGGATCCTGGCTTCACCCTCTCCACGCTGTCACATACCCTCTCCAAACCTCAGTTTTCCGTGCGTCAACTAAAGGGGAGATGCTAATGGGATCTAACACGTTGGGAAGAGCTTGGCTCATAGGAGAAAGCTGTATCTCTGGTGCCTCTGGCCCATAGTAAGTGCTTAATAAGCATCTACTGAATGTTAGTTGTTATAATAGAATTACACATGTTGCTAAGGGTAGTGAAATTTCAATTATTAAAAACCAGCAACGACTGCCTTTCTACCCTTTCTCCTCTCATTTCCTCAACATTTGAGAAAACAACCTGCAAATTAAGTGCTAACCTTAGAAAATTTTTAAGAAGAATTTAACGAAGAATCTTTGTGCAGCTCTTTTACTTTAAAAAGTTAAAACGATGCTTAAAGCATCGTTTTCTCTTTCTATGAAATCTAAATCTATTCTTAAGTATAACCTATGACTGTATCATATCCATACAACATAAAGCACACTGATAGTGCTTTGATGATGATGTTATAATCACTAGAAAAGGCCTCCCTTCCTCTTCTCTCTTGCTATCTTGAAAGTTTAAGGAATAGTTAATAATATGTGAGTGGAGGCAAAAATACTGATTTCCCCAAATTTTTATGAGGAACTATGCCTGATAGAATATTTGTAGAGTGGACATAAATTCCTCAAAAAGCACATTGGGATCCTGACATCAGGCATTGCCGATTGAGGTGACCATGATTTCTCTCAGAAGAAAAACAAAGAGAGGCAATCTAAAAGATGTTAAATTCAAAGGGCCACTTTGACCATGCAACTAGTAAAATTCACTGATCTCTGTAGATTTGAGTAAATGACTCAACTCTTAAGCTATTCCTTCACGCATGGATAAAATCTCTAGAATTCCACTGGAAAATACACTTTCATGTATTTAATTTTTTAAACTTTTTTATTGTGAAATATAACATATATACAAAGAAAATAAAGAAAAAACAATTATTTTCAAAGTACATTTCAACAGGCAATTATGGAACAGATTTCAGAGTTTGTTATAGGTTACCATTCCACTATTACAGATTTTTCCTTCTGGCTGCTCCAAAACACTGGAGACTAAAAGAAATATCAATATAGTGATTCAGCAATAATATTTATATGTTAAATTCCATTTTCTCTTTTATAACTCCCCCTTCTCCTTTGATTGTTCTCCCAATCCACATTTTTTGGCAATGCCCTTTCTGACTTTTTCATATTGAGAAGAGATGTCGACACTTAAGGATAGAGGGATGTGATCTTGGAGAAGCTGACCCCTCTGGGTTTCAGGATTTATCTAGCCTAGGAACGCTCTGGAATCTATAGGTTCCAGGAAGCAAACTTAGTGCATGAAACTTTTATAAATTCTCAATTCAAGCCCCAGGTGTTAACAGGAGTGATGTTGGTTGGGGTTTAGCAGAACATGGCCATTAGCACTAACTGATACTTTCATAAGAGTAGCCTCCAGAATAGCCTCTTGACTCTATTTGATCTCTCTTAGCCACTAATGCCTTATTTTATGATACTACTTTCCCCCTTTCTGTCAAGAAGGCATTGTCAATCCAATTGTGCTAGGGCCAGACTCATCCCTGGGAGCCACGTACCATGTTTTCATGGAGATTTTCACCCCTAAATGTTGTGTCCCAAGTAATGGGGAGGGTAATGATTTTCCTTTCAGAGTTGGGCTTAGAGAGAGAGAGAGAGGCCACATCTGAGCAACAAAAGAGATTTCCTGGAAGCAACTCTTGGGCCTCATTATAGGTAGTCTTAGTTTCACCACTAAGTTTAAAAGGGCACGCCTCAAAATCAAGGGCTTGGCCTATTTTCTTGGGAGTACCCAAAGGTTGAAAGGGTAGTCGGGGTTTCCCAGATGGAAAAGTTTAATAGCCCCATTTTATTTTTCCTTTGGACCCTAAAGGGACTATACCATATACATATATATATAATTTTCTTTTTTTCTACATGGGCAGGCACCAGGAGTTGAACCCGGGTCTCTGGCATGGCAGGCAAGATTTCTGCCACTGAGCCACCATCACACCACCCAAGCCACTGTCACACCACCCAAAATGTAATCCAACTATATTTTTCTTTTTTTTTCTTTTTGGCATGGGCAGGCACCGGGACTCGAACCCAGGTCTCCAGCATGGTAGGCAAGAATTCTGTCCCTGAACCACCACTGCACTGCCCCCAATGCTTTTTAATTTTCAGCCCACCATAGTCTGACATGTATCTGGGTATTACATTAAACTATACAGAATTACAAGGCCTTGTTCCCATTCTGGACTCCAAGAGTTTGGGTTGTTTAAATGAGCTATCCAGACAGTTTGAATTAGATTGTGTGTTACAGAAAATTTAGGGTCTAGACATAATAAATCTCTCTGCCTTTAGTCTCATACAGTAAGTGAATGTCTAGAGTACATACACTAACATCTTCCACCCTGTATTCTGGTTTACCTTAGTCCCAGCCAGATAGGCTTCATTTTTATCTTTAATTGAGGACTGATCTATTTTTTGGTTACTTTAACTGTTTTTATATGTAGCTATGCCAACTTTTTGGGCTGCAGCACCCCATTTCTGAGTCTTAGGTGTCACAGAGTTATTCAGAGTTCTAGGGAAATACCAGCTATTACACACATAGCTTAGTGTCTCAGAATCTAGAAATATATTTACAATTTCAAACAGTGTGGCTGCTGTAAGGGCTTATAATCTGGGCTCCAATTTTCTTAGGTACTTTTTGGACGAGACCTTAGCATACTTTCAGGCTTAGTTTGCATAACACGTTATCCCCAAGGTTTATTCAGTTCATTGCGTGCCTCTCAACGTCCTTCCTTTTTGTAGCCACACCATATTCCATCATATAAATGTACCACAGTTTGCCATTCTGTTTTTTAGTCATTGTACCTTTTGGCTCCCATCATCTATTGGACATCATGGATAATGTCCAAAATAAACAAACCATCTCTTACAGTATCTTCACTTGGTTGTACAATCAGTGGCACTCTCAATTTCAGGTAATTTTCATTGGTCCATAGAGACAAAGAACCAACAAACACAACTTCACCAAATAACAAATCAAACTACCCCTTACCTCTTGTCCCTCTCCCCCAGTCATTTGCTCTGGTAGTGTGTGATACTGTTGATGTTTTCCTGTTAACTATTGGCAATAGCATTCAATTATGGTTTTCCCCCATGCCCCTCTACTATTGACTCTGTCCAATATCAAACCTTTGAAGTAGTTCATGTGAGAACTTATTTATAATTTTAGATTTAATCAGTGGAATACATGGCACTATATATCCCCTTTCAATCATATTCACCTTCAATATGGCAATGCTACTTATAACCCTACCATCACTTCTATCTGTTCCCTTACATTTAAGTTCAACCTCATTGGGTAGCCTTCCCCCTATCTCTAGCTTCTGTTTAGTTCTAGGTGTGTTATATTCTACAGTGCAACCTCTGAGTTATCTTAACTAGAGTCATAAAAGCAAAATCGTACAGTACCTGTCCTTTTGTGTCTAACTTATTTCACTCAGCATTATGTCCTCTAGGCTCATCCACTTTGTCATATACTTCAGGACCTCGTTTCATCTTACTGCTGCATAATATTCCATGGTATGTATATACCATATTTTGTTTATCCACCTATCTGTTGATGGGCACTTGGGTTGTTTCCATCTTTTGGCAATTGTGAATAATGCTGCTATGAACACTGGTGTGCAAATGTCTGTTCATGTCACTGTTTCAGCTCTTCTGGTCAGATACTGAACATTGGTACTGCAGATTATAGGGCAACTCAATATTTAGTTTTCTGAGGAATTGCCAAATTGTTTTCCACTGCAGCTGCACCATTATAAATTCCTATCAACAATGGATAAGTGTTCCAATTTCTCCATATCCTCTCCAACATTTGTAGTGTTTTTTATTTGCTAGCTGCCATTCTTATAGGTGTACATTGATATCTCATGTCATTTTGATTTGCATTTCCCTAATACTAATGAAATTTGCTCTTTGGAAAAGTGTCTATTCATATCCTCTGCTCATTTTATAATTGGGTTGTTTGTTCTTTTGTTGTCAAGCTAGATAATTTCATTATGTACACAGGATATCAAGCAGTTATGTGGTTTCCAAATATGTTCTGCCATTGAGTTGGCTACCTCTTTACCTTTTTGACAAATTCTTTTAAGGCACAGAAGCTTTTAATTTTAAGGAGTTCCCATTTATCTATTTTTTCTTTCACTGTTTGTGCTTTACATGTAAAGTTTAAGACGCTACATCCTATTACTAGATCTTGAAGATGTTTCCCTATGTTTTCTTCTAGAAATTTTATGGTACTGGCTCTTGTATTTAGGTCTTTAATCCACTTTTAATTAATTTTTGTATAGGATGTAAGGGGTCGGTCCTCTTTCATTCTTTTGGAAATTGATATCAATCCTCCCATGACCATTTATTGAAAAGACTATTCTATTCTGGTTCAGTGGATTTGGGGGCTTTACCAAAGATCAATTATCCATAGACTTGATGGTCTATCTCCACACTCTTGATTTGGTTCCATTGGTTGATATTTCTATCTTTGTGCCAGTACCATGCTGTTTTGACCATAATGGTTTTATAGTAGGCTTTAGAGTCATGAAGTGCTAGTTCTCCCACTTCGCTCTTCAATTTTAGAATATCTTTAGCTATTTGTGGTCTCTTTCCCTTCCAAATAAATTTGATAACAAGCTTCACCAAGTCTTCAAAATAGGTTGTTGGGATTTTGATTGGTATTGCATTGAATCTGTAGATCAATTTGGATAGAATTGACATCTTAATGTTATTCAGCCTTCCTATTCATGAGAATGAAATTTCTTTCCATCTATTTAGTTCATTAAAAAAATTTCTCTTAGCAATGTTTTGTGGTTTTCTGTGTAACAAGTCCTTGTCATCCATGGTTACGCTTATCCCTAGATACCTAATTCTTTTGGTTGGTATTTTCCTTAATTTTCTCCTCAAATAGGTCATTACTTTTATAAAGAAACATTACTGATTTTTGCACATAAATCTTGTATCCCACCACTTTGCTGAACTTGTTCATTAGTTCAAATAGTTTTGTCATAGATTTCTCAGAGTTTCCCAAGTATAGGATCATGTCATCTGCAAATAATGAAAGTTTTACTTCTTCCTTTCCTATTTGGATGCCTTTTATGTCTTTCTCCTGTCTAATTGCTCCAGCTAGGACTTCTAGTGCAATGTGGAATAATAGTAGTGACAGTTGGTATTCTTATCTCATTTCCAATCTTAAGGGGAATACTTTTAATCTCTCATCATTAAGTATGATGTTAGCTATGGGTTTTTCATATGCCCTTTATGATATTGAGGAATTTCCTTTGATTCCTACATTTTTAAGTGTTTTTATCAGGGAAGGATGCTGAATTTTGTTGAATGTTTTTTTGGCATCAATCAAAATAATCATGTGATTTTTCCCTTTTGATTTGTTAATGTGCAGTATTATATTAATTGATTTTCTTGTATTGAGCCACCCTTGCATTTGTGGTATAAACCCCACTTGGTCATGCTGTATAATTTTTTTTAATGTGTCATTGGATTCAATTTGCTAGTATTTTGTTGATAATTTTTGTATCTATGTTCATTAGAGAGATTGGTCTATAGTTCTCTTTGTAGCGTCTTTGTCCAGTTTAGGTTTTAAAGTGATATTAGCTTCATAAAATGAGTTAGGTAGTGCTCCTTTTTCCTTAGTTTTTTGGAAGAATTTGATCAGGAGTCTTATTAGTTCTTTTTGGAATGTTTGATTAAATTACCCTGTGAAGCCATCTGGTCCTGGGCATTTCTTTGTGGGAAGATTTTTGATGACTGATTGAATCTTTTTATTTGTAATTGGTTTGTTGAGATCTTCTATTTCTTTTTGAGTCAGTATAGGTGGCTCTTGTGTTTCTAGAAATTTGTTCATTTCATCTAAGCTGTCTAGTTTGTTGGCATATATTTGTTCATAGTATTTTCTTATATTTTTAAAATTTCTCAAGGATCCATGGTAATGATTCCCTCTCATTTCTGATTTTGTTTATTTGCATCCTCTCTCTCTTTTTCTTTGTTAGTTGAGCTAGGTGTTCATTGATTTTACTGATTTTCTCAAAGAACCAGCTTTTGGTTTTGTTTATTCTTTCTATTATGTTTTTTTCTCCAGTTCATTTATTTCTGCTTTATTCTTTATTATTTCTCTTTTTTTAATTTCTTTGTTGTTAGCTTGCTATTCTTTCTCTAATTTCTCCAGGCAGAACAGGTAAGTCCTCAATTTTTGCTCATTCTTGTTTTTTAATATAGGTATTTAGGGCAATAAATTTTCCTCTTGGCACCGCCTTTACCACATCCCTTAAGCTCTGTTACGTTATATTCTCATAATCATTTGTCTCCAGTTATTTACTGGTTTCTCTATCAATTTCTTGTTTGAACCACTGATTATTTAAGAGTGTATTGTTTAATCTCCATATACTTGTGAAAGCTCTGCTTCTTTGGTGACTATTAATTTCCAGCTTCATTTCTTTGGAGTCAGAGAAGCTCCTTTGGAGAATTTCAATCTTATTAAATTTATAAAGACTTATTCTGTGTCCCAACATATGATCTATCCTGGAGAATGTTCCATTTACACTAGAGAAGAATGCATATACTGGTGTTTTGGGGTGTAATGATCTATATATGTCTATTAGTCTAATTCATTTATTGCATTGTTTAGGCTCCCTATTTTCTTGTTGATCTTCTGCCTGGTTGTTCTAGCTATAGTGGAGAATGGTGTATTGAAGGCTCCACTATTATTTGGGAAATGCCTATTGCTCCCTTCAGTTTTGCCAGTGTTTGCCTCATGTACTTTGGTGCTCCTTAATTGGGAGCATAAACATTATGATTGCTATTTTCTCTTGGTGAATTGTCCCTTTGATTAATATGTAGTGTCCTTTGTCTCTTATGAAGTCTTTACATTTAAGTCTATTTTTTCTGATATTGGTATAACTGCACCTGCTTTCTTTCGGTTATAGCTTGCATAGAACACCTTTTTCCATCCTTTCACTTTCAATCATTTGCGTCCTTGGGTTTAAGATGCATTTTTTATAAACAGCATATAGATGGATTATATTTTTCAATCCAGTCTGTCAATCTGTATCTTTTAATTGGTGAGTTTAGCCTGTTAACATTCAGAGTTATAACTATAAAAGCGGTTCTTTAATCTACCACCTTAACCTTTAGTTTTTATTCATCAGATCTATATATTCTTTTTTCTCTCTCTCTTTTTATCCTTTAAATTACCCTTACTGGAACTCTTCAATTCTGTGCCCTCCTCCAGACCTCCCATCTTTTTATTTCATCTGACAGGACTCTCTTTAGTATTTCTTGTAGGGCAGGTCTCTTGTCTAAGATATATTGGGAATGAACTCAGAGTGGGACTCATGGAAGAGAAAATTTTAAATGTAAAAAGTTAGTAAATAATATAGATATATAAAAATAAAAAAATAATAATAATTGAAAAATATAGGAAAAAAACATATTTTAAAAAAACGAGGTAGATAGGAAGTTGCCAGGCTGCATGTATTGCTTCTTCCCAGCAGGCAGCGCTCCTAAGGCACCTCCTCCCTGCTGACTGCAGGGGGTGTGGGGGCAGCTGGGAAGATGGCCTAAGGATAGGGGTGGGGGCTGATTCCCGTACCTGGAGGCAGGACGGCTAGTCCCCGTGTGTAGGACAGGTTGCCGGTCACAGCTCCCAGTGCCTGGTGACCCTACATCTTTATTTTAACAATGACTCTTGATGTTTGAAAATAAAGCAAACCAGATGCTTCCAAATGGAGAAGGGAATATTAAATATTTAAAATGGTTAGTAAGGTTCTACAACTAATTGTTGTGCTGTGCTTTGAAATTTATTGCTTTTTTTTTTTGCATACATGTCATTTTTCACAAAAAAGAAAAAAAGTTGATTGAAATGATAAAAAATATTTAATCCTTCTAGCCTCCTATGTTTTGGAGCAGGTAGAAGGAAAAATCTGAGAGAATGGTATGGCAGCCCATGACAATCTCTGGGATCTGTCCTGTAACTACTTGTTGAAAAGTGCTCTGAAAATTATAGATGCTTTGTATTTGCTTTTTATACATGTTACATTATACAATAATAAAAATTTTAAAAAAAGGTTAGGTAAGCAATTGGCATTGATCAAAGGCTCAAAAGTGACTTAAAATAAGATGTGACAGGAGTACCTTATCTTACATTAATGCTAATCTCAGAGTCTACTGACTCACTGGCTATCTCTTTTTCCTTTTGTTATCTTCATTTCTGTTTCTTTGGAACTCCTTCCTAGTATCTCTTTCTCCTCATCTCACAATGGAAACAAAATATGAGATATATCCTTATTTTGGTGGCTTTGTCAAACAAAACTTGGATTTCTATTAGTTTGTTGACATGAAATATTTTAGAACATTTTTCTGAAAGTACAAAAAATCATTTTTATCTGTAGTTGTTTGCTGTAAAGAAAAAATTTTCAGACTCTTAATGATAGTTGATCATACTATTTAACATAGTCTTGTAGGACCTTGTTCATATTTGACAAGTTAGAATGTTAAGAAAGTATTTGAACAGCTCAGCAATTTATCTCCATCAACATGAGCCTTTAGTGAGGGTGAAAGTTTGACTTAAAAATGCTGAAGTAATATTAAGGATGTCAAAGTAATGAAAGAGATAATAGTTTTAAACAGCTTATGAGATTTAATCTTCTATTACTTTTAGTCCATATGGCAAGATAAACTTGAGAGAAAGCCCATAAAAAAGAGACTATTAAATAGAATTTCACTAGCATACATTGAAAAATTGAGTTGAATTTTTAAAAATACTCTGACAAAAATTTACTCTCTGCAGTTATTGAATAGTTTCATGCAAGGTGAATAAAGTAAAGCATAAAGCAACTCCGAGACCCAATGACAAAAGGACACACAGCTAATTTTTAAAAATATGCATGGTTCATTTTTTATCAACTTCAGACCATTATTAAAAATTTCAAAGCACATATACATATATTTGCAACAATAAAGGGCTCAGTCTAAAATATCAATTTGGAAATCTTCCAAATATGAAGACATATCCAGAAAGCAAAGAAATGGATGCATTTAATGTTAAGAGCTGCTTCTTATGTCAGTGCATTAGAACATTAAATACAGGCTTTCTCACATCCTACTTGGTTTTAATGCTAAAAACTCAAGTGGAAAGATGATTCCAGTCTTTTACTGTCCTTCCATAAACTAATTAACCTCTTATTTTTACAGTTAGGCTATTTAGAAATCATCTTACCAAGGATGTGAATTGTAGCATCCTTCACAAAGAAGTTCTGCTGAATAATTAATAAATATAGGGGAGTATAGATCTGGAGGTATCAGAGGGCACCGCTGGCCACCTGGCTTATCACTTCATCGCTAGCATGAAGGGCAGCTCTATGGTGAATAGACACGGGTAGTATATATTTCCAGTTCCAGAGAATACTGTAGCATATCATTATTGGATTCCTGGAGAGGGATTCCTTCATGGCTCATTGCATCTCAATGGAACAAGAGTGGCACAATAACCACACAAGTGGTATGTGCAGGATGTGGTGTGCAGGAAGAGAAGAGCCTGATATTTTTATTTATACAGGAAGCAGAGAGCACACAATCCATCATCACTCATCCTGACTCCCCAGATTGCACCAAAGTGCTACACTCCATCCATCTACAGTTTATTGGTTCTAAAATGTGTATCATAACCACTTCCAAAGGACAATATTTATTGCACGTTGAGGGAATTTCAAAAGTGAGAATTCTGTGGCTCAGTGGCAGAATTCTCGCTTGTTGTGCTGGAGACCCGGGATTGATTCCCAGAGCCTGCCCATGCCAAAAAAAAAAAAAAAAAAAAAAAAAAAGTGAGAAATCTATAATTTAAAAATCTATTGTTTTAAGTGACTTAATACTGTTATTGGGATATCGCTGATATCTAACAGGCTTGCTGGAATATGTAATG
The DNA here is from genome assembly GCF_023851605.1 of Tamandua tetradactyla. Classification (NCBI taxonomy): domain Eukaryota; kingdom Metazoa; phylum Chordata; class Mammalia; order Pilosa; family Myrmecophagidae; genus Tamandua; species Tamandua tetradactyla. The sequence goes on along the minus strand of NC_135327.1, from coordinate 120,034,702 downwards.
CATATTCATCATAGAACAATTAGAAAACAAGAATGACCTAAAAGAAAAAAAAAAAAAAATCCGTTCACAATCTAATCACCCAGAATAGCCACTATTAACATTTTTGTCTAAACTTTCAATCTTGTTTCTATGCACATCCACATAAAAATAATATCTAACATTTTCTTAGAGTTTACTTGTGCCAATCACTATACCAAGTGCTTTATAAACATTACCTCTTCTAATCCTTATAACAGTCTAACCGATGGGCACCTTTGTCCCCATTTTACAGATGAAAATATTGAAACTCACAGAGTTTAGTCAGTTTCCACAAAATCATACTGGTAGTGAATAATAAGAAGTCTTTTTAAACCTGTCTGCTTAGCTCCTGCTTACTCTCTATGCAATATTTCTGATTTATAAATTCCTTTAATACTAGAAAACTGTGTTCTATTCAAAGTGTTTTACAATTCTTATATATAACACTGTAATAAAGCAAACATAAGCAGAGGAAAAAATAATTATACAATATATAAAAATTGCATTCTAAACTTTATAAAAATATGGATTTTGTTTATGAAAAATCCATGAAATGATCAAGTCATGTTAAGTGTTATCTTGTGAGAAACAACAAATAATAAAGCACCACAAAGAAAAATGGTCAGACCTACTGGTTAAAGGCATATCCACACTTCCACACACTGTCAATGAAAGTATATTTAATTAGACATAAATAAATACAAATGACTTTTTAAAAATATTTGGAGAGCTATGGTAAAATAAGTCTATCATTCCTCTATTATGTGATCAATCTTTCTCATGAGCTGTTATAAGAAACATGGATTTGGTTTCTAGGAAATCTAGAGAAATAATGAACCAAAAATGTGGTTTAATTTTTTGGTAGTGTAGGTTTATTTGATTCCTAGAAATGTTAACTTAAAATAATGTTAAGTAGCAAGGCAGAATACAAATAAGGATATAAAGACTGATTGATTTCACATCTGGGAAAATAAAGTTTAAACTCAGACAATGATGACAAGTGAATTTAAAACAATCTGTGAAATATATTTTAGAATGTTTTAAAAATATATAAAGTTTTTTTTGTTGGGTAAGTAATTTTCATGGTTGCATTGTGTTATTGATTGCTAAAACATATGCATTTTAAACAGCTTGAAATACTAGTGTTCAGTGAGAGGGAGGGTTAAGGGGTATGGCATGTATGAGTTTTTCTCTTTTCTTTCTTTTGCTGGAGAGATGGAAATGTTCAAAAAAATTATCATGATGATGAATACATAATTATGTGATGATATTGTAAGCCACTGATTGTAACCATGTCAAGAATGTTTGCTTGTCAAGAATATTTGTATGTTTGTTTGCTGTTTACAATAAAAATATTTTTAAAATATGCATTTTGGCTCATTGTTATCCTTGAAAGAAAAGCTAGTATAAAAAGGAACTGAGAGGGGAAGAGACAGAGATACATGGAGGTAATAGTGAAGTGGGTGGGAAATATGGGTGATTGTAATGCAATTATTTTACAAATATAGTAATTATTAGAGTTGGAGTTGCATTTGAAAATTATCCAAAAAAATGCCTTCAGAAAAATCTGTAACCATGCAGCAGACCTCTCTGAACTCATTCTTCCAAAACTCAAGACAATATATATATATATTTATAAGCTATATTATATATAATTCTTTACACCTACTACAGATGCCTTACATAGTATATATAGTTCCTTAATGAAAGTGCCCAGAAAACAAAAAGCAGAAGTGATTTAGAAGGAGTTACTGATTTACCCATAAGGCACTCTTCTATTTCTAATAAATCTTCAAACACTAATTACACCCTGCATATCTATTATTGTTTTGAAACGGCACAAACAGACAAATATTTTCTGTTCTTTCCTTCAGTTTAATATTAGAAAAAAACCCTGAAATATATCCTTTACTCCTAAAAACCATATATGATACTGCACAGTGGTTCAAATTAGTTTTCTTGCAGGTTTTTATTCTTAGCCTGATGTAAAGCACTTGTCATTCTTACCAGAAAACCTTTTCAAGCATTTTTTTCTTTTTCTTGTGCACCTGGTGATTTTAATATCTGATTCAGACTGCTCACATTTCTTTTCTGTGGTTTCATTGCCTCTAGACCAAGGAGAAGAATTTTCAGATTTATTTCTTCCAACCAAGTTGTAATGAACTGAGAAATAACTTCCAGAGGAGAGCCCTACGCAGTGATGAAGTTAGCTGGATGTGCAAGGGTGTTGGAACCTGGATGAAGTGGGGTTCTAAGAAGGTAAGTGGAGCAAGGGAGTCGGTGGTGGCGCCGCACCTGTATCCAGCGCTGATGAAGGACAGGTGCGGGGAGGCAGAAGAATCTTTGGGTCTTGAAGGTTAGTGGTGACCCTAGGGTCTGAGTGGTCCTTGAAGTACGGTATTGTCACAGGTTGGACACTGATTCTAGAAGGTGCAAACCTCTACTTGTTTTTTCATGCAGGCTAGATTAATTATAGTAACCCATTGTTAATGCTTAGTGAATGTTTTTTATATGTTAGGGACCATGCCAAATGATTCATATGGATTAATTCCTTGAAATATCAAAGGAGGCGAGTATCATATTGGCCCCTTTTGACTTATGGGGAACCTGAATTTTAGAGGAATCTAGTGACTTGTCCAAGTATACACAGCCAGTAAGTGACAGGCCTAATTCATACTAGAAAGTCTGATTCCAAAATAGTGGGTGGTAATAGGCCACAGGATTGTGTCTCTGCAGGGCTTTAAAACACCTCTTAAAGGCTAGCAATTTAGGCATTTGCCCAGCATGTTTTGTGGCACCTATTTAACCCCTGGTTTGATCCCTTCTTTCAACTTTATGAGCAATAAGTAGATTAAAGGTGAAATAGATATATTTTCAGTTAATGTTTTATAATATGTACATGGCTCTTAATATTTCCTTTATAAAAATCATCGAAAGTCTTATGCCTTTTTATTTTAACTAATATAATTTCTGTCTCTAAATTAGGCTTTAGACTGAGTGATGAGACCTGGGATTTCAGCTTTGGCATTCTTTCTTATAGGAGAGATGGGTTGATGCTGGGGTAGAGAAATGCCATTTTGCATGGAAGAACTCACTTCCTCATTCCATTGTCCCTTTTAAATACATAAAAGTACCCCTAATTTTTAGGAAATTCAGTATTTGAAGATGCAGCATACAAGTTAGTGGATAATTATAATATGCAAAGATTCACTATAGAACTTTAGATGAACAACATTCTATATAGGCTTATGTGATCAAATATGATTACATTTAACTTTTCAGATTATTGGTGAAGCAAAATCTATCTTTTTTTGTATGCTGTATGGCAGGGGTTGCATTTCATTCTTTTTCCATGTAAGTATCCCATTATCAGGGCACCAGATGTTACTTTTTTTGTTTGTTTGCTTGTTTGTTTGGGGAGTGCATGGGCTGGGAATTGAACCTGGGTCTCCTGCATGGCAGGTGAGAATTCTACCACTGAACTACCCTTGCACTGAACTACTATCTTTAATCCACTATTCCCTAACCCAGAGCAAAAGCCATCTTCTCATCAGATAAGAAGTGTATAGCTATAAACAACTAACTTATCCAGCATCACATGATAATGCTTTTAAGAGCTCTCCAGCTGAGTATCAAATCAAATGAAAAAATACATGCCTTTTTTTCTGCCTGCTCTCTAACCCCACTCTCAGAAACCCATCATTAGATTATATGGTAGCCCATGAAGAACTGGAATCTGTCCTGTAACTACTTGTTGAAGAGTGCTTTGAAAACTATTCTTTTTTATTTCTTTACTTCGTATGTATGTCATATTATACAATTAGAAAGTTAAAAAAAAAAACAACCGTCATCATCTGTTGCAATTTTTACCTAACTGTACATACTCTCAGAGCTTTTTCAACATGGCCTTCCAGGTAGGAAGGATTCCCAGATGAAATTAATTTTCCCTCCTTGATCTCTCATGGCAAATGTGTGCAATTATTGTATTTTCCTAGTCTGCTTGATATTAAAGCCTGTTGTGTTTTTCCATTAGATTTTGATGATCTGGAAGATAGAAACCATTTCTTATTCATCTCTAGTCCTGTAGCCAATATCTGCACCATGCCTTAGTACATGATAATGTAGATAGTAGTAATAACTACCTCTTATTGAAGGCTTAATTTGTCCTAGATGTATATTATAGGCTGTTCATGATGTTCAACTTGACAAATTTAGGCCTTCTTAAAGCTGACCGAGATTTAATGAACTTCAAGCTTATCTCTTCAGCTTTTGCTTGTTTCCAAACTTCTACCCATAGCTACCCTAAGGAGCTTCCCCTGTGTCATCCTAGACTTGGAATGAGCCTTCTCTGCACAGATGCCTTTGTTCTCCATCGTCTACTCTTCAGCCTCCATGACAGTCCTAATATAATCCTCCCAAGTCTGTCATACTCCTACAAAGCTGGTCTACTCAGGCATTTTCTGAGCACACATCATGCTACTGAGTACACATTTCATGCCTGAAAGTATTCTTCTCTCTTCATTTCTATCTGCTAAATTCCCACCTATCCATTTCAAATATCCATATCCATAGCTTTAACTCCCTCCTCTAACCAACCGATGAGCCCTTATTTGAGCTCTCTTAACACACTGAGCTGCTTTGGTCATTCCTTGTTGTTTGCCTTTAATTACATGTTGCCTTTACCTTTCCTTCCATTTGTAACTGGATTTTAACCCCTTTGAAAAGAGGGACCATATCTTTCTCATTTTTGAATTAACTAAATCTCCTAGCACAATTTTTTGTAGGTACTGGGCATTTAACAACTCAGTGTTGTAGAGACAGTAATATCAAGTGGTTAAGGAATTAAATAAATGTGAATTCAAATCCAAGTGCCATCTAGTAGCTGAGGAACCTGGGCAAAATAGTTCACTTCTCAGATACTTAGATGTTTCTTCTGAGTAGATCATATTTACTATATAGTTTCTATTGAGAAATTCAAGAAGAAAATGTGTAGTTTGCATCTATTAAGCAACCAATACATGGCAGTGACAAATATTTAATAGAATTTTTCTTCAGGGACATCTTGAATGCTCTCTACCTAAAGATATTTCCTCTCTCTCCCTCTTAACTACACTTATGCCAATGATTGGCCCTTCAGGAAGGCAAAATTGGAAAAATGATAGTCGTTTTCTAGATGGGAATGATACGCCATAACTGGATCTATGTTTATTTTGTAACTAATGTAGTATTTGTAAATTAATATATTCATCAGTATTTGTTGAGGATCTATTATGAATAAAACACTGTTCTAGGTATTGGGAATACAATGGTGAACAAGATACACTCCCTGCCGTACGCTAACTTACATTCTAACGTGTACAATGACCTCACAGGTATTCAAGAAACATGATGGAAAGCTTATCTATAAAAGGCTGTTGAACTGCCACTGGTTAGAATTCAAGCTCCAGATTTGTGTTTTATAGCTTAGGTGTTACACCAAGTTTGGGGGAAATCCAGAAATGTTTGCCCAGATTTTTTAAAAGATAGGACTCTAAGAAGCAGTGTTGTGGAGTCAAACATTTTTTTTTTCCTTAGGGGAAAAATAGGGATAAATCAGACCTATAAATCATTCTGTGTCAGGAGTGGTTCTGAACTTTCTCTATTTCTTCTTAAATGACCTTAGGGTGTGGCTGTCAGGGAGTGAAAAGTTGCTCCACGGTGGTGTGTTACCATGAGCTTCCCAAACACTAAAGCTCTTCCGTTTACAGAACTTAGCTGCTGCCCTTGGCAGAGGCAGAGGGATAGACCAGTTCACCTCTCCAGGTCCGCTCCTCACCACCAGCCTTTGGGCCGGCGCCACCCGTTCCCGGTGAGACCCGGTGCGGGAGAGGGGGAGCCAAGGGCCCTCCCGCGGGAGGCGCGCGGGGCGTGGAGGGCGTGGGCCGGGGGCGGGGCGAGCCCCGCAGACTGGGTGCTCCGGGGGAGCTGTCAGTGTCAGGCTCCGGGAGAGAGAGAGGAAGTGATCGCTCCCGGAGGAGCGCGAGTCGAGCGGCCCGCGCAGCGTGAGACAGCACATCCTGCCCGCGCCGGGCAGCGCCGCCCTCGGGAGCTGCCTGCGCGCCTCGGGGCCAGCTCCGCCGCCGCCTCCTCCGGCCGTGAGACGCCGCGCCGCTGCTGCGGTCCTGCAGTCCGGTTCTGCCGCTGCCTAGCGCGTCCAGGTAAACAGACGCGGGCTGCAGCGCCCTCCCGGGCCGCCGCCTCCGCGCCCCTCCCATCCCTCTCCTCCGGGTTGTCGTCTGTAGCTGCGGCCCCTGCAGCCGGACCCTTCCCTGGGCCTCCTCCCCAGGCTCCTGCGTGCTCCGCTGTACCCAAAGGCGACCAGAGCCCCCCAGTGGCAGCCCCCTACTGCAGCTCCCGGCCGAGCCCCAAGGCGAGGGCAAAGGAGGAAGCTTCGTGGTGTCATCACCTTGTCGCCCACCTTGTGGACTGGGAGGAGCATCCTTGTGAGCCCCCGCCTCGGTCCTCTCCCAGGGAGTAGAAGGGAAGCAGGCAGAGAAATCCGCACCCCCCTGGGTGGCCAGCTGACGGCCCCTGGGGGAGGGGGGATCTGCAGAGGCAGGGGAAAGGATGCTGTTTGATTACATTTTCGAGCTATCTGCAAAGCTTCTAGATGCTGTTGCTACCAGCAAAGTCAGAGGGAGCAAATGCACTTCCAGCATGGCATTAATTAAACACTCATGCAAGAAGATGCTAGTTTCCCTGCAAAAAAAAAAAGTGTGACTGGAGGATGCGTTTTCGTAAACACTTTACTGGCACCTTGCTTTCCTTTCCCCACTCCCACCCCAAATCACTCTGACCTTATAAATCTGTGCGGCGTCATCATCAGGGCAGTTGTCCTTGCAGCACTGACGGAAACAGAATGTGCAGGAGTCTCATGATTTGTACCTTGGCTAATAAGGTTAAACAGAAGCCCAGGATCAGGACAGGAAATTACTTAGAAAATGAAAGACTCAACATAATGCAGAAAATGGAATAAATTTCTTACCCTGGCCTGCACCACTAGGTAAAGGGCAGGGACATGAAGCCAGCCATTTTCTTGCCTGGAATGCCTTCCAAGTGGGCACTGTAAAATTATTACAGTTCAGATATTTAAAAAATTGCTTCCAAATATTCCAGATTAGCAGAAATCAGAGCTAGCAGTAATGTTTGATTAACAGCAACAGCCATTGTAAGGCTAGTATTAGGATTGACATGCGTGGCTGTCAGTGTATAAATGACTTATTTTCATTGTGGAAACTATAGAGAAACATGCTGATCAGTATTAATAAATTTGAAATAGGAACATTCAGTGCAAAAGTTGCATCCTGAGGGTATTAGTGAGAGTGTGTGATATATCCTCTGATTATTTAGAATGTCAAGTTTTCTCAAAGCCTTCCTGTAGAAAAAGGGCCCAAACTCTGCTTTTCTGACCATGTATCTCAACAAAATAAAATCCAGCACTCCTACCACTAAGTCACCAAATGTTCTCCATAGGAACCAAGTCCAGTATTCCTTTGGGCATGAGAATCTAGTTCTCCAAGAGCCATTCCTCTTAAAATCTTCTAGCACCAGCATTAGTTTGTTTTGACAATATACTTGGGGCTTTTCCAGCCTCTCCAGCTTTGGTCCCCCACTTTGGGCCCAGAACACCTCCTACATCTTTCTTTATCTTCCTTGCCTCTGGAAGGACCTTCTTCCCTTCCTCTTGCATCTCTGTAATGCTGCCTGTTGTACAAAGCCCCTGGAGGAGAACGATGGCTCACAGACCTTCCCATACCCAGCCTTCCCTCCTTTCTTCCTGAGAACATGCCCCGAGGCTCTTTGGTGTTAAAGGTTTTCTTAGTTAGGGATGCTCACCACTGGAGATGTGTACAGAGAAAGGAAACCTACAGGAGAAAGGGGTAGAGTCTTTTCAGTGATGGTCCCTGGTCCCTAGTTTCTGAATAACACCTGAGATTACTAAAGGAATTCACCCAGCATCACTGGCATCATGTTTAAGTCTGAGAGAGGACTCTCTGAACTTCTCACTCCTTCTACTTCCTCAAACTCTCCTTCCGGAGTCTGCCTTTAACAAAATATTCCGGGGCCAAGTCTAGCAACACTTGGGGATCCAGCCTGGGAGGGCTACTCTGTTCCTACTCTCAGCAGCCGTGCAGACCCATCTTACCAAATGCATGCCCAGCCTTCCAACTCAGCCACCTCGAGTAGCACAGTGTGCACATGCCTCACCCGCAGTTATCTCTGTGGGCTCCTCAGTCTTCCCAGCCATCTGTTTCTTTCTTTTACTTAACCTAGCACTAATTGAAAAGGTCACACATACCTGCAGCAAACATAACTATATATTCCCTCATTCCTTTGTTCCCTTTTACTTTGACCCTAAATTAAACAAAGGTTGATATAAAAGCTGAAACTGTTTGAACATTTACTAGGCATTGTATTAAAAACTACTATTACATGTGTTAATATATTTAATCCTCACAAAAACCTATGAGGGTGATATTGTTTGTAATCCCATTTTAAAGATGAGGAAGTTAGACACAAAGATGCCAAGTAACTTTCCTAAGGTTGCTCAGCTAGGAAGTGGTTGAGCCAGGATTTGAACCCAGGCAGTGTGGCTCCAGGTCTGGACTTGTAGTCACTAATTTATACCATGTAACTGTTAGGCCAACCTCACCACCCATTACTTCCAGGAAGGCCCTTGCAAAACCAAACCTGCCCCCTGCTCTCCGAGCAGTCCCATGATTATCCTTGCATCTGCCCTCCTGCACCTACATTCCTGGGATAACTCCCCTTATCCAAACTCTGCCCTCTGGCAGTTACAGTCTCAGCAGCTACAATGTTGCAATAGCTCCCCTTATTCAACATCCCCCATCCCTAATCATAGCTCCAAGCTTGCAAGAACTCCCTGCTTAGCCTGCCAATTTCTGGTTCCTAAGCTAGACGATGAAAATCCCCCTCCTTTTCCCAACCCTTGCCAACCATCCTAAATAAACTGGGCTCCCTCCACTGGTTGCTGCTGTCGCCATCTTAAACGTCAGCCCCTCTGCACATAGCCTCACAATAAAACTCCTCCAATCAAGTTTTGGTCTCTTCTCTCTCCGGGTCAAGAAACCTATCAATAGCAATCTGTAGATTACTTTTCATATATTGAATACTGGACTTTCCCCCTACATTATCCCATTTTAATCTTTTTATAAGTCCTATGAAGTCAACATCAGTATCCATATTTTACAGATGACCAGACTAAATTGTGATTTACTCAAGATCACAGGTAATAAATGGAAGAGGCAGGATTCAAATCAGACAGTCAGAATGACTCTAACACCAGAACTTGCTGCGTTTTGCCTACTGTCTTCTGTGAGAAGAACAAAAGGCAGAGCAGGTCTGTTTCAGGCTTGCTGCCAATTTCCCTGTGAGCCAGTTTTAAGCCACAAATATAGCCATACATTATTGCCAGATGACTTGTGACAGTGAACAAATGGCAAACTCAAAGTAGGACTATAGCTTTTTGAAATCAAATGGTGAGCTGGTTTAATCCTCTTTCTAAAACCAGCTAATTGCCCATAACGCTGTTTGGCTCTCCAGTGCCATATAAATAGTTGTACCCTTAAACAAGGATCCATCTATTTTACTAGAAACTTCTACATCTACATCCCCTAGAATCTTTGTTTGTTTTGGGGCAGTTGGGAGGGAGAGTGAACTTCGAGAGTTGACTTGTTTTAAGAATTTAAAGTTAATTCAACTTTCATTTTACTTCTTTGAAACTTATAAATCCTTGCCAAAGTCTATATAAAAAATAGTCCTCTTAATAAAATTCTGATACATGCTATAGCATTGATGAACCTTGACGATGTCATGTTGAGTGAAATCCGCCAGATATAGTATGGTGGAACTTGTATGGTTCCACTTCTGTGAAATAACTAGAAAAATGCAAATTTATAGAGACAGAAAATAGATTACAATTTATCAGGGGTGGGGGGGAGAAGGAATGGGGTGTTAATGCTTAATAGGTACAGAGTTTGTTTGGGGTGATGGAAAAGTTTTGGTAGCAAATGGTGGTGAAGGTAGCCCAACATTAAGGTAGCACAACATTGTGTACATAATTAACACCACTGAATTGTATATCAAAAGTGATTAAAGTGGAAAATTATGTATGTTGTCATAATAAATATTTTTAAAAAATATTGTTCATGACCAAAAGCTTTTCATCAATACCCTGAACTGATTTCCATTGCCATCTCTCTAGAGGAGACCTGGCTAGAAACAGTGAGGGTGAAGCTTACATTGTAACCTAGACACAGCCTTCCAGGGACCAAGCAGTGGGGACCTACCTGTTCATAAACATCCCTATTCTTTGCTTAGAGGAGGGCTCTCCAGTGGGGGTCCATAGGCACCTTAGAAAGCAGGCACATAAATTGTTTCCAGGTAGGTGCTGAACCTATTAAAATGATACAAAATTTTGTGCATTTGTGCTGAAATGCAGTTTTGTGGGGAAAATCTTGGGTATTTGTGACTAAAAAGAGATTAGGAGCTGCTGGTTTAAGCACCTTGTTGCAGATAGGAGGAAGGATCAGGCGGTTCTGCTTAGATATGTTGAAAACAAGTTTAATAACAAAATGAACCCGTCAGAGCCAGCCTAGGAGACAAAGCTCTTGGTTCCCGGGACTTCTTGACCTTTTGCAGTTGGGGTGGCAGGTGCACTTACACTAACACACGCCCCAACCAGGTGAAGCCTCCAGGAGTGGCAGGCAGCCTCACATTGCTTGTGCATATTCAAGGTGCTTCATGGGCATGTCACTTCATGTCATCATCCCAATAGCCCTGTAAGGTGGACATTTTTATATTTGACAAACAAGGAATCTGAGGTTTGGAGAGAGCAAGTGACTGGGCCAAGGTCACATTAGGCCAGTTAGGAGAAGGACCATGTTTCAAATACAGATTAGCCCAATTCCAAAGTCCATTCTCTTGCCACTGTATCTCATTGTTTCTGTGTCTATGTGGGATATCCCAAAGTACTGTTTTGTGTAGCTTTTTATTAGGGCAGGACTGAAAGTCCCTCAAGAACATGCTCACATACTGATAGGAGAAGACTAAATTTATTATCAAAGGGGAGCAAGAAAATTATATGCATCTCTCAGCGTGGCAGAGATGGCCTGCTTTTCCTTGGGGTGTGCTGAAGTTCCACGTGTTTGATTCTCAAGGGTTGCCAGGTATCTTGTTTAGCATCAAATCTATAGCAGTCCACATCTAAGACAGTCCCAAGACGAACTTACAGGGGTAGCTGCAAGTCAAAATTGCATTCATTGCAAAGATGAATTCAATGAAAAGCTGAATTCAAAGCTGCTCAGTGCTGCTATGCTGGAGACCCGGGTTCGATTCCCAGTGAAAAGCTGCTGCTCGGTATTCTGGGGCTTACACAATGTAGTGGTTGTGACATGATCTGGAACACTTGCTTGGTACTAAATCCTGGGAGGATCTCTCCTTACCCGACAACCCTTTAGTTTTTGGTTCATATTAATCCTGAGAATCTCACAAACAGCTGCTCTCGCTTCCAAAATATTTCTTTATCCTTAACATTCTTATCCTATTTAATTCTTGCTCTACGCTTGTAGAACAACCTATTTCCTCATTTGAAAGTGCAGAACAGCTAATGTCAATAGTGTAGCAAACACCAGTGGTACCAAGGCAGAAATTTATGTTAGCATTGAGGGCATTATTTTAATAAAATTAATGAGTCTCAAGCACTGTAGGGGATGACTTCACTTGAAAAGCCTGGGAAGAGTCACCAATGTACTTCATTATGCTTTAAATCGGTGCTCTTCCAACATCTTTTCTCTCCTGTACCTGCCAAAAGAATTTTTAAGTATTTTGCTGCCCCCACCCACACATGCTTTAGGTTGTTACCCCACACTTTTATCATAAATTTAGTCTTAAAGAAGATTTTTTCCGAAATATAGTAAACTTGGACATTTGCAAATAAAATGGTGACCTTATTCTTTGTACCCAATTAAAATCTCAATGCTATACGGACCAAATAAAGTACAAGAAAAAGCCCTTTAACAAAAGGGTGAATTTATATTGCATGGTAAAACGTCACAGTAAGATTTGGCCTTTAATTTGTTTGTTTTTTAGTAGTCTGGAAAGAAGGGGGGCTTTTGTGAAAATGGAGGTGGGAAAGGAGGTCAAAGATGATTCCACAACCACAGGAATATTCTCAGGCAGTCAGGTTAGGAAGGGAGACAGACAGAAGGTACGGATCTGGAAATGAATGCCATCGGCTCTTCCTTTGGCAGCATGTGCTTTAGGGAGTCTTCATAGACTTTGTGGAAGGTTGAATTACATGCCCCAAACAACACATGTCCTCGGTCTTAGTCTGTATTCCCGTGGGTATTGAGTCCTGTATAAAGAGGATCTCTTACAGGTGTTGTTTTAAATAGAGTGTGGCCAAAGGATGGACCTTATCTGGTGCCTGGAGTCCTTTATGAGCAGGAGAAATGCATATATAGTTAGAGAAAGCCAGCAGGAACACAGAAGAAAGAAGCAGAGAAACTTGCCATGTGACAGGAGAACCAAGGAACCCAGGATTGCTGGCCAGCCAGAACTCTGACCTGGGAAATAAGCAAGGCTTCTGGCCTCTGAAACTCCCAGCCAATATATTCCTGTAGCAGCCTGGGAAACTAAGACAGACTGCCCGCAGTATGCAGTTGCCAGTTTGAAGACCTCGAATTTAGCTAGCACAGGTGTTGTGTGTTATGGATCAGCATGGGCAGGTGTCAGCAGCCAGTGCACTGCCCTCAGTGGCTCATACTCATCGTAGGTAGAGCAGAAGGAACAGCACCGAAGCATCTGGTCCCATCTCCTGCACTTGGGTTGTGGATAGTGGTCTTTCCTCCAAGTAATGATTTTCGGAGGATAAGTAACCCATTCTTGTGTTTCGTTGTATCAGTGGTTTTTGTCCAGGGGTGACTGTGTCCCCCAGTCAGAGGGACCTTCATCAATGTCTGGAGACATTCAGGTTATCATAACTGGGAAGGAGGGTCCAATTGGGCTTCTACTGGGTAGAAGCCTGGCATGCTGCTTAACCTCCTGCAATGCACAGGACAGTCCCCCATGACAAAGAAGTTGTGACCCAGAATGCCAGGCATGAGAAACCCTGCATTAGATGGTCTCATTTTCTCACTGAAAACTTTCCTGCTCTCATTTCAGTCCATCTGTTTGTTTGGTCATTTACAAGATAATAAGAGCACAGCATCTACGAGGCATCATAAAATAATGAATGACTAGGTCATATTTTCTGCCTATGTAAGCCTCAGTTCTTCTGTGCAGTGGGAGTAATGATACCTGGCTTGCAAAGTCATTGTGAGGATTACAGATAGTGAATGTCCAAAGCCAGGTGCAGGCCATCTGCTCAATGCCTGGAAGCTGCTTTTTATTACACAGTGGCAACTGTATCACTCCCCAGCCTTCTCTTGCCCTCCTCTGATCTAGTGTTATGCTCTCTGTTAATTTTATCTTGAATTATTCTGTACATATCTCCTTTCCCACTAGGTCCCCTCTAGGCACACTTGTATGGTCCAGAAGGGGCCTTGCAGTGGTAGATGCTCAATAAGCATTTGCTCTTCGAAGACTTTAGCCAGAATAAATCCTACTTAATTTCTCATTTCTTATAGGAGTTAGTTCTCTCTCCTTGGATCGTTTGAGTGTGTTTAGTGAAAATGTGCACTTCCTGATACATACCACCCATTTTGTGTCTGGGTCCAATATGAACGTCCAGAATTCTGGAAGCCTTGCCTTTCCAAATCAGGATCATGTTGAGAATCTGTGCTGGGGGAAGGGGAGTCTTGGAGAGGACAATGATGGTTTGAATTGTGCATTTTCCTTTATGAAGTTAGGCTGGTTCTTTTGATCTGGCTTTGATCTGATACTCTCCTTTGAGCAATCTAGTACTTTGGCTCCTCTGTGGTGGCGGGAGGGGAATTTTGATTCCGCGTCAGATGTATATTTTATACTGATGTCCAGAGTGAAGCCAAGAGCAACGAGTGCATTTTAAATAGCTCTAGTGAGTGAATAGCCATGCAACACTTTATGTCCTTTGCCTCCACTCAGTTTCCCTTTTAGAATAACAGACTAGATTGTCTACTCTGACCTGAAATAGTGTCCATTCTTTGTTTAATAAGCTGAAAATTTTATAATTGAAATGGAATGAAGTCTTCTCCTTTTTGCTTTAGATCTTACAGTGTACCATATGGAAGCTTTTAAAAATGTACCGAGTTGTTGGATGCTAAAATGAGCCCATGTACAGGGGATGGCTATGGGATTCTGTCTTGGAATCAACTTGTAGAATTTCAGTAGTTGGCGGTTTTAGATGACTGAAGGGATAGCCAGTCCTGTGGGGAATGTGTGTTTTGACACAGTGTTGCCTTTTAAAATGACCTGCGCCTTCTCCTGTTACCCCATCTGCTGTATTAGTATCAAAATAGCAAGGGGGTGTGGGAATTGGTGTATATTTTGTGGAAGAAAGAATAACAGCAAAAAAGTCTCTGCCTGTTTCCTTGAAAAGTGTGACTTTGTTCACTTTCAGAAGGTATAGGTTACCGCTGATTTGGAAAGATATTCTGTCCCTGAATGCTTTCAGGCTCAGAGGAAAGTGAGAATCTATTTACATAAGTTAAAATGCCAAACTAAATCTCTCAATGCAAATATGGGCCACCCAGGGACATTGCAAAGGCCAGGTTTGAAATTTTTAATACTTATAGATTTCCTTGCTTCCTCTTAAAAGTTTTAAAATATTTTTTCAAGTGCTGTTGAGAAGTAATTGGCCTGTAAAGCAACAGTGAAATCCTTATCTTATGTCATAGATTTTAAAGAGAGGAGCTGTGCTCATTTCTCTTGAGAGTCCTAGTTTGTAAAAATAAAGAAATAATGAATTCTTGAAATTTGAATGCCAGCAAGTTGTAGAGTTTAGTTTCAAGTGGATAGAAAAGTAGGTTATGTAGCAGTTGTAGGGGAGGGGGACACCCTTTTCCTGTTTCCCTGTTCCCTGCTGGACTTTGCCGCTCCTGAGTCATTTACCTCCATAGCTTAGGTAGCACTTCACTTTTGAAGATGGGCCAGGCTGTTGGAAACATCACCCCTTAGCACTGTCAAAACCACCACTACCTTCCAAAATATTTCTGGGTTTCTAGGTGTTGCATAGAAAAAATGGTTTCTAAACTCTCTGGGGGAAAGTTGCTTCTGGCCAGGGCACATCCTTTGATGACAGTGTAGTTAATAAATGACACTTAGAGACAGTCTATCCTTTACATCCTCCCCTGGGGCATTCCTCAGTGAGACTTGCATGGGGATGATAAAGAAGGACATCTGCCATTGGCCACCATGAAATCACGGAAGGTGAAAATGATCAGACTTCTGGGTCATTGGATTCGCATCAGGCGAGTATCCTGAGTATAGATCAGGTTAGGCTAGTTCATGACGCTTAAGTAAACGGCTTCCAAACCTCGGGGGCATAACACAACAGAAGAGCCTTCTTGCTCATGTTTTATGGCCAATGTGGGTCAACAAGCGGTTCTGCTTACCATATTCACTCAGAGACCCAAGATGAAAGAGGCTTCATCTTGATCCCTGTAGCTGGGTTAAAGAATGTGGCCAGTTATCTCTTGGATCTAAAACTCCTTCCAGAAATGTCAACAGGACCTCCACTCTCCTTTCATTTGCCAAAGCAAGTTTCATGTACAAAAGAGTCATCCTACCGTGTGCCTGAAGGGGAGGGGAGCTGGAACCCAAATGACTCTTATAGGGAGGACCTAAATGAAGACTCACTGCTTCTGCTGCTAACCACAGCCTTTAAGAGGCATCCCAGCTGGCTGGGGTGCAGTGGTTTCATCATCCAACTTTGGTAGTACCTGAAAGGGTGCTCATGTTGAACATAAAATGCATTGAAATGATTTTAGCATCATGAGTAATAATGACAGGTTCCTTGAACTAAGGAGCTCATGAATCCAGATTTCACAAATAATGAAAAAAAAAGGTGGGGGAGAAATGGTGAAAATTTTAGGGGTGAAAATGTGTTTCCTTTAGTATTTTTTTAAATTCTAGTCAAGAACATTCATCTAGCACTATGGAGTGCCCATCTTGGGCAAGACTGTGTGCTTTGTGGGTACGCAAAGATGAACAAGAAGTAGACCTTAGCAAAGCATGACTACTGGGGGAACATGGGAAAGTTCAGTATCTATAACATGAGGTGAAATGTGATAAACACCTAATAGATATAACAAACTGCAATGGAGATTCAAAGAGGGGAGACAGTGAATACTTTAGTGAATAATTATTTTGAATTTATAAGCTGTCCAGACATCAGTGCTAACTAAGCAAAAACCATTTGTGTTTATGTTTTATCTTCATCCTCCTTTGTTCTTCGACTTGATTTGGTCCCAGAATAAATTATAACCGTGATTAAGAGGTAGTATAAGAGCATGACCTCTGGAACTGGGGTTCAAGTCCCAGTTTCACCACTTGCTAGCTATACGACCTTGACAGGTCATTTTGCCTCCCTGTACCTCAATTCTTCCTCTGTCAAACAGGACTGATCATAGTACCTACTTCCTAGTGGTTATGTAAATTTGAAAGAGTAAGTCCCACTTAATTATCATTTTTCTTAAAGAATTTAATTTTTCCCCTTGGATCATTCTGATGTGTTTAGTACAAATATTCATTACCTGAAATGTGTCATTTGATGGGCATCTAGGGTGAGATGTCAGGCAGTATTTTCCCTGGCTTGTGGGGCAAACTTATACTAGAGATCTCAAAAGTTATCAAGTTGGCCTCTAGTTTGATCACAGAATTCAGGTCTACTGAAGGCTCATTTCCTAGACCTCCTATCCCTACTCCACCACACCAAAATCACGTTAAATAAAAAGCAAGTTTGATACAGATCTATTGTGGCTGAATCACAAAGACATTCTGCTTTGTTGGTTCCAGAAAGTCTCAAGGGCCATGTGCTTGGCGCCAGCCCCACAGGTGAATGCTCAGTGAGCTTGAGTCTCCACGTGGTGGTGGAGCGGTTGTGTGCACCATCTTGGCAATGACTCACCCACTTTGTCCTCTGACTCTTTTTTTGGCTTTCCCCCTCACTCCACCACTCACTCCTTCAGTGCAAGGTAAGAGAACTTGAGAGAAGCTGCAAACAGCTTGTGAACTATAGACAGGTGAGGGCACGAGGACCCTATCTTTGACTAATATGAGGACACTTATCCTTTTAGACCTGACTCTAATAACAAGTAGAGTTCGTATTGTATAATGGAAAATCTTTGAATGATTAAAGATAAAAAAATGAACTGGGCTGCCTGTGAAGTAGTAAGTTGCAAGGTCTAGAAGAGTTCAAGCATACTATCTCCAGTAAGGATTGTTGCTGAGGTGATTATTAAGGTCAAATCAACACTTGGTAATCTCTAAGTTATTTTTTCTCCAAATTTAAAAATATATGATTCTGTGTACCAGACGAACACTTACATCACCCTTACCTCTGAGAAGGTTCTGCCATTCAGCTAGGGTCAGCATAAATAAGGAGGCAGGCATCCAACTAGAAAAAGAAATGGGTATCTTTGTCCACTTCCTTTACCATGTAACTGCTCAGGTTGTAATAGTCATTCAGTCATTCAACAAACATTCCCACTAAGCTCCTATTATGTTCCAGACATTAGGAATGTTTTAACAATATCAGGCTAGGTTGAAGGAAAGTTAATATCTTATGATTACCATTAAAAAGAAACAAAAATTATTCATCCCATCATGCAGCTGAGGCTCATTGCTTCATTTATTCATTTATCTATTATTTAACAACCTCTTAATATAAGAAGATGCTCAAAGACTAATAAACCCTTCCAACAACAGAGGCCAGACAATTATATCATTTCAAAGGCCTGTATGCTAGAAACTCCCAAATGCAATATTCTTTTGTTATTGTGAAGAACAGAAGATTAAGAGATTACTTGGAGTATGGAGTTCTTCTGCTCTGAATGTTTATCTTATGCAAATAATGTATTACAAATGCTAAGGTACCTATTTTGAACACTTAAGTTCTCACTTTTTAGAGCACATACAGCAAAGGTGTGATATGTAAAGGAAGTGTTAATTCTAGCTGTTTGCATTAGTTAACACATTTGCCAGATTAGATTGGCTTAAGGTGGAAATGTTTGATTCTTTCAAGGATCTGAAATGTCTTTTTAAAAAAAACAGCTTTTTTTTGAAGTGAGGCAAGACCAAGAGGTAGAAGCAGTTGGCCTGGCTCAGTTAGGACCTGAGAGTGTAGCACAAAACACCACCTTTCCAGCTCGTCTCCCCATGCACCTGTCTCCCCCATCTACCCCTCCTTTGACCATAGCACCCCATAGACTGTTTGCATTCCCCAAATCCGGGCTTCTGTTTATTTCCTCTTGTCATCTCACTTATGCTAGCTCCTCTCCCATAGGAAATGCTTCCCCAGTTCACATCCTACCCACGCATCTAGCTTTCATGGCCCCTCCTTTGTGAAGCCTACTCCGTGCTCCGGTGTTTTCAGACCTTCCGATATTGAAAGCTTTTTGAGACAGACTACCTCTAAATCGTTTGTGTAAGACACACACCACCCAGAAAAGCACAGTGCGCTTTGTAGGGCCTCAGCAAGTTTTCATTAAATTGAAAAAACCTGAAGATAACTTGAGCATCGTGATGCCAACTATAGGCATCTCCCAGCTTTCAGCAAATTCAAAGATTTGGTTGATAAATGTGCTTCTCGCTGCTTTACAAATGCCGGGGGGGGATCTTGTTCACATACCCAAGGTATTCTCGTAGTACCTTACAATGAGATAAATCATTGGCCCACCCTCCTTACTTTTTGCTCCTTGCCCCACCCCCTTCCTTTGTAGGGTTACTGCAAAAGGACACAGAAGGGTAGGGAGGAGGGTGGTATGATCCACCAAAGGATTTGGGGGTTAGGTTTTTGTGTATACGTGTGTTCACTTTCTGAGGGCATGGCCAACCATCACTCTTGGGCATCAAAGTTGTTATCTGTAGACAGCCATCCCATGCTTGTGCAGACAGAAGCATGATTAAAGCCAGCAGTTAGTTGTACAGACAGGCAAGGTCTAGGTCTGAATCTTAGTTTTGAGGGTCCAGAAGCTAGATTTTATTCAAGAACCAAAATTCTCTAGCAGCCTAGTGATGGATTCACCCAAACCAATGCAGTGAATGTCACCTGTTGGGCCACAAACATAAAATGCCAGTGTACTAACTTGCCAGGAGAAACTTCCCACCAGATCACAATACCTTTGCTTAGGTCGGTCCTCTTAAGTTTCCTGGGAACTCAGTATGCTGAGTGCCTGGTCTAAGAGGTCTTAGTTGAGCATGTTTGGGAAAGGACTGGTATGAGGACATTAAGGCCTTTAAGCTGATCGCAGAGGTGATATGGGCATTGAAAACTCAAATGAATTGCCCAATATGTAATAAATTCAAAAGGGTTGGAAGAGAGGCAGAATCTAAATAGGAGAGCAATTGAGGACACCAGATCAAAAAAAGGGCTGAGAAGGGAGTGTGGGAGGCCAGACCTGGGGGAATCCCATAGCTGATGGGACATGGGTGCTGATCCTCTTTTATGGAGAACAAGACCAGGAGGTGGGGAGAGACTCACTCAGTCATATTTTTGGAGCCAAACTTGTTAATTGACTCAACACAAATATTTATTGAGAAGCTACTTCTGTGCCATTCACAGTTCTGAGTTTTGACAGTGTTCAGTACATAGAACAAAGTGGGCAGAATCTTCCTTGGAGGTTAAATTCTAGGAGAGACAATATAAATATTTTAGAATTTAATAATATAGTAGGTGGTAGCACAAGTACATGTGATGAAGAAAGATAAAGGAGCAGAAGAGACTTGGAATGTAGGGGCAATGTGAGAGAGGCTAGTTTGCTATCTTAAATAGGGTGATGAAGTAAGGTTTCAGGGAGATTAACATTTGAGCTAAGTCTTGAAGAAGGAAGCCATTTAGATATTTAGGGGGGAAAAGCAGTTCAGGCAAATGCAGCTGGAGATGTGCTTGATGTGTTTGAGGAACAGTAAGGAGGCCAGTGCCTCTGGAGATGAGATCAGAAAAATAATGATGTTGGATTGTGCAGGGCAGTGTGAAAGGTTTAGGAGGTGAAAGGGTGAGAAAGAAGGACGGTAGACCAGGAAATTTAAAGCGGGCAGGTTTATTTCTGTGCTCCCGATCTGAGCTCACCAAACCCAACATAGAGAGAGGTGAGTCAGCACCTGGGTGATGGCTGGACTTTTTTAAGCAAGGGGGGTCAGGTGACACCAGAAGGGGCAGTTCTCTGGAAGTCAGGTGGTTGGAAGGGGTGGGTCATCAGTGTTTTAACAGAATTACTCTAGCAACTATGAGGAGAAGAGACTGCAAGTAGGGCAAAGAGTGGAAACGAGGAGATCATTTAGAAGGTTTTGCAGTAACTGATGAGAGATGCTGGTAGCTTGGACAGGACGATAGCAGGGGAAATGGTTAAAAGTTGCCAGACGCTGGAAATGTTTGGAAGATAGAGTAGCGCCCCCCCCACACACACACAATTTTCTAATGGCTCTGATGTGGAATTTGACAGAAGGGGAAATTAAGGATATTTCCAGGGATTTTGGCCTGAGTAACTGGAAAGCTGAGGTTGGATTTAACTGAGGTGCAGGAGACTGTAAGCTAAGGTTGGAAACTAAGATGCACTCGGAGCCAGAGCATGGGAAGAGCTGGTGCATGAAGCGCTCCCAACAGATGCAAGGGAAATATGGTATCTTCTTCCCCGGAAGTTCTAGAGACCATCTGCAAAATTCACCCAGCTTTTCCAACCATTTAAACCTCTATTCTCCTTTAATTGTAACAAGTTTCACTTTTTTTATGGCAAATTACGTGGGTTTTTTCCTATTACATTTGGTCAATCCTAGCTTTGATGTTTTGGCATTGTCCTTCATCGGCTTTGACTGAGGAGAAGTTCAGTCTTTTAAGCTGTAGTCTACTTTATTTCTCAGAATGTGTTTCCATTATTTCCAAATTCTTGGAGAGCACCTCACTGTTGTCACCCCCAGAGTTGTCTACATTCAGGTCAGAGAAGTCACTTTTACTTTTCCTCTCTGTTACTTCCCAAGGCTGTTATTGGGTGGCAAAGGTCTAACTGCAGTTGGTGTTCAATCAAAGAATGGTTAGGAACGAAGGCACCTAATAGATGGAAAAGGAAAGAGGTGTAATTATGTGAATTACTGTTTAACTTTGGATATTCTGTTACTTTTTAGCATAGTCCTGAAAATGAAAATATAATTCTTCTTCCACTTTAATTCTTTCTGCCAATATTGGTTTTCTTCAAAAGCTAACATATACAAGCCTGTATTCTATTTTCATTGATGAGGCAGATGGTTGAAACTGACTTTAGCTAAATTTTTTTTAAAGCCTTGGATTAAAAAAAAAGCAAAACCTGAAATGTGAGTGTCAGAAGGGTTTACGTCTTTTAAGACTGGCAGAGAAATATGTTCTGAATCCTGACTTATACCACCAAGTTATACTCTTGTACAGAGTGCTGTGTGTTGGGCCAGGATGGGACTTTGCAGCCAATCCTTTCAGATGGGTATTTGCTTTCTAAAGGAGAATAGAAAGCTTGTGCTGATGGGACAAATTGCAAACACCCAAATCCTGGGGTTGCATTCTGCATTCACGCTGACACCGTGGAAAATCAGCCATAGTCCTGCATTTCTGGACGTATCATTTTATGCACACTTACGGGCCTACCAAGGTAGATGGGAAAGTGGATTAATCTTTGTAGGTAAGTCTGCCTTAATGTGTGTGTGTCTTGAATTTCAGGAATTTATGTTAGATTTTTGCAGTTTGATTCTCTGGTAGATTTAAACAAATGGAGCCAAGCTTGCTTTGGCCATTCTATGCCAGAGCATCCCCGTCAGTGCCTGGTGAATGGATTACAGGTTACTTGTAAATCCAGCTGTTGATCGTGTGTCCTGCAGGGCAGAGCCCGGGTCAGTGTCCATCTGTTTACTCCTGCATACTGGGCAAGCATCACCATTTTCTAAGGGTGTCGTGATATATAAGATTTGGGTGAAGAAAGACAAAGGTAGAGAGAAATAGATTTTAAAATTGATATAGCCCATTATATTTCAAACTCCTGTAATTGCAACTGACAACAACAAATAATGTGTGTATATGGTAATGAATGTATATGCGTGTGTGTATCCCAAACAAAAGGGCCATGAGACAGTACTTGCCCTGATCGTGTGCCACTGCATTCTAATAGTTCTGTTCTGTTGCAGAGATGGCTGCCATGAACATTATGTTGAGTTATTAGCCTCCCTTATAAGTTGAATTGCAACATCTCTCTTTCCTTCTTCTCCCTTCCCAAATCTGTTCACATTTCCCCCCCCTCATTTCACTTGAAGCTTATCTCTTGCCTCCCTTAAGGGAAAAGGAAACCTAGGATGCCCTTTTCCCTGTGTCAACCTGAATCAGGATAATCGAACTTCACCCATGTATGTCTCCATGCCTCCCAGTCTGTCCTCATCACTCCCTCCCTGTGTGAAAAAAAATAAAATAAAAAAGGAGGTGGGGGCATCTCTGATCACTGGAATCTAGATCTCTCCTTTCCCTCCTCCCTGTCCTAGCCTCAACAGAATATTCTAATTATAAAATCTAAAATAGAACATCTGATAATTTAAAAATGAGAGGAAAAATGAAGATAGGTTCATAGTGGCCCATGTGGTCACTATTATAAAAGGCTCAATAAAATGGGCAATAATTCAATAAGTTCCATGATGACATGTCAACTATCTGGTTGGATCTCTGACCAACATTCTCTTAATTAAACCTCTCAGCTAATCACTTTCTGTCCTTTTCTTCTATTATTCTTATTATATTACTGTGTTTCCTCTGTAATTCTGTTCATCTTTTTGTTTATTTCTATTCAATGCCTCTTCTTCATTCCTTTGTTTTCCCTAACTTAATAGAACTCTCTTGATAAAGGAAAAGGGTCAAAGAGAACCAGAGAAAACACAAGTACAAAAAGAAGATAGAAACTAATGACACAAAAGAAATTAAGCATATGTTTATATAAAAGCACATGAAACTCTAGGTAAAATAGATTTGAAAATTTAAATGACCAAAACTGACTTTGGAAGAGATAGGAAACCTTTCTATATAAGGCAATAACTACAGAAAAAAAAATTAGAAAATTTTTTTCGTTAGTCAAGGTAGGCAAAACAATGCTGAATTTTTTTGTGAATTAACACAGTGGAAGTTGTTCTTGTGTACCAATTGGCAGCAGGTCTAGGTGAGTTGGTAGGGCAGGTGTCCCCTAGGTGGTGTTCAGGGATCCAGGTGGCTTTGGTCTAATGGCTCATTATCTCTACACAGGGCCTCCCCATTTGCTGGAGAAGACGGGAGGAACAACAGGCTAAAGAAAATCACGGGGGACTTTTCATTGCCTCAGTCAGGAAGGGACACATGACTTCTACTCATATTTGATTGGCCAAATGTAGTTTTAAGCCCCGCATGATTCTGAGGGCGGGGTGGAGGGCTGGGGAGTGCTGCTAAGGGCAGTGTTGCATGGGGAGGAGATATATGAAATGGGATTTCAGGAATCCATAGCAATGTCTCTGCCATGCTGGTCACAGAACTATTCCTTAACAAGTGTCATGCCCCGTTAAATGCATGCGTTCAAATACTCTTGATGCACAGCACAGAGAAGGATAAACAGTTGCAACATGTTTTGACCTATTATAAGTTTGATTCCAAAATCTGATGAGAGCATTAAAAAGAAAATTATAGAGAAACTTTACTTGTGAATAATCTTAAATAAAATACCAGCAAAGAAATGGTTGCAGTGTATTTAAAGGGTAGTACAGGGCAGAGGAGTTCTTCGTCTTTGGGAAAGCAAGGATAGCTCTATATTAGGATTTATATTTTTATTTAAAAAAAAATAGGTCCTATAAGAGCAAAATATCAGTTCAAAAGATGCCTTCCAAAAAATCATGGAATTGAACGCATTATTTATTCCTGGGTTTTAAAAATTCCAGTTTTAAATAAGTTGGAATTAGAAACTATCCGTCCATGAGTCTGAAAGGCCAGTCTCATGTTTATGGTAAAACACTAAAGTCCTTCCTGCTAAAGTTAGGAATAAGGTAAGTATGGCCATATCACCACTGTTATGTAACATTTTCTAAATTACTAGCCAAGGCAATTGTAAAGAAGATAAGATATAAATATGGGGAAGGAGGAAGCAAAGTTATCATTATTTTCGAGTTACAGGATTATATACCCAGAAGTTCCTGGTGAAGCAACTGAAAATTTCTTGCAAACAATAAAATAACTAAAAAAAAAAAAAAAAGTTGATAATAATTTGTAAAAATCAATAACTTTCACATAGAAAGAGTAGATTTTTAGAAACTATAATGGAAGCAAAGATTTCATTTCCAATAGTAAAAATACCTCAGAAATGAGAAAGATGTAAGTGAAAATAATCTTTAAAAACTCTTGAAACACATGAAAGTGTACTAATGGAAACATATGTTTTATTTGGATAAGATTTTGGACTTTACAATTATTACTTTTTTTCCAAAATTAATCTAACAGTTTAATGTGATTTCAAGCAAAAGGCCAGAGCAGCTCTTTCTTTCTCATTTCCTTTTCCTCACTTCCACCTTCCCTCCCTTAATAAGAAAAATGACTCTAAAATTCTTTTTGAAAAAGAATGGTGAGAATAGCCGGTAAAAAAAATCCCATGCAAGTATGTAAAGGACTATTTTCCTTACCTGGTACCAAAATACATGATAAAGCTATAGTGATTAAAGCAGACAGAAATGTCCAGAAATGACCTCAAAGTTGCTGACAATTTAGCATAGACCGAAGGTGAGATTTTAAATTAATGGAAAAGATGCAGACAGTTCATCAGTGATAATGGAAGAGAGCCATTTGGAATGCCAGTTAGCTAGAATACTACCTCAGCAGAGACATAAAAATTTATATTAATATTTGTAAACCATTTAATCATTTAAAAAGAAAAATATCTCCTAAATTGGACCTTTTGGATCACAAACACATGGGCAATCCAATGGAAGCAACAGGTCCTTGCCCCAGAAAAATGCATTTGTGTGTACATGCATACGATTGTCATATTTTCAGAGGGTTTATGGAAATTTGAGACTTGAGTCCCTGGACTTCTTAAATGAATTCATTTTTTGTAGGTGACCATCTATCATAGTTACTATTGTTGTTACTATTATATTGGTGGGGGAGGGACAGATTCTCTTAAGGGAAGAGAAGAGTGTCATGATGCTGAGCTTCGGATTGGTTGTTTACATGCTAAAGTTATTTGCCTTGGGTGTGAGAGTCAGTCCCTTAGCAGTCCCTTCCGTACGCATGCTTCTCCCTTCACCATAGCTTCAACAAGGACCGGTAGGGCTTTAAAATTAGATAAACCAGATTACAAATTAATAAGCAATTAATTTAGCAGGGTATTGAAGTAAGTAGTTTTAAAATGGGGAAATATCTTAATAATTTATGTTTTTAAAAGATTAAAAGAAATGGACTTTTTATGAACATTTATATTGAGAAGCTCAATCTTTATTTTTCAAGCATTACAAATTTCCTGTCCCTATTTTTATTACTGTATCTTGATTTTATTTCCTTTTTTATGATATTTTAAATTTCTTCTCATTTGTGAGTCAACAAGAATGACTGGGCAGTTTGAATTTACCTGCATCCTCTGTCAGGAGAGAGAACTTACTTTAGGGAGGTGTAATGACCAGTGCTACCTTGATTTAATATTTTTGCACAGAAAGTCTGGTCCTTTTATGCATGCAGCAGGCCAAGGACTCAGAATCAAAGTTGAGGCTAGTTATGTCTAAAGATTTGATTATCAATTATTTTAAAGATCAGCCTTACAGGTTACCTGAGAGTAGTTTACTTTTAGACATGTTCATTTATCATTTTAGCAACTCAGAAAAAACACATCCAAGTGAAATGAATGACTCTGCTCTAAAGTGCTGATTATTTTTCCTTCACTTTTAAAAGAAAAAACCCAGCAGTCAGTGTGATGATTTATCTCTCCTCAAGGCATTTGGGATAATATACTCTAGATTGCTGAATTTGTTGGTTGAGGTAAACAGTGGAGGCTGTCAATTATAAAGTGAATGGATTTTGCTAAATAATCCTTTTAGAGTCAGAAAACATTGAAAATGTGAACCAGTCAGGAAAAAATTATATCAGTGTATATATAATGGCAGTGTCTTAAGAACAGATGGTATAATAGATGAAGCGATGCTAGGATGGTGCGTCTGTATTACTTCTGTACTAAGAAATGAGAAAATGAAAATTTCTTCTGGAAATAGAGATTTGTTGCATAGTAAGGAAGAACGTCTCTGAGTTCGGTCATTTAAAAGCTTGGTACACTGACTCAACTAACTGATGATTAAAAATTCCCGGCAGTGAAATATGTAGAGGATTTCACATTTCTGTCTAACGGTTGTTTACCAGTTCAAGAGACGTTTACTGAGTGCTCACTGTTAGGCACCAGAGGTACAGAGTCAGATCAGACGTGGCCCTTGCTTAGAGAAGCTTTCAATCTAACAGGAGGAAAGAACAACATTAACTATAACAAGGCCTGTGGCATATGCTCTGGCAGAGCTGGGTACAAAGTGCTGCTGGTACCAACCAGCAAGGAATGCTTGCCCCCGGAGCACTTTCTGGAAGGCGTAGGACTGAGCTGAGACTTGAAAGATGTTGACTCAACAGCGAGAAGAGTGTTTCTGCAGTTTGCAAAGATGCAAAGGTATTGAGCACAGCTTGATTTGTGCCAGTACCATGTGAAGTAGGGAGTGGAAAGAGCGGATGGGGAGGTGGGCCGTGAGAGCATTGGATGTGCCGTGATAAGGACGTGCACATGCTTTGTAACTGAAAGGGAGCCGTTGAGGTATTTGAAGCCAAGGAGTGTCCTCCTCACTGAGATGAATGACAGAAAGATCACTCTGACATGGTGTGGAGGACGTGTTATCAGGGAGCAAGGTTAGTTCAGAGAGAGGAAGATTGGCTAGGAGAGCACTGTAATGGTCACTGGGGACCAGTGGAAAGTGTGAATGGATGTGGACAGGAGAGGATAGGCTTGAGAAAGCTTCTGTGGTAAAATTGTGAAGACTAGTGAAAATTGGTTGTGGGGGCCTTTGGCAAGTGTTTGTTGAATGCTTACTATGGGCCCAATAAGATCCCGAGGGGCCACTGTGCCACTTCCAAAGGATGCTTTTATCATGGTCTCTGGAGAAACTGCCCTCTCCACATGGTCTGTGAGAGCCCATTTAGATCCAGAAGCCTCTTCTATTAGCTTTGAAGTGCTTTGGAACTTTGAAGCGAACAGATACATAATAAGCTCTAGTGGTAATACCTGTCGTTATTTGCCTTCCTTACCTGATAGCTGGCCTAGGAAGGGGATAAATCTTGCTCATGTACTCTGGCCTGAGGTTAGATGCTTCTACAAGATGTTTTGTGCAAAGCCTCACTTCTTTTCTCATTAGTTTTTTTTGAGATGTTACTTAGGGAATTCCCATCTCTTTTCTTCTGATTCTGTTTTCTAGTTCCTTTTATGTCCTGATTTGTAGGGACTCCATTCTAAAATACTGCTCACTAATTGTCCAAACTCTTTCATCTTTAGGCTTATATTCCTTTAAAGATCCTGCTTGAAATTCTCATTTCCTAAAACACTTGATATCAGCTGAGTATTTCTTGATGGAAGATATTCTAAGATATGAATGACTGATTCTCTTAATCAGGGAACAGTTCCTTTTCTAAAGGGAAGAATGATCTCCATATTGGTGGAAGACATTATAGGAATCAGAAATAAGACACAAATTTCCAGAACTTTTGGCAAAGGTAGCAATGGCTTTTGAGCCCTTCAGTTTTAAGAGTTCTCATCTCTGCTGGGTTAACTAGATGAGAGGACAGATACCCTATGGATTGATTTTTCTCTCTAGCACAATGGGACTCTGTGCTGAGTGCTTGAGAGTCTCTCCTGTTTAATGTGGTGTAATTGCAAATGCTCGTTACTGCTTGAGCAATACAATTTGGGTAGCTCAGAATCATGAAGCAGTGAAAGGACTAGAGATTATATTTAGACATAACAACCTTAAATGTATCTCACAAATCCAATAAGAGAGATACTAAAAATCTTAATCTTAGAATATTTCTAACATTTCCTGAAATTGAGAGGAGCCTGGAAAAAATCAATGTAAATGTTTAACAGTGTTTATTGAGATATTTTCCCATCCTAAAAAGTAGTTCTCTAGTGAGATAGCTAGATCCTTCATATTGTTGATGAAACTTGCTAATGAAACTCTTGCAGTGCTTGAAACTACCCCTTACTGGCTTTGGTGATGTGGTTAGGAATTTCAAAGGCAAAGCCTTTGGTCCTTGTGGCATCTCTCCCATTCAATTTACATTTGCTACCACCAGGTGATGATAGGGAGCAATTATAAGATTGACCTTCTAGATTGATAAGGATACAACATGCTTTTGCTTAAGACGAACTTTCTTTTGATTAAAATGAGTGAACTATTGGATTAGATAGCTAGGTAGATAGATAGACGGATAGATAGATTCGATAGGTAGATAGAAGCATTATGTAATGAAAGTAACCAAGATCTGGATTTCCAGTTCTCACTCTTTCACTTAATGGTTTTGGCTTTTGAAGTTCTCATTCTGAAATGAACATGTATAATTGTAATTTTTAAAATAATCTACACCAAAATTGAAAGAATGAAACTTAAAACATTTCACACAAACAGATGTGTCTACATTTCATTAACAGCTTTTTTCTTAGTTCACCTTATAATCTGGCTAAGGCCCATTGATTTATGTGTTGATGTGGGGTGGGGGGGAGACAAGGATGGGAGAAGACTTTATTTTTCTTATGTACTACTTGGCTTAGGTAAATATTTCATATATATTTTCACAGGACTTTTTCTGCCTCTTTTGTTAACTTTAGGTTTCTTTATGCTTCATTCAGAGGTTTAGCTTTTCCTGGTGTTTCTAAATCATTAAGGTTTGTGGAATTCTTGAATTTATCCTGAATTTTCTGTGCTTATTGATTTTACTCGTGTGCCTTTTATTTTTTCTTTTCACAAAAGAAAGAGCTCTAATTCCCTGTTTAGTTTATTTATGTGAACACTTAGCAAAATTTTGTTAAGTAAAGGTTTCTGTAGGCTTTAGAATCAACTCTATCAGGAAGTAGATTATGTCAAAGTGTGATTTATGGACTTCTGAGGGTCCCAAGACACTTTCAGGGAATCTGTAAGATCAAATCTGTTTTCATAGTAACACTGAAATGTTATTTTCCTTTTCACTGTGTTACATTTGCAATGATGGAATAAAACAATAGATGGTAAAACTGCTGGTTGCCTTAGCATGAATCGAGGCAGTGCCCCAAAAGATACTGAGTCATTGTATTGTTCACTACTGTACCTGCACAGTTAAAAACAGAAGCACAACAAACAAAAAAACTATTTCACTTAAGAATGTTGTTCATGAAGCAGGAAAAAAAATATTATATTTAATTTCTACCCTTGAGTACACATCTTTACTGTGTGACAAATGGGAATACATGAAACACTTCCATTGTCTGCCACCAAAATTCAGTGGGTTGGCTTGAAGAAAAGTGTTTATGCAGTAGTGTGAGTTATCAGCTGAACTAGCCGCCTTTTTTCATGAAGCACTATTTTTCCTTGAAAGAACAAACTGTGGTTATTCTGACTTGGGCTTTGGG
Source organism: Tamandua tetradactyla (assembly GCF_023851605.1). Classification (NCBI taxonomy): domain Eukaryota; kingdom Metazoa; phylum Chordata; class Mammalia; order Pilosa; family Myrmecophagidae; genus Tamandua; species Tamandua tetradactyla. The sequence continues at coordinate 120,004,853 of NC_135327.1, read as the reverse complement.
GCATGTAAACATTTTCTCAACAATGAAGAGAATAGATGTTGCCAATAATAAAATTTGACCTTTCAGGCAAAAATTAGAATTTCATAAAACTTATATCCACCACCAAAAGCTTGACATCTTTACAATACTTAAAGACGATTCTGAAAAGATTGATAGTATTATTACCGAAAGATTGGTAGTGATTCTTGGCTTGTGGATAATGAAATGTGTCAACATTTGGGAGGGCTGCTAACTCAGTATTTTTCCAATGACTAATACGTTCCAAATGACTGATAAATGAAGTTATAAAATCATGCATGGGTAAAAGATTCATTCAAAGTTTATGATAGATCAATGGGCTTCTAATATAACAGAGTACAGTTTCAGATTCCACATTACAACCAATCTTTAAGAAATAGCTGTTTGTTAAGTTTTGGTGTAATATAAAAAAAATTCACAGTTACCTGAAGAGGCTGTTAAAATTCTCCTCCTTTTTATGAAAACACATCTCTGTGAGGCCACATTTTCTTCACATTCTTCATCAGAGCAGTCTGTCACAGCAAACTGAATGCAGAAGCAAACACAAGGATCCAGCCCACTTCTCTTAAGCCAGATATTAAAGACATATGCAAAAATGCAAAGAATTGTACTCGGCTCACTATTTTTATCTTTGAAAATTTTTTTTTGTAAAAATTTTATGTTAAAAGGTAACAAGTTTGTTATTTTTAAATTAATTTTAAATAAATATTTTGAATGTTCTCAGTTTTCATTTTTTAGTCAATTTATTCTTTATTAGAGAAGTTGTAGGTTTATAGAAAAATCATGCGGAAAATAAAAAATTCCCTTATATTCTCTCCTTACACAGATAGTTTTCCCTATTATTCATATTTTGCATTAAGATGAAAACGTTGTCACAATTGATGAAACAATATTATTGTAATTATACCATTAACTAGTGCCCATAGTTTACATTATGGTACACTATTTGCATTTTACAGTCTTATTTTTAAAAATTTATTCTAGTAACATATATACAACTTGAAATTTCCCATTTTAGCCACATTCAAATACATAATTCAGTGGTGGTAACTACATTCACAGTGTTGTGCTACCATCATCCATGACCAAAATGAATTTCCTGACACCCCAAACTAAAGCTCTGTGTCGTTTAGGCATTCCCTACTACCACCCCAGTCCCTGTCAACCTGTGTTCTAGCTTCTGACTCTCTGAACTTGCTCATTCTAATTATTTCATATCAGTGAGATCATATAATATTTGTCCTTTTGTGCCTGGCTTATTCAGTGTGATGTGTTAAGGGTTTATCCATGTTGTCTCATGTATCAGAACTTCATTCCCTTTTATAGTTGAATAATATTCCATTGTATGTATATACCGCATTTTATATATCCATTCAATCTGTTGATGTACCTCAGTGAGCAAATTTCAGTTCTTTTGGGTATATACCTAGAAGTAAGATTCCCAGGTCATATGGTAATTCCAGTCACCAAGATGTTTTCCACAGCAGCTGCACTATTTTACATTCCCGGCAAAAATGAAGTATCCCTATTTCTCCACATCCTCTCCAACACTTTTTATTATTATTTTTTTAATAGTAGACATCAATGTGGGCTTGAGATGATATCTCAATATGGTTTTGATTTACATTTCTCTAATGGTTAATGATGTTGAGCATCTTTTCATGGGCTTTTTGACCATTTATATATCTTCTTTAGAGAAATATCTTTTCAAATCTTTTGCCCATTTTTTAATTGGGTTGTTTGCCTTTTTGTCACTGGGTTGTTGGATTTCTTTATATATTCTGGATATTAATCCCTTATTGCATATGTGGTTTTCAAACCCATTCTGTAGGTTTCTAATTTCGTAATGATGTCCTTTGATGCCCAAAACTTTTTAATTTTTATGAAATCCATTTCTCTCTTTTTTTCTTTTGTTCCTTGTGCTTTTGGTATAAAGTCTAAAAATCTGTTGCCTAATTCAAGGTCCTGAAGATGCTTTCCTATGTTTTCTTCTAGAAGTTTTGTAGTTTTGATTTTTATATTTAGGTCTTTATTTTAAATTAATTTTTGTATATGATATCAGGTAGGAGTCCATCTTTATTCTATTGGATATGGATATCCAGGTTTCCCAGCACCATTTGTTGAAGAAAATAGTCTTTCCTCACTGAGTGGACTTTGTACTCTTTTTAAAAATCAATTAGTCATATACTGTTTATTTCTGAACTCAATTTGATTCCATTGGTCTATATGTCTGTCTTTATTCCAGTACCGTAGTGTTTGATTCTTCCAGCTTTGTATAAATTTTTAAATTAGGAAGTGTGAGTCCTCCAACTTCATTATTCTTTTTCAATTTGGTTTTGTTTGTTCTGGACCCCTTACCCTTCCATATCAATTTCATGAGCAGCTTTTCCATTTCTGCAAAGAAGGCTGTTAGAATTTTGATTGGGGATGCATTGAATATGGAAATTGATTTGGGTAGAATTGACATCTTAATAATATTTAGTCTTCAACCTCTGAACATGTAATTCCTTCCTTTTATTGAGGTGATCTTTGATATATTTCCACATACAGGTTCTTTACATCCTTGGTTAAATGTATTCCTAGATATTTGATTCTCTCAGTTGTTACTGTAAATGAATTTTTGCTTAATGTTGTTCATTACTAGTGTATAAAGTACTACTGTTCTTTGGTTGTTGTTCTTGTACTCTGTCACTTTGTTGAATTCATTTTTTTTTTTTTAGCTCCCGTTGCTTTGTTGTGGGTTTTTCAGAATTTTCTGTATGTGGAATCATATCATCTGCAAATAGGGGAAGTTTACTCCTGCCTTTCCAATTTGAATGGTTTTTATTTCTTTTTCTTGTCTAATTGCTCTGGCTTGAGATCCCAGTATAATGATGAATAAGTGGTGACAGTGGACAGCCATGCCTAGTTCTGATCTTAGAGGGAAAGGTCCAGTTTTTCAGCACTGAGTATGAGATTAGCTGTAGGTTTTTCATATACACCGTTTATTATGTTGAGGAAGTTTCCTTCTATTCCTAATTCTTAAGTCAATTTTAATATTTGATATGGTAAATATTAATAGATATAACTTGCATAGACAAAACCTCTTTGCGCTCATTTACATTTTTACGAGTGTAAAGGGGTTCTCTGATGAAAGTAGTTGAGAAGTGCTGAACTGTAGTATAAGTGGACCAGGCCTGAGAACACTCCTATTTTGAGGTGGATGATTGTATTTTTAACTTTTTTTTCTTTGAGTATTGGTGGCATTAGAAATTTAGCAGATAACCCTCTGTTTTAGTCTGCCAAAGCTGCCAGAATGCAACACACCAGAGGTGGATCGGCTTTTAAAAGGGGATTTATTTAGTTAAAAATTTATAGTTCTTCAGAGGAAAGGCAGCTAACTTTCATCTGAGATTCTCTGTTACGCAGAGAGACAGCTGTGGGCCTTCTCTCCTGGCTTCTGGGTTTCAACTGCCTTCCCCAGGGCGATTTCTTTCTGCATCTCCAAATATCTGGGCTGAGCTGTGAGTGCTGAGATGAGGTATGCCGAGCTGCTTGGGCTGTGCTGCATTGAGCTCTCCTCTGACCTCTCTCTTTCAAGCCTCCAGCTAATTAAATTAAACATCACTCACTGTGGAAATTACAACCCTTAGCCAACTGCAGATGTAATCAGCTATAGATGAATTTCACATGCTAATGATTCAAATCCACAGTAGCAGAACTAGGCACCATCACCTGGCCAAGTTGACACCTGAAGCTAACTACCATACCCTCCTACATCTTTTGTGGGCCAACTCCGTCCTGCGACTCCTAGGACCTCCTTTTTGTAGGCTGTGAGATATTGCCTTGTTATTCTGTAAAAATGGGCTAATGGTTGTGATCAGTATCATCCCTTGGCCTCTCATCCAGATGGAAGGAGGTAACTGTAAGTTATAAGAAGCCAGGCAGTGAAATGAAGCTGTGTAAGATCAAATTTCTTACACATAACAAGTGGCAGATGAAAAGTTCAATAGCTGGATGGTGAAGAACTGTCAAAGGACAGTTGTCTTCAGGCAGGAAAAGGGGACTCGTTTGAGGATATTTTTTCAGTGCTCTTTGGCAACAGCTGGGCCATGAGTTAAACCTCCTAGGATTCTGAAGTTAAGTTTAAAACACATTTGCATATGCCAGCATTAGAAAAGGAATCCCAAACCGTTGCCAACTTAGACAACAGAAAGGAAATAGAGATCTATATTATTCAAACGCTAAGTCTTAGGAGTTTCTGGTACTCGGCAGCTGCATCAACAGAACTGAGCCCTTTGCTTCTCCTCTGTTAGACGTTTGGTTCGAAATAGGACCGACCATACCATTATGATACGAGCAGAGATGAAAGCAGAAGGTGAAAGTTCTCATTGTTCGATTCAGGAAAAACAAAATATTCTTTTCTCTATGAATGCGTGTGAACATGAGATGTATGAAGAAGATTCAAAGTAATGGGAAGGCAAGGCGAGGTGTGAAAATAACTTTTATTTTGTTTCCTTCCTCCTCAGTGTCTATATTTTTCTCCCTTATTTTTCTTTCTCCTGCTTCCCCCCATTCTTTCCTCTATTAATACTTTGGTTCATGAATCATTTCTGTATTGAACAGCAGGGCTGCCCCTGACCCTTCATGTTTTCCCAACTGGAGAAGAAGCCATTTCTCCCTATGCCTACCCAGGAAAGCTTGATATTTAATAACTATGTTCAATGGAAAAGATGAGAACTTTATTCCTATTAAATGAAATGACTACATTTAATTCTAAACTATTTTTTCCTTTGAGTCACACCTCTTTTCCCACATGCCTCACATTTTATGACCAAGTTGGATTGAGAAGTTCTTTCTATTCATTGGAAAGTGCTTTAGAACCTGTAGGAGTATGGTTTGGGTTTCCTCACTCTGGTTATTTTGCTTATTAAATCGTTAACATGCTGTACTGTTACTGTTTTTCTCACTTCAATACTTTATAAATGATTGCAGTGAACCTTCAGGTCTGACTTTGGCTGTTGAATTAGGGTGGAATTAGTGGTGGGGAAAGAGTGGTCAGGGTAAAATAATAGTGATATTAATAATAGTAGAAGAAGAGGAGGAGGAGGAAGGAGGAAGAAGAAAAGAAAGAAAAATAGGAGGAGGAGAAATAACTTTTGTTGGGTGTTTAACATTTGCCAGGCCCAATTCTGAGCTCTTTACTTATATTGACTCATATTTTTCGCTCAAAAGCTTAGTGGTTCCCTGGGGCCAGAGATGGGCTAAAGCAAAGGCTAACAGAACTGAAACATTTGGAAGGATGGATGGAGATGAATCACAGTGATGATGCTAAATAAGGGGAAAAGGCTAAACCAGGAACATGGGGAAATCAGAGGTGGGGGTTGAAATTTGAAGAATATTATGGGATGATGGTTGGTGTATGGAGTCCACAGTAAATGGAGTTCCTGTTTTGGACTTTGGGATATATATTGTTGGGAGGGGATAAGTTAAGGACAGGGTCAGAAAGAAAAGAGGTGAAATAGGATTGTTCTTGGTGATAGGAAAGCTGGAGGGTTTGCTGGAGAAGAAGAGCTCAGATGTGGGAAAACTAGGAGACACTAGCTGAACAGATGAAGGTGGGCTGTGGAGAAGCCATGAATGGAAAGGGAATTTCGAGTATGTTACCCTCTGTACATTGACTGGCTCTGGAATGAATGGAGCTGGGGTGAGACCGAGCTGGGACTGTGTGTAAGTGGAGGTGGGGTCAAGCTGGGAGTCTGCTGGTGGATGATAGCACATGATAATGATCAGACAGCGAGGAGCCCTATACCTATAAGTGGGTTTGATTTATCCACATGACATTCTTTCCATTTGTAAATGAATGAGACCAACTTCTTATGTGTGTGAATTAAGTGGGCAATAATTAGCAACAGGTAGCTCTGACTCTCATTTTCCTAGATTGAAATAAGAATTCATTTGCAGTGACCTTCACTAGCGACAGGAATCTCTATAACTCCTGTACCCCATGCTTTGCTCCTCCCTTTGCTTTGCTTGATAGGCAGAAATTTAGTAGGTCAAACGGGAAAGCCCATTGGGGCAGCCTGTGGAGTTCAGTGCTGACTCTGCATTCAATGCTGCTATTTAAGCCATTTCACTATGTGTAAAGGCTCATTCATTTATTATCATATGTACTTTCCAAGCCCTCTATGAGGCATTCTCTGGAGAATTCTTTTTCTCCTAGGGGGTGATGCTAAATGCCTATAGTGGAATAGATCCAAAAATCAGTAAGTGGAAGACACTCTGTAGTTGTGTCCTTAATATTGTAGTTTGATTACATTTTAAAAGTAAGCATATTATTTTAAATACCTCTACTCTTTTTTTAAGTTTTCTTGTTTATTTTTGAATTATTGACTCTATGACTAATAATACCATCTTAAATAACCAACATTCCTGATATATTTATCAATTGTAAGAGTGTTTGTTCTTTGTAGAAATTTACCAAAAATATATCTTACTTCCCACTTATGGGTGAAATTCTTTGTAAGAAAATCACGACAAATACAGGATGTTCTCATTACATGCTGTGCCCCTTAATGACTATAGTTTGTACCTGAAGTCCTTTAGATGGACTGGAGTAAGACACATAAAAGTTGGAGAAAAGTGGAAAAAAGGCATGGTTGGGTTTCCTAAGAAATTTCCACTACCTGCTGTCAGCATAGTATGACACAGCTAGTGCTTTAACAGTGATTTTCTGATCACGCATTTTATTTTTGACAAAAGAAAACTTTCAAACACCCAAGCTAGTGGTGTTGCCACAGGGCAGGAGTGTGTGTGCAGCTTCTCAGGTGGCTTCCAGAATTAGGTTCTTATTCTCTCTAGCCAGGAGTTTTAGCATTGCTGTTGAAATTATTAATAACCAGTATTTTAGTGATAAACTTTTTTTGCCAGTTCCATGGCTTTCCTTGGGGTTAAAAATAGAAGATCTAAAAACTGGGGTCTACATTCTTCATATTAACAATCAGTTGGAGCTGGGTAGAGCCGCCTCCTTTAGGCACAGCATTTGCTCTCGGGCTGACCTCAGTCACTGCTTCACTCCTTCATGATACCTGCTTGGCTACTATAAGACTTTGAATTTGTGGCTTTGAATTTAAACGGTCCTTTGTAGTTAGATGACTCCAAATTCTGTTCCACAGTCCCAGCCTCCCATCCAACTTCTCATCTATCTGCCGTATTTTATCTATGCAATCTTTCTGCCCAATATGTACCACTGACACCCAAATCATGATGAAATGAAAGGGGGTTCATCATTTCCTTCTTTGTCTCCTCTTCTCAATTTCACTGCCAATCTCTTTGTATTTTTGAAATTGAATTGTTACTGAATCTTTCTGTTTTCCTTCCACATCTAAAAGCTACCAAGAGGCACTTCTTCCTTCTTGGCCGTGTCATCTCCAGTTCACATCCTCTACATTCCTTCTACATTCAGCCTCCATCCCAATGAAGGTGCATTTGACCCAGATAGAGGTTGGCATCAGCCTTCCAGCAGCTTTCCTTATTTCTCATTTCTGCTCTTGTCCTGCAGGCAGGGACAAGAATAAACTTAAGCAAATTCCGTTTTTCATGTTGTCACTTTCCCTTTTGAAAAACTTCTGTGATTTCCCATCACATATTATGCCAAATATAGGTCACTTTTATGTTTTTTTAAAGCTTTTTCAGTTGCCTCCATGCATCTTACCAACTGAAGTTTTTATTTCTTGACTTGAATTAATCCGCATCTCTTGTATCCAACATGCTGGTTCCCTCTTCCATGGGCCTTTACACATCTGTGTCTTCCCTTCCTCTGCTAGTTCCTGACTTCATTCAATATCCTGTTCAAATTCCAGCTTTTCCTCAAAGCTTACCCTGTCATACTCCACCAGAACTTGATTATTATTTTGCACTGAATCTTTCTGAACTTGTGCGTTGGGAATGGGCAGTCAGACATAGACACGTTCAACTTTAGGTTAGGCCATGCAGTGGCTATGTGTTTTTGGGTGTTGGTGAGCTACTTGTATCTTAGCTGTGAAAAAGGCATTGATAATAATACCAGTCTCATTGGATTGCTGTGATTGAATGTAATAATGAATGAAAAGTGCCTGGCACTTGGTATGCACTCAATAATCAGTAAACCAGTGTCTCAGAGAACACCTTCAGCTACACCACATACCCACACACATGAGTTAAGCCTTGGAGAGTGCCCAGTACGTATTAAATGTGCAGACAATGTTTGTTGAAAATTGAAGACAGGGTGTGACCATAAATAGCAGAAGCTGATTATTGTGATCATGATTGTTAGTATTTAACACATCTTAGTGATCATCCTTTGAGCAGGAATGTATATTAGGAACACAGTACACTTCTAAACTGTGCATATTTGTCTACAAATGTTCTTAGAATGATTGAAGGTCTTTTGTTACTTTTTAAGGAAAATAACAGGAGGTTTGAGGATTTTTCATGTTTCCCAGCTTTTGTTTTGTTTTGGCCTTCTATTGCTCTGTCATATACTTAGGGATACATTTACATTTATCATATTTGTGTACAAATAATCTGAAAATATGACTACATGGCTACCTTTTTTTTAATTATTTTATGTTAGGGGTTTAGGTCAAAGACATATATCATCATTTACAACTGATGAGCGTCTGCTCCAAGCTTATTTTATTTAAAAATGTTCCTGGCAGCATAGCCATCACCATTACAGTCAAATTAAATCTTGTTTGAATAAATTTTCCCCAAAACTTGTCCCATGTAGTGGCATCTCCTATTTCATGTGCCCATAAGTACCATTGGCTTTGAAAATAAAAAGTACCAGCATAAGCTATATTGCATTCAATAAGCAAATGAAGGTTTATAGAAATAGGGTTGTATTGGAGATGAGATTAATTGTGACAGATCAGGAGGAGTTTAAAGAAAAAGAAGATTGGGTTCCTGGAGGGACATGGACGGCCAACTTTGACTCAGGAGGAAGTGGATGGCCTCAACGGACCTATCACAAGTAAAGAAATTGAATTAGTCATTCAAGGGCTTCCTAGGGAGAGGAGTCCAGGACCAGACGCCTTCACATGTGAATTCTATCAAGCATTCCGGAGGGAATTAGTACCAACTCTCCTCAAACTCTTCAAAAAAATCGGGGTGGAGGGAAAACTACCTAATTCATTTTACGAGGCCGGCATCGCCCTCGTGCCGAGACCAGGCAAAGATATTACAAAGAAAGAGGACTGCAGACCAATCTCTCTGATGAGTGTAGATGCAAGGATCCTCAATAGAATTCTGGCAGGTCGTATCCAACAACACATTGAAAGAATTATGCATCGTGGCCATGTGGGATTCATCCCAGGTATGCAAGGATGGTTCAACATAAGAAAATCAATTAATGTAGTGTACCATATCAACAAATCAAGGCAGAGGAATCACATGATCATCTTGATTGATGCAGAGAAGGCATTTGACAAGATTCAGCATCCTTTCCTGTTGAGGGCACTTCGAGGGATGGGAGTACAGGGGAACTTCCTTAAAATGATGGAGGGAGTGTGTGAAAAGCCCACGGCAAATATCATCCTCAATGGGGAAAAATTGAAAACTTTCCCCCTAAGATCAGGAACAAGACAAGGATGTCCACTATCACCACTATTATTCAACATTGTGTTGGAGGTTCTAGCCAGAGCAATTAGACAAGAAAAAGAAATACAAGGCATCAAAATTGGAAAGGAAGAAGTAAAACTATCACTGTTTGCAGACGATATGATACTATACGTCAAAAACCCGGAAAAATCCACAACAAAACTACTAGAGCTAATAAATGAGTACAGCAAAGTAGCAGGTTACAAGATCAACACTCAAAAATCTGTAGCATTTCTATACACTAGTAATGAACAAGCTGAGGGGGACATCAAGAAACGAATCCCATTTACAATTCCAACTAAAAGAATAAAATACCTAGGAATAAATTTAACTAAAGAGACAAAAAAGCTATACAAAGAAAACTACAAAAAACTGTTAAAAGAAATCACAGAAGACCTAAATAGATGGAAGGGCATACCGTGTTCATGGATTGGAAGACTAAATATAGTTAAGATGTCAACCCTACCTAAATTGATCTACAGATTCAATGCAATACCAATCAAAATCCCAACAACTTATTTTTCAGAAATAGAAAAACCAATAAGCAAATTTATCTGGAAGGGCAGGGTGCCCCGAATTGCTAAAAACATCTTGAGGAAAAAAAACGAAGCTGGAGGGCTCACGCTGCTGGACTTTAAGGCATATTATGAAGCCACAGTGGTCAAAACAGCATGGTATTGGCATAAAGATAGATATATCGACCAATGGAATCAAATAGAGTGCTCAGATATAGACCCTCTCATCTATGGACATTTGATCTTTGATAAGGCAGTCAAGCCAACTCACCTGGGACAGAACAGTCTCTTCAATAAATGGTGCCTAGAGAACTGGATATCCATATACAAAAGAATGAAAGAAGACCCATATCTCACACACTATACAAAAGTTAACTCAAAATGGATCAAAGATCTAAACATTAGGTCTAAGACCATAAAACAGTTAGAGGAAAATGTAGGGAGATATCTTATGAAACTTACAATTGGAGGCAGTTTTATGGACCTTAAACCTAAAGCAAGAGCACTGAAGAAGGAAATAAATAAATGGGAGCTCCTCAAAATTAAACACTTTTGTGCATCAAAGAACTTCATCAAGAAAGTAGAAAGACAGCCTACACAATGGGAGACAATATTTGGAAATGACATATCAGATAAAGGTCTAGTATCCAGAATTTATAAAGAGATTGTTCAACTTAACAACAAAAAGACAGCCAACCCAATTACAAAATGGGAAAAAGACTTGAACAGACACCTCTCAGAAGAGGAAATACAAATGGCCAAAAGGCACATGAAGAGATGCTCAATGTCCCTGGCCATTAGAGAAATGCAAATCAAAACCACAATGAGATATCATCTCACACCCACCAGAATGGCCATTATCAACAAAACAGAAAATGACAAGTGCTGGAGAGGATGTGGAGAAAGAGGCACACTTATCCACTGTTGGTGGGAATGTCAAATGGTACAACCACTGTGGAAGGCAGTTTGGCGGTTCCTCAAAAAGCTGAATATAGAATTGCCATACGACCCAGCAATACCATTGCTGGGTATCTACTCAAAGGACTTAAGGGCAAAGACACAAATGGACATTTGCACACCAATGTTTATGGCAGCATTATTTACAGTTGCAAAGAGATTGAAACAGCCAAAATGTCCATCAACAGACGAGTGGCTAAACAAACTGTGGTATATACATACGATGGAATATTATGCAGCTTTAAGACAGGATAAACTTATGAAGCATGCAATAACATGGATGGACCTAGAGAACATTATGCTGAGTGAGTCCAGCCAAAAACTAAAGGACAAATACTGTATGGTCCCACTGATGTGAACGGACATTCGAGAAAACATGATGGTGCTTCTTTTGTGATTCTTTTATTTACTTTTGTTTTATTCTCTTATTTATTTTTGGTTTTTTTGTTAAGAAATTTGTACAGAAAATGTGTTGCTTATTCTGAGTAAGTTGCTCTTTTTCTTCAGACCAGAATAGTTGATAACATTAATTTTCTTCAAATATTTATATATAAATAATAGGGAAGATTTTGAGTTAGACCAGATCTAATTTAATTTGTTTCTTTGCTTCTTCAACATAGGCTAAGTAATACAACCTGTTATTAACCAACAGTCACATTTTCAAGTTAGATTTCCTTTTGAGTGATTTTTTTACAATGATAATACAGTAAAATTATATATATATATAATATAATATGTTCATATTTCTTTCTTTTTCTCCAAGGAAACCAACATGTCTGACAAAAGTGACTTAAAAGCTGAGCTAGAGCGCAAAAAGCAGCGCTTAGCACAGATAAGAGAAGAGAAGAAGCGGAAGGAAGAGGAGAGGAAGAAGAAAGAGGTAAATACTGGTGTTGGGATGCTGTGAGGGGAAGAAAAATCACTTGATTCTGAGGGGCTCGTCAAACAGATATATAGAGCCTTCCTCAAAGAGTCCTTTCATGATTCCTGAATGAAACGCATGGATATCTACGCTTGCTGATATCTCACAGGAGTCAGGTCACTGCTGCCTGCTGTGCTCTGGCTAGTACCACCTAAAAGGCAGGTAGCATTTCGCCCAGAGGCTTCCAAACCTGGTGTTCACCTCAGACTTAACTCGAACCCTGAAGGTGGTCTGTGGGCTCTTCAGTGTTACCTTTTTGCCTCTCAGTTACCTATGCTTAACATGGGAATGCTAGTATACTTGCTTCGTGGATTGTGAGAATTAAATGAGTCAATCTTGTAAAGCACTTAGCAGTAACTAGAATATAATTAGTACTTAATAAGCATTAGCTTCTAAAAAAAGATTCTTAAAAACTACTAGCAAGGGCGGGCAACCGTGGCTCAGTGGTAGAGTTCTTGCCTGCCATGCTGGAGACCCAGGTTTGATTTCCGGTGCCTGACCATGTTAAAAAAAATAAATAAAAATACTACTACTGAGAGCAGTTTAGCAGAAACATAGAGACTGATGCCAGTGGATTCACACTATTTAGTTTTTTAGGGTAAATTAGAATCCTAGAACTGGTAAGGGAAAGCTGTATTACCCCTTTTGTGAGAGGGTGGATACTATAGAAGAGTCTTCTCTGTGGACATAGGATTTTGAAATGTTAGAGCTGGAAAATGTTTTAGAGACCTCCTTCAGGGCCCTCTTTATGCCATCAAAGCAACAGAACCCCAGAGGTGAAATGTAACCTGCCTGCCTTATAGACCCAGAATCCAGGACTCCTGATTCCCGACAGCTTTGCTGTTGTATCATGTCACATCATGTTTTCTTCCATGATCTGAATTCAACAGATAATTTATTTTTAATTCTCCAATTTATTATGCCAAGGTAAAGATAGCCCATGTCTCATTATAAAACCAGATGTCAAAGATATTTTTGAATCGTTTTCTAAGGAAAAAGCTTTATATAGTATGATCTTGTGGGTATAGAAAACCAGATCTGCTTCCCAACTTAGAATTTTTCTTTAAGGAAAAAGTAAACATATTTTGATGTCTTACAACCTAAATAAGTAATTTTTTCTGTAATATAAGGCTAGGCGTCCAAGGTAACAGATTTATAACAATTATTGTTTTCCAACAAAGTAAAATATAATTGCAGTTGCATTTTAGCCTTTTTAGCATCTTGGATCTCTCAGTACCATTACACTTTGATTGATGTGATAGTTTATTCGTCCTTGACAGTGTACATATAATGTTTTTCACTTGGAGATCTTTGTTGTTACATAGGCCGTTTTTGAGTGAAGTAGAGGTGAGAACTGACAAAGAATGGCTATTCATTTCATGCAAAGCCAAAAAGCATTAAGTTATTATGTTCCCTTTCCTTCCAGTGTCAACACTGCTGTAGCTTTAAAGCACCTGCTATCCTTTCCTAATAACCAGTTTCTTTTTAAACTGACATTCTAATGTCCAACTTGAATTTCATAGAAATACCACAAAATGTGATATGATATGGCAAATCAGTTTTCCAAATGACGCTGTCTGCTTCATCTTTTTCATTTTACACATTTTGGGGGAAATTACAGGCCCACGAGGCCGATAGAAGCAGCCCACCCCCCTTGCTTCTACTGCGGCAGTTTTGTCTGATAGAGATTTACCATGTTACGGAGCAGAAGCAGGCCTGGAGGAGCAGGTGGGGGTGCCACCGAGGGTGTGAAACACCTGGACTCTAGATTCTTCTTGGTTTTGACATAGTGCTAGAATTAAAGTCACGTAAAATCTTCGTTTCCGCATCTCTAAATTGATGGACTGTCTTAAGTTTATCGTTACCAAACCCTGCCCCCACAGACTTGACTAGGATAGCTACGTAAGAATCACATGGCAACACAGAGTCCTGCTCTGCAGTCCTCAAAGTTCATGACTCGAAAAATCCAAATTGCTGCCAGATTTTGAATTCCACTGGACTGCATAATCTTTAAGGTCTGTATTGGCTTTATTGGCTTTAAATCCTCTCCCTCCATACCCCTCCCAACCATAAATATCTTTCATCTGTTCAGTTTATGCACCTTTGACAGACCCTGATGACTTGGTTTGTTCTGAGTAGCTGATGCTGTAGGACAGAAGACAGCAAATAAACCCAGTGGTTAAGGATGTAGGCTGTTGAACATGGCTGAAAACCTAGTTCTGCCCTTCACAGAATGGCCTGAGTGGGTATGGAAGCTCTCTGAACCTTACTTCTTGCTGTGTAAAATGGATAGAATAGTGGTGCCTTCCTCGCAGAGTTCTGTGAAGATTCAAGGAGATAATGGGCAACAGTGAAAGACAGAGGAAATGGTCAGTAAAAACAGCTGCTATTCTGCTTCTGAAATAAGTTACCAGAGCAGGAGACCTGGAAACCCATAAAATTGTCAAGATCACTTCTTGTAAAGTCATTTTTTCCAGAAATATGCCATTGTTTTAGGAGGAGCTTGTGATTCTTGACCCCTAGTTTCATGGACATTTCGTAGCTGAAAGAAATCTGGCAGTAATCTAACCTGGTCACTTATTTTTCAGATGAAGCAGCTGGGCCTCAGATATCTATGTCTTAGAAATAGCTCCCCTCCCCCTTTATCTCCACTCTCACGTACAGCATCATCATCCAACCAGTTGTCCAAATCAGAAATCTGGGGTCATTTTTTCCCCCACTCCCTACCTCAACTTATGGTAATCATTAGGTTCTGGATGTTAACAACCTTCTCTTTTCTCCCCATTTCCTTTCTCCCTCAAATTCACATTGTAGCCGTATTTACCTACTTGCATGTCCCCTGATGGGTCACTGTCTTTCTCTGGACAGGGAGTTTGTGAACAGTTATTTTCCCTCTGCTTTGATTTTTCTGCTCTCCCTGAAGTGCTTCACCTGGCTGTTAACTGTATACCTTTCAGGTCTCATTACAAAGGTCGCTCCCTCCAGAGAGCTTTCTCTAATGGATTTCGCTACCCCTGACAAAATTTGTTTGCTCTTATCAGACCATTTAGCACAGAGCATTATATCTACATCTTCACTTATCTTTCTCTCCCAACAGAGTATAAGCTTTCAAGGGTAGGGCTGTGTTTTGAACCACTGAGTCACTGTTTAGCACAGAGGCTGCATAGTAGGCCTTCAGTAAAGCCTTGTGGAATGAATAAATGAATGCGTGAATAAATAAACACAAAGCAGTTAAGGACAGGTCTGAGATGTTAGTCGGATATTAGTCCTTCCAAGCATCTGCAGTTCTTTTCTGCAAAGTTCTTTGGAAGCTTCTCATCCTGAATCTATAGGATGCTCCAGTTGAATGGCCACTGTCGCTGACCCCCAAGTTAAAGATTTTATAGTTTTTCTGTTATTTATGGATGGAAATAACCTCAAATTTACAGGCTTGATTTTTATAAACTCTCCTTGAGCTCATATTTTACATAAAATATACAAATTTAGAATAAATAAGAAAGAAAATTCCCTTTAATTCTAACCTCAGTGACTTTATTTTTGCCATGAATCTGAAAGTGAGTATGAATTAGGACCACCCAGGTTGATTGTCTCCACAGAATCCCGAAAACTGTGTACATGTTGTATAAAATTACCACTCTCTGCTTCTTTGGATGTCAACTGCTTTCTTGGTTGTGGTATTATAGATTAAATCTGATTTTAAAATAAATATTGTGGCCAGCATTTATGACACAGGCCTAATTTCATGAAAAATTGGCTTTAACACAATGAGGTATGTTTAATGGGGCCACCCTGTAGTTTTGTCCCGCTCTTGGCCTTGTGCCGATGGCTGGCAGGTAGGGTGGGGAGGGGTTTCCTGGCCAGTCCTCACCTTCTCCTCCAATAAACATGGAACTGTCTCTGGAAAAGGGATTGATGATTCTCGGCTGACGATGTTTTTTTCCTTGATTATCCTCTCTAGGTCACAGCTGTGATTACTGCTCATAAACAGAAATATCACTTGCTGGGAAAGGCACCTTGAGTATTTTTAATAACTAGTACTGTGAAATCACTCCTTGTTGAGTCATTAACGCATAATAGGATTTGGTAGTATTTACATGGGAAGATATCACAAGTTTCGTGACTAGGGCATTTGGGATAATTGTATTGGAAGAAGTAACACGCTGTTCAATTTAAAGTGCTAATTGGTAACAGATAAGGACTGTCTTTATTCCCAATAAGCCCCAGTTACCTAATTTATCATTTTTCATGGTCATCTTCGAGTGGTGATAGCTTTCCTATGCTCTTGTTATATCTAGAGGACATTTATGATTATTTACATATTTCCTGTATTGTGCATTTCCTTAAGAATTAGCAAGAAGGAAGGCAGAGAATAAGTTGCCCGGGCATCTTCTATTACGAAAGTGAAATTTTGGAGGTGGAGTTCAGGAATGTTATTATTGTACCATATAGGCTTATGCTTGTTGACATGTGATTTTTACTCTCTGATATGTTTCTTGAGCACTTAAAGTTAAAATTCAAATAATTCTTTAAAAAAAACGACAGATCCTGTCTATGCCTTTCTGCATAGGACATACATGACAGGAAGTTTTCAATAACATGCCCTAAATTTATTCAAGAGGAAAAGATTACGCTTTTTTTTTTTTTCTGTGTACTCTATGTAAGTTCCATTAGGACTTTTCAGTTTCATTAGCACTAGCTCCCAATAAGTATCTCTTGTCCTTTGTTAAGAGTTTTTCTTGAAAGAATGAATGAAGGTTAAGTATTTTTTTGTTGCTAGAATGTAGAAATGGCTTTGTTTTGAGCTCCAGGTCACTGCAAGTCTGGAAGACTAGTAATGAGACTGTAAAGGGAATTCTGAATTGGGTACAGTTGGTGGAAATTTTGCCTGAGTGATGTCTGATTCTATGATTTTATAACTGTAGAATAATGACTACCCTTTAAAGGCATTTATTAATTACTTCAACACATTTTTCCACCGAGCCCCTACCAAACACTGAGTAGCTATATGTGAAGATATGGCAGTGAACAAAATCATCACGAATCTGCTCTCAGGGAAGCATCTTAATTCTTCACTCTAGTGCCACCCGATGTCATATGAGGCTCCTAAGATGCACTTTGCTTAGCTTACAATTTTTACTTCTATTTCAGTAGTTGCTGGGATAATTCCCTTTCTTTCCCCTTCTTTCCTGCCTTCCTTCTTTTTATTTTACACAAGTGAATGTTGACATAGATTCTCACTCTGTGAAAACATTTCTCATCACCATTGGATCTTTGCCTCTGTTGTACACATAAACTTTGAAACTCACTTCAGTAGTCTAAATGCTAAAATTGGAATAGAACTTGAACCCTTGATATTGTCACTGATGGAGACTAAAGTACCTTTTGAGCATTTTATGTTCCACAAGAGTGCTTGAAATCCTCTAGTACTCTCTTTAGCCCTTAGTGGTCTCCAAAATGGCACTCTTTCCTCTAATGACAAATGGACCTCAAAATGTGGGTGTATTTCTAGCCCAAGGAGAAAAATAACGAGCGTTGCACCTAGTACCACATGCAAAGATGAACTTAGCTCATAATCACTGTTACGTCTGGAAGTAAGTCAAAAGTTACATGAACTCTTTCTGCTGTAGATGCCATGACATAAAACATGCCTCACCGTTTTGAATTGTGCTCTGCACACCTGAGTGAGATAATGTGCCTGTTAGGGCGCCCACCTTGCCCATGTGGGGGGAGGGGTGGCTGAAAACCGGATGACTGGTTGTTTTTTGACGTGCTTTAAAACAGCTTCACTTCTGAAGCTCACGAAGCTCGGTTGTGAGGCAGTTATGCAGCAGATATGATGTTATCACATTTCAGAGGTGAAGCACATACCTTTGTCTAGAGTAATGACTGTGTTATGAAAGAGAAAAGAGACCTGAAATTTTTAAGTTCCTGCCAGAATCTTACCACTGACCTTCCTTAATCTGTAATTTAATGTCATCCTCCTGAAAAAGAAAAATGGGCATAGGATCTGACAAATAAGATGCCCACAGATGATGTGTTTTTTAGACAGAATTCATAAAAGGAACTTCTTTTAAAGTGACATTTTGTACTATCTCTTTCTATACAATATTGTTCTCCTCTGAGTTAGTTTGCATAATGGAAGCCTATGGAAATCAGAATGAAATAACAATACTTACATCAGTATTTTTCCCAAACCTTAATAAACACTTTAGCCTTGTTTATTTTAAACCATGATAAGCCTATACTACTTGGTAGTAACTTAACTACATGGTAAGCTTATACTACAAATACAATAGTATTAGTAGTATTTTATAGTTACAGATGTTCATAGAAATTTTGCTTTTTAACCAGATTCCAATAATTCCTTGTTTGCACAGTCCCAGCATTAAACATGGGACATGGCTGTTACAACCACATATGCATCAAGGACTGACAGTTTGCAATTCCAGAAGGGAAAAGGCAGTCTGAAACAGCAGACAGAATTAAAAAAAATCTATATCCCTAGTCAGAAATACTTTGCCCTGATGATTTCTTCCAAAACCTGTGAGAGGAACTTTCATACCCTGTAATCAAGGTAGGGAAACACCTTCAGCAAAAGAGAAAGCACTGGGTCCATTGTTAAATGGAGAAGTTACGTGCTTGTGGGTCTTTTTTTTTTCTTTGTCAGCCTTTATAAACATGATTATTTCTATTTAAGGCTTTTGCCTGGTCTTCACGGCATTTATCATTTCCAGTTTCAGCCAAGGAAAGCACACTTGTCGCTACGTTTTTAACTTTTTTAAGTGACATTTATTATTATCTTTTCTAGGCTGATATGCAGCAGAAGAAAGAGCCAGCCCAGGACGACTCTGACCTGGATCGCAAACGACGGGAGACAGAGGCTCTGCTGCAGAGCATTGGAATTTCGCCGGAGCCGCCTTTAGGTACTTGGCAGGGCTTCCTGTTACTATTTCCTACACTTTGACTTATATGGGGTATACCATGTCCAGCATTTATGGTTCTTTTAAGTGTTTAGCTTTATTGCTTTTATTTTCTTTTTTTAAGAAATTATGTGGCTTATGATTCGGGTGCATGTATTTTTGGAAATGAGAGGCTGAAAGGAATGGGAGGAAAGGCGGTAGAGTCTAAATTTGCTGCTTATTGACTGATTTTATGGTCAGCCTTCCCTGCTGGGTTATTATGAGATTTTATACCTCTTAAATGAGTTGACACATGGTAAATGCAAACGATTTTGGGATTTAAAAATTAGATTGTTCTTCATTTCTGTTGCTTAATCCCAATCTCTCTTTTCCTGTCGAAGTGCTATGAATGTGGTTATGAATTTCATAACATTTATAGGCAGTTATTCCAAGATAAAACATAGTGATCATGAGGAAATTGGAAGGAAACGCTAAAATGCCGACAGATTAGCAGCTAATTAACAAGTTTAAATTTACTTGACTGTATTGTACATCTTGGTTTCATTGCTTCTGGCATTTTCACTGCAAGACCCCTCCTCCAACTCATTCATCCCTAGTTAATTGCCCATGACCCCATTTTATCACCAGGGTTTGGATGTTGAACTATTTGTTTTATTTGTGTTGAAAGTAACATGTACATAATGTATGTACTCTGTTGCCTAACTATGTATGTCTCACGTGATAAATTATTTTATTTTTAATTTATTCATTTGCTTTCTGTACATTTAAGAGTAACCTGAGGTGTCTGTAAAACTACATGGTATCCAATTAGTAGAAAATCCTTTTAATGACACATACAAATAAATGAAATATCTGGACTTCTTTTTAAAATGGTTTATTTTTTTAATTTTCTCATTGGCTTTTATATAAAAATAAATTTTCATTTATTTCCATAGTTCTTTAAAAGATAAAAAAAGAATAGAAATTAATCCATGCTCAACAAAATGGCAAATGTTTATATTAGTATGAATAATAAGAAGAGCAATATCCAATAAGCCTATAAGTTAATAAGTTTTGATGATGTAATTGAATATATATGCCCAAAATTAAAGTACCATTTAAGAGCATTTTATAATCAGCCTTAATCTGTAGCAAATTAAATCATGGCCAGAAATGTTATGTCTAACAATGACATAATAAGTCTCAGTAAGATGTGAGTTATTCTGTTAAGCTTCTTTACACTATGGAAGATGTAATCTATGGATATTTGGCTAATGGACCTTCTCTGAGAAGAAGTACAAACTTCTTGTAGTTAGCTGAAATGCAAAATAATTTAGATGCTTTGCCATTAATTATATTTGTCTTTGAAATCTTGTTGTAGTGTGAGCATCAATTAAAGCAAAAAAGGAGTGTGTCCTTTTCTCCTCTATCCTACACAAAACTGGTGATTAAACTTTAAGAAGCAAACAGTTGAACCATGGTTAAATAAACCGTGGCCAAAATTCTGAAATATCCAAGCCTCCCTGCCAAGTGGCCCTAGCAAAGGTGGACCCACTTTTTATTTTTCATCCATCTTACTGACTTACCCTCTGACTTATCGCAGAGGGTAATCAGTGAATTAATTGTGGGGCCACTTGAAAATTCCTAGTTTCTTGACAGATCTGCCATTGTATTATAGGATTTGAACAAAATAGTTAAACCCTTTACCGTATTAAATAAATAAAAGGAAATTGCACATGATTGAAACCAAATGGGAATCTACACTTATGTATTGAAGTTTCTTTCTGCCCATATGGTTTCTTTGGCATGTGTGACGCTGAGAACCCGTTGAATTCATCTGGCCTGGAGCCTTCTTGGCTATTTGGTGCAGCTTCTATCTGAAGGACATTTGGCTTGTATCTGAAGGAT
Organism: Tamandua tetradactyla; assembly: GCF_023851605.1. NCBI lineage: Eukaryota > Metazoa > Chordata > Mammalia > Pilosa > Myrmecophagidae > Tamandua > Tamandua tetradactyla. The sequence continues at coordinate 119,984,016 of NC_135327.1, read as the reverse complement.
AGCAGAAAAACATTTGCATTTTCTTTAACCTTTTTCTTTTATTATCCTTGCTCTCACCTTGATCTCTGAACTTGCTTCTCTTGTCTTTACAATGGCAGTTTACTTGCACATGGCAGGGTCTTTTGGAGCTGTGGGAGGTAAAGGAAAACAAGTCCCAGGCACAATAACAGTACGAAAGGATGAAACTATTAATTAAATGTAAAAATACAACAGCCTGGCATTTTCTTTTGTTTTGAAACAGATTTTTAAATTACCAGGTTCAACATTTTTCCTTTCTCTATGTGTCATTTATTCCCTCTTAGCAAATGCAGATTGTATTCCCTGCAAAATAGATTTCCCTCGAAATGTAGATATACAACTGACTTTTCTAACTCCCCTTGACCATTTAAACTTATTCATATTTTAAAGTTTTCATATTTTAAAGTTTTATAGACACCCTGCTTTATTTCCTAATAGGTCACATCTGTACTAACAAAATAAAGTAAAGAATTATAATTATCTGGATAGTTTATACTAGAGAGATATTTGGCTTGAATTATCTGGATAACTATTTTGATTCTCTACTTTACTTTGCTAGGGTGGACATGGCCTTAGATTCCTTTAATTAATCCTGTCTTAATTCATTTCAAATTTTCATTTCTAAAATATGAAAAATTCACTTGACTTTCTTCCTTTTCTTTCCTTTTTTTTTTTTTTTTTTTCCTTATCCCATCTCAATTTCTCCTGGTCATACAACCACTTTAATTTGGGTCCATTTGTTTTGATTTATCTGACACTGCTCTTCACCAGTGCAGTCGCTGCATTTTTTAACATGGGATACCTGTTATTTTCATTATTTAGTCCCAACCCCTATGTCTCCCTCCTCGAAATCAGTGAGCACTCCCAGTGAAGCTGGAAGCCAGGACTCAGGCGATCTGGGACCATTAACAAGGTAAGAATTGTCTCTTTACAAAGACTATGACAGGATGTCAATAATACAAAAAGTAAAAATGTAAAAAACCATGCTGCTGTGTCCTCAGTACACTGTTAAATGTGCGTGCATATGCATATATACTCAGTTTGATGTTTATATTTATGGTGGCTTGCTATTTTTAGTGATAAAGCATTCACTTTGAACTTTTGTCCTTCTTGAGTGGACCAATTTAGCACTGTGTGTCTGATCTAACAGATAAAAACACATCCATTGGCATAGGCCGAAAAGAAATCAGGAAAGGGCCAAAGAAAACTGAATATATGCTGCTTGTTTTCCCTGAGACTCTTTGTGAATAGAGCACTGAGATGCTCTAATCCTAAATTTAATTTTTGTCTCATTTATTTGCCCAATAGAAATGATTGATTTGAGAGCTCAGTCTACAAAGTGTTTATTATTACTGTTATTTTTATCATCATCATCTTCAACATCACCATCATCATCATCATGAGGGCTGACTGCTTCTGTTTAGTGAATTGTCACATTTTTATTACACTACGTGCATTTTCAGAAGATGCAGGTTAATGCCTCTTCTGAAAATGGATGTAGACATTCTCTAATTTTATCATGAAGGGGTATCTGAAAGGTGAAGGTGTAAAAAGAGGAAAGGAGAATGTTTATTAATATGGACAGTCATAATAACTTTCTTAAGCCAGTCGCCTTCAGCAGGATTCCTGCCAGCAGGTGTCACAGGCAGCTGATGGGCATGAGTGCGGGGTGGGGACCTGTGGCAACTGGATACCAGCCACCCAATTTACAAGGTCAGACAGCCTCCTCACAGCTCCGGCAGCTTGAGCTTATGGGGGAATATGGGTCCCCTTTGTTCACATCTTCCAATTTTTAATGAAAAGCTAGAAATTCGGATATTTATGCAGAAACCACCTAAATTTTAAATGTTGATGATTTTCTGTTGAAAGCTGTTGTGGTCCAGATTTGCCTTGTAGGCTGCTGGTTTGCGATTTCTTGCCCGACTCTTAATTTTTAAAAATCATGAAATACGTTTTAAAAGCTTCAAATAAAAGAAGAAAAATTCACCCACAGCACTACTATTCCAACAAGTCAGGCTTATCTGTGTTCCTTTCAATCCTTGTCAACCGGCCTGGGTTTCTTGCCGCCCTAAACATTATTGAGGACGAGGTATGCAATTTTGCAGTTTTCTTTTTTCACTTAACACATTAGCATAAGCATTTTCTCCTGCAACTCCATTGTTTCCACTCAGGCTGAGGCCCCTTTGGTGGGCAGCAGTATGGAAATGAGAAAGTCTAGTATTAGTGTGAGCTGTGGGCTTTTTTCTACTTGTTGAAACCTACATGTCAGACTAGAATTATCTCACCCATATTTGCCTGCTGTTGTGCGTCAGACGTGAACACTTTGTTTTGACTGGGTCTTTCGAAACCAGTGGCCACCACTCTCGATTTAAGAAAAAGAAAAGTAAGACTTCTCGTGGGCGCAAGACTGGTTTATTTTAGCAAATCGCCTTTGTGATTTAGGGCAGCATATGTCTCCTCTCATCTTTTGCTTTGAACTCTTCAAAAGGTCTTTGAGGGAGAAAAAGTAATAATAACACAGTTGTGTAAAGTCTAACATTTATACAAGAGCTGGCACAATGTAATCGCATTCCTTAGGATGTCCATTGGCCTATCATTAAGTTAATATATTTGACCGTTTCTATACAATGATGGGGTTGTGTCATTACAGCTTAGCTTCAAAGGGTGCAGTTGGCAGCATTTAATTCTATTACTGACTTCACAGTTGATGAGACCTTTTGAAACTTCCTAGAGAAAACTGACTTATGCTGTTACTGCTCTGGGGATAGCAGCAATTATTCCTTTTCAGAGAACATCGCTCTTCATTTCTTTCCCCTTCTTATGTTATTCTTTTTTTAACTTAGTGATTCACTTTGAAAGCAGTGCAGTCCACTCCCACCCTATGCAAACTTTAGCTTCAGTTCTGATAGGAAAGCTCTGGTGAGAGACTTTAGGAGTTGAAGAGTAAATCTCTCGCTTAAGTGCAGCTTTCTTAGGAATGCTAGAAAATTGGCATTCAGAAAATGATGGTTTTCAGAAAAACTGAGCAGAAAGTTTGCTTGAGAAGAATGCATTAGGAATAGCATGGTAAATGCTGCCCTTGTTTTGAACTTAGGAAAATTCAACAAAATTTATGTTTTGCTTCAGTAAAACAGATATGAGAATTAAATTAAATTGCTGAAGAATGCTATACTTCAGGTTTTAATTCCATTTAGAATATCTTTCTGTAGAAGAAAAATTATCGAAGGCAGATAACTATTTAATACTTCCTAAGAAATGAAATTGTGAAAAGAGCTCTGTCATTCCCAAGATAGAGCTCTATATGTTTTCCTGTTTGTGGAGAAATTGGACCTCTTCATAGTACAAGATCTTTCAGAAGATAGTTTAGGAATCTAATTCACATGTCTGGTCATACCTAAAGTGAACAGAAATTATGTCATTCAGTTGCCTGAATTTCAAACCAAAGCTAAAATTTTCATTAGAGAGCCAAAACTGGCAAGCATTCGTAATGAACCTTATAACTGATTAATTTGCAAATTGGTATATTGAATTTATCCTATTATAGAGAAAAGGTTAACACAGTGCTTAAAAACTAAGTTATAACACATATCCCTCTTATTTATTTTTTAAGAACAGTTGAGTAAATTTTAAAAATGTATGACTAGAGAGTAGAAATACATAACTTTAATTATATTAATATGATTTACTTTTTTAACTTACTTTTTAAACTTAAAGTGTCACACACAAAAAATTTAAGGGTCACAATTTGTTTTACAATTTTTGCTTCTGTTGTTATAGCCATTTCTCATTTAAAATTTATATTTGTGTTTTGTTTTCTCTTTCTCTTGATTAATTTTAATAGATCCAATGAATCATTGCCTGGTTAATCATATTGAGCAAAGAACAAACTCTTGGATTAAAAAGTCTATTTTTTTAACAAAACATTTGAAAGACTAGTTTTATTTATAAATTAAAATGAAAAATTCCTAAACACACTGTAGCTAACTGGAATGCAGCACAATGTTAAGAGGATACAATACTTTGATTAATTAGTAATGATGCAAAAATGCTGCAAGGATATTTTAGTATAGGGAAATGTGTTACCATAAATAAATCGGAGAAGGGAAAATAAACATTGAAATAAACACAGAATGATATTTGAGAAATTTCTATGTCTACTCTCATTTTATTACCACCACCATCCCAAGCTATGCATTTCCTTTTAAACTTAGTAAGCTAGGAAAATAAACATATTTTCAATCTAATAAAAAATACTGATCTCAAACCAACAGCCAACACCTTTTATATAACAACAATGGATCATGAGCACTTAATACCCTTGAAAAAGACTGACTAATGTTTAGTTGAATACATGTTTCTCTTCCTCAAGACGTGATGAGTTCCTTGAGGACAAGGGCTAAGTGATATTATGGTTGTATCTGCATTGTAGGTATTTGAATGAGTGATTACCCCACTTTTTACAGAGGAGGACACTAAGGTGCAGAGAAAATAAATGATTTGGTCAGGTTCTCATAGGAAATAGGTACAGTGCTAGATTTGAACCTAGGCAGGTTGATTCAAGTCTCCACGATCTATCCCCTGCCCTACATTTTCTTTAACAGCAATTGATATAAGTGATACACGACCTACTCTGTAATCATGAGGCTTAAACAAATATTTGTAAAGCATTCAGAACAGATCCTGGCATATAGTAAGTTTATGTGAGTTTTCATTACTGTTATGCTTTTCTCTACTTTGATTTCACTCATTTTTCCAATAAGAAGAGATCTTTTTAGATTCTCTCTTAGACTATAGTGGTGTTTTCAACTTTGATAAGCATGCCTATATCTTTGTTCAGGTCATTACATGAAAATGTTGAGCATAGCAAGGCCAAGGGCAGATGATGGTTCCGTTCCCCTGGAGACGACTTTCTCAGTTCTCCAACAGTTAATCACTGACCTTCAGATATTTGACTGGAAATGAGTCCCCCCAAGCGATCATCCCCAGCCCACATTTATTCTTTGTATTCACATAAGTGGCTCAGGAGGGGCTTTACTGTGAGCATTGCCTGCACTAGGACTCTTCTCCTTGTTTAACTGTGATCGCTTCAGTTCCTTGGTGACAAAGCTAAGCTGGAGGCTGTTCTGGTTCACAGAAACCTGGGACAGTGCATGGACTTCATAAAGTTCACTTGTATAGGGGGTCTAGAGTCCACCCTGTCCCAAACTTGATTCAAAAGAAAACTTTCAAAAAGATTTCAATGATAACTATCCCTCAATGTGAGAATGCATTGTGCAGTATCTTAGTATAATAACACATTGTGCATTCTCCTAGTACAATAACACATTGTGTAAACTGCTGTTACAATAATGTATACATCCTGTAATATCCTCAGCAAAATATTAAGAAGGGGAGATTGATGATGTTTGTCTTTGGTAAGTGTGGCCACGGGGGTGGGGTTAGTGATAGGATTCGTTTTTTTTCCTTCTTTTTTTTGACAATTTATGGGCTTAACACCATCACTAAATTCTAGTTTCCAAATATAAGGATATTCCAGTTGCTACATTATATTTTTATTTTTTTCTGGTGGGGGGGTTGGCATGCATGGGTCAGGAATCAAAGCTGAGTTTCCTGCATGGTGGATGAGCTTTCTACCACTGAGCCACCCATGCACTCTGTATTAGCTTGCTAAAGCTGCTGGAATGCAATATACCAGAAATGCAATGGCATTTATTAAGGGAATTTATTACAAGTTTACAGTTCTGAGGCCATAGAAATGTCCAAACTAAGGCATCCAGAGAAAGATACCTTAACTCCAAGGAATGGCTGTATCTGTCACATGGCTGGTATTTGCTTGTCCTTGTTCCCAGTTCTGTTGTTTCCAGCTTCTGACACCAGTTGTTTCCTCTCTAAGCATCTGTAGCCTTCACTTAGCTCCTCCAGGTGACAACTCTGGGTTCTGGCTTGCTTAGATCACATGGGAAGGCACATGGCAACATCTGCTGGGCTCTGCCCATCTCTAGGCATCTGCTCTCTGTCGGCACTCTAGGCATCTCCAATCATCCGTGTCTCTGTCGGCTCTAAAGCAGCTGTTCTCTGAGCATCTGCATCTGAGTTTTCTCCAAAATGTTTCCCCTTTCAAAGGACCCCAGAAAATTAATCAAGACACAGCTTGAATGGATGGGGTCACAGTTCATTTTATCAGAAGGTCACACCAACAATTGGGTGGATTGCAGCTCCATGGAAACAATCTGATCAAAGGTTTCCCACCCTAAAGAAGGGATCTGGCCCCAAAAGATTGAATTAGGATTAAAACATGGCTTTTTGGGGGTACATAAGAGTTCAAACTGGCACACATCCCATTTTATTTTTAATAATCTCTTATTCTTACAGAAGCATTACTGGTACATTATACCAAAACATTTCCTGTACAATTAAAAAGTATAAACAAGTAAAAGTAAAAAAATAAAAACATCGTATTCCCACCACCAGATTAGCAGTGTTAATACCTTAGTGTATTTTCTTTCATACTCTATTTATTCCTATATATATATATTCCAAAATGACATCATATGTGCAAACTGTTGAACATGCTTTTTATAACCAATGATCTCTACCTTTCCATTTCATTACATTTTCATCTCATAATAACTATACTATCTTCACAGTTCCCCAGTTGCCCCCAAATAATCCCACGATATTTAAAATTTACACCTACCCTCCCTACTATAAGCATCTATTACCAAAGAAACCCTGATATCCATAGATTCTCTCCAGGGAGATGAGGCTTCTGTCCCTAGGGGGACCTTAAGTGTTCCAGAGAAAGAAATGTCTTCTGAAGCATTTAATAGAACAAAGACGCAAAGGCAACAGGTCGGAGGTGGCTTAGGTTATTTGCTCCAGATTAGAATTCAGGGATGAAGGGACAGATTTCTGCAATCTTCAGCTGTTCAGTTTGAACATTAGGCCTGTGTAGAATTGATATTAAATTTCATGTTGGAAAAATACCTTCATATAATTGAGAAATTTGATAGACTCTGCCTGTTCCTGATCTACAGCCTCGTGACCTCTCAAATAAGGAAATTAGATTGGACTAGGATAATTTATTCAAGGTCAACTTGTGCTGGCTACATATGGTCACCACTTTGCTTGCCGAGTGAATTTATCAAAGGAAAATGTGCTTGGGGCCCCATGGACTTCATGCCCAACAGAAAATCCTCAGGACTCCCATCTTCCACCACAGTCAGATTCTACATGATTTTTGGGAACTATAGAAGCCTTGAAAGACTTTTAGCTCATTTTTTGTTGAAATCTTCCAAGGTGTTCTGCTGGATTAGAAGCTAAAGGGAAGGCAGAAAGGAGGTATTAATAAATGTTACAAAAAATACAATAAAATAATGCAAGACTACGAGGGAAATTTAGCAAGATTATTAAAGTTTTTGCATATGCAAACTTAAAACTTATTCTGTGCTACCAGCTAGTTGGATTTCAGGGAGTCTGAAGTCCTTGATTAAAGACTGGTTAAAAGTTAATCTATTTGAAAATTAACATTTACACTATAGGCTTTTCTGTCTGTCTAGCACATTAACTGATTAGTTCACAAACTTCAATATTTTATTATTTAGTCTTCAGGCAGAGTATGCCATATGGTTATAATAACTCAGTAAGCATCTAAGTTGTGGGTACTGGGATTTCTCCTAGAGAAACCTGTTTCTTGATAGCAGATCCTTTGCATAAGATTTAGGGGAAAACACAACCTCGTTCTATCATGGGAAGTTCTTATTTCTTTTCAACTCCAGCTCAGGTGGACAGCCTGTGTGGCTGCACTCCATGTTAAGGCTTTTGTTAGGCAACAGAGGGAAGATTCACAGACGATACAATAAGAAAAAGGATTTTTAAAAAGAGTCTGATGTAAGGTATGTGTTGTACTGCTCCAGTTTTATTTCTGACATCAGAAAACCTTTATCATCCCCACTGCCAGTCCTAAGTAAGAAAATAATTGAGGCTGGGAAGTGAAACATTAATTCACTACTTAAATACCATCATTTTGAAGAATGTGACAGATTGAGTGATACGTCGGGTTTTTGAAATGCCCATATTATTCAGCCTATTACTTTTGGAAGTGGCATTTAAAAAATAGGAGGGTGGGGTGACATTGACTGGAGATTTTCTGTTTGGCACTAAGCTCACATCAGTCCAGACTGTTTTCATTGTCTGATTAGTAACTAGCGATTTGTTTGACAGAGAAGACATTTGGAACTAGAGCTCAGAGAAACTGTGGGAGTAAGGGGAGCCCTGTGTTCTGTCCCTGAGCTGCCTTTTCAGCTTAGAGAGAAGTGGAAGAAAATGTCAGGTTGAGTTCTGATGCAGTTGTTTGAGGGACTAACTAAAGCTTCTAAGATCATCTGGTAAAGAAGATAGCTGATCATTTTTTTCACTCTTAGCACAGGCCAGGAACATGGTTGGCATTTTAAAGGTAAACTTTCCTTCTTCATTCTGGAAGTTAATCTGAAAACTCTCTTGGGACTGTGCGTGATGACATCATGCTGTGCAAGACTGAGTTCTTTGTAAGTGCTTTGGTCACTGTGTATGGAGTTAAGCAGGCTACCCTGATTTATTCATTCATTTTTAAATATAAAAAGTAAAGTTGTTTTGGAGGAATCAACTAGCTCTCCCACCTCACAGTTGTCTGCAGAAAAGGCAGGTAAAGACCATGCATTTGTTCATTCATCTGTTTATTCAGCTTCAATAAATAGTTAAGAATTTTTTTCTGTAAGACAGTATGCTAGACCTTTAAGAAATATAAAGATAAGGACTTCTCCTTACCTCTAAAGAGCTCCCTTCCAATAAACTGACAGTTTTAAATAGAAGCCATATGAGGAAACATTGCCATGTAGTTACAGTGCTCAAATATCTGTACTCATAGAAATAGCAATAATATCATAAACATTTATGTCATTGATAATTAATTTCTAGGATATTCATGTGGGACAGGTGATTTTGATTCATTACTACTGTGCATAAAGTGTGACACATACTAGGAACTTGGTAAATGTTTATTGACTCAAGGGTGGGGGAGGTGTGTGTGTGTGTGTGTGTGTACAGTTTGCAAAAATTTGGGTGGGATGGGTGTAGTATGGCATAGGGATGGTAAAAGCAAGGCAGTTCCATGATCCAGAGAAGGCCAAAGGTGCTAGGTAAGTTCCCAGATGGTGGGCTGTGCTCAAGGGGACCACTGGGAATGGCTAAAAGAACCAAGGACAGGGTGAGGATGTCTTTTAGAAATAAGGAAGAAATCTAGTTAATGGACTCAGGGAAAATAGTCAGAGGGGGACTGGCAGTGTGTTTGGCTTGTTGCCAGGGTTCTTGGGTTTTGTGCCATGGCTCATTCCATCCTCCAGCCCATCTTCAGAATTGGTCTTTAAGCCTAATGCAGGCTACTTGTGAGCCAAGTGGAGTGTAGGTTGGAGGCAAGGGCTGTGTAATAAGAGGGTCAGGTATCTCTCCATACTTGTCCCATAGAGGGACAAATTACTTCTGGATGGGGCTTACTGAGGACAAGTATTCTTGGAGGAGAAGGCATTTGAGCTAGGCATTTAAAGAATGTGTATCCTTGTACAGGTAGAGATGGAAGAAAGGGCATCCCATATGATAAGGAGAGGCATGAACAAAGGAAAAGGAACTAAAAGAATGGGTGGATGAGGTCTATAATGCATGGTAAGGGAGCAGTAAGAAAAAGAGATAATGTCTGAGAAACTAGTATCATCACTGAGACCATTGGCTCCTATACCTGGCTACCCATTGAATTCATATCGGAACTAGATAAAACGGTTGCCTGGGCACAGGTCTTAGTTGAGGTCTAGGACCATTGAATTTCTATCATGTTTTCAAGGTCTATGGACTAATTAGGGGCACAAGTTTAAACTAGGATTGTAGAAGTGGAGAAAGAAAGGAAATACAGACAAGTGACACAGGGAAAAGTAAAATGACCTTGGTGTACAGATTGACATGTACCATAAGCATGTGAAAAAGTGGGACTTAGATTTCAATGGCAATGAAGACTCTGGGGTTCTATTTTGAGATGCTATATGGACCTCTGTGGAATCACTTAAGGTTCGAGTATGGAGGTGAGGGGAGGAGAAATAACCTTGGCTGGGGAATACCTGTTTTCATGGGAGTAGAAAGAGTTAGGACCATACCAGAATTACAGAGAGGAAGAGAAACAAGATTTTCTGAGCCAGAAAAACTAAAGGGAAGAGCATACCAAGAAGGAGCCAGTAATCACCAGGAATCCAAGCAATCAAGGATGAGGAACAAGAATCGGACATGGGATTTGATCATTTGAAGGTTGTCATCATCATCGTCATCATCATCAACATCATCAGTTCTGCTACTATCATCATTATTATTATTTTTGCTCATGCTGTTTATTTCCATAAGTTGAATTCCTAGAAGTAAAACCAGCCCAAGAGTAATTATTTATGGTTCTTCCTACATATTGCTATCTTGCCTTCCAAAAGATTTGTACTAATTTAAAATGCCACCAGCAGAGTGTGAGAGTGACCAATATATGCATATGACCAGTTCCTAACTACTGTCTTCCAAATATTTATAGAAAATCTCTTTATTATAACCAAAACCAAGAAAAGGTAAGAGCAAAGGGATTCTTTAGAAAGAATTCTAAGGCTTCTTACTCTGACATCTAATAAAGATGGAAAGAAGATTGGATATCACCCACCTGCTGTTAATGAGAGCTGAAGAGAAAGAAATTAACCCTCATCAGAAAGTACAGGCCATCTTGTCTTTAACTCTTACATTATGCTTTCTAACAGATTAGCCAAAAACTGTTTTTCTGAGTTTTCACTTCTTTGTAGCCAATAAATAGTGACTGAACCAAATAAAATTGGACAATGAAGGGAATTTTTTTTTTAAGTTGGAAAGCGGTGAATTGGTAGAAGACTTTAAATATGAGATTCTGTTAGTCTCTTAATAGGTCCCGCCTAGTTTGATGAATATTGCTGTTTTGTCCATTCCTTTATAAAGCAGATATTTCAAAAATTATTTCCGAAATTGTAAAATGAATGCTATATAGTAGGCCTTTTTAGATAGATGCCAGCAGCCCCATTCTCTGGTATGTTTAGTGTAAAATAAGTGAACAATTATTTTACATTGTATGGGAGGCTTCCATACTTAGTATTTTGACATCAAGTTGGGAAGTATGACCCTAATTGCCATGTTCAGAATTGCTAAGCCCACTGTGGGATCACAAAACCATGGTTTGCTCCTGTCTACAGGATGTAAGGAATTATTGGGTTGCTCGGGATATGTGCAACCAGTAGGTTCCCTGGGAAAGGGCTTAGAGGCTCTCTCCCTTAGACTCATGGAAAGTTTCTCTAAGAAAGCAACCTCAGCCTGATCAGAGCAGAGAAATGCAACTCTTAAAAAATAAACAAACAAAGCCAGGATAGTTTCCTAGCCAGGAACATGGGACAGAAATCTAATTGACGTAATTAACGACAGTGTGTCAATTAGAAATGGCTTGGTTGGTCTTCCACGGAATTAGGAAACATGGAGATTCAGGACGCAGTGAGGAGCCATGTCTGGTCTTCCTGAATGATGTGGCTATGGTGGTTGGTAGGTAGGGCAGGGGGAAGCCGTAGTCACAGGAAAGCAGAAGCCTGATGCTTGTAACATTCTGATTCCAAAGGCACTGCAGGTGACCTGGCGTCCCAGAAAGCTGGCCACCAGGGAGAGAAGATTTTGTCAGACTTGTATGACTGTTCTGCCTAGCAATTCTTGTTCTTACAGTAAATTAATAAAGTGGCATCTAATTTTATATGAGCTTTATTAGACTTAGTAGACTGTCTCAGCCACCTATATCTAATAACCTCCTAGGGACAGAGGATAATGAATTTATGTTCAAATCCTACCCCCTCCTTTAAGAATCTGGTCAAATGGAACCTCTGACCTTTTCAGAGAGTCTCCCTGCTCTGGCTTCCAAAGGATGCTGCTGCTCATTGGAGCCAAACCCAGAACACAGACTCCCACCCCTACGCCCAGGCGTGGCCCTTTCTGTGGTGCTGTTGTCAGCAGGGAAGCTTTTCCACAAATGTGCACAGAAGGAATTCAGCAGACATTTAATGCACATCCCTAGATCATCTTTGGACACACCAATGACCTTTGCCCCGTAAGCATACTGGCTTTAAGTGCTTCTTCAAAGAAAAAGTGCATTCCCAGTAAGGCTGATCACCTTGCAGATAATAAGGGAGAAAATGAAAAGAAAATTACAGAACTAGCCTATATAACATACCAGCTTTAAGTACTTTTTCAAAGAAAAAATGCATTCCATACTGATCACCCTGCAGATAATAGTGGGGAAAAGGAAAAGAAAATGACAAAAGTAACACACTTGAAAGCTCCTAACCCCAGGGCTTGTCATTGACAGTAACTATGGTGTCTTTTAGTGAATAATATGAATGTGACTGGGGAGCAGGACTCTTGTGGACTAGTCACCTATACCACCTTTGCTATGCTGGCTGGGTAAATGCAAACTCCACACTGCTTATCTGTGGGTTTTTCAAACGCGTGATTCTGACGGAATCACCATGTTCATTTTCTGAGCGTACGATGGGTTCAGCTGAACTGTCTGGTAAGTAGCGGAGCAGCTGGGCCACCTGAGAGCAACTGCATTCGTCACCTGACTCGGAGAAGTGGAAAAGTCAATACAGGTCATCTCCTAAGAAACCTCAAGGCTAATTGAGAACCAAGCACCTGATCCACACATGAGCCAGGGGCTGCCTGACTGTAGCAGAAGAAATGCCCTTTAAGTATAGAAGGTTTAATCTCCAGAGATAGTGAATAGCCAAGGACGAATGGTTTTTAGGCATTCCATTAGTTCCCCCATTCGAAAGGAGCTGAAGGAATCAATAGCCAGAACCAGGACCGGCTGCCTGCCTGGAGGAGAGAATGAATCAGAGGACTGGTTCTCACCCCAGGGCTGCATGTTGGCATCACCTGGAGAGCTTTGAAAACTATGGATGCCTCGGTCCCACCCCAGACTTTTTTTTTTTTTTTTTTACTAAAGGGAAGATGACAATTTTTATTGTTATTACAAAAGCATGTTTCTTTAAGCTTCAGTAATTTGAATAATTGCAAGAGCAGACTAAGGGCTTAATCCTCAACCAGGCATCAAGTCAGGCACTATAATAGGTAGCTCCAAATCATCAAACAGGTTTACCTCTGGATTCCCATAGTTCTTACCAAAGAGTATTCTTTCATGCTTTGGAATTAGGTTGAAAAAATTAAACCTAACCGGTTCCCTTTAACTCTCCCTCCTTAAAAAAAAAAAGAGATCTAAGTCTCATCCTGCTGCTATCTAGTAGAATTACTGGTCACTAAATCCTGGCCTGAAAGACATCCAATTCCCTTTAGAAACAAACAAGAAACTAGTTAAGTAAGGGGTGTGTAAGTTTCTGAGAGCCCAATGCGCGAATCCTTAAAATGCAGGCCACCAAGCTGGGACCTGAGTTTCACCTAATGAATGAGGAGAAGATGGAGGCCAGGGCTGTCCCCTGAGGGCGGCAAGAGCTGCCGCGCCAGCACAGACGCTCTTCCCCAGGTAGCAGGAGAGGGGGTAGCATGATCTTGAGCTGACATCTGAAGCATGAAGCTAATGTCCCTGGTGGAGGGGGCCTTGGGAAGCAGAAAATGTTACTCCACCTTTGCTGTCCACAGACCTGAGATTTCCATGTTAAATTTTAAAGGGCACCATGGCATGTGTGAGAAAGCAGGAAAAGAAGTAATCCTGGCCTTTTCTGCCCTGTCTTGCATAGTGCTTTATCTACTTTTCCCTTGTACTGGAGGAGGCAAAGGTCGAAATCTCCATTCCCACGCCTGTAGGCCCTTATAATTTCTTAGTAAACAAGTCAGCTAATGGATTAATGTTTCAAGGAAGCATGGGATTAGAGGTATGTGAAAAGTATATTTATTGGAGGGAAGACTCAAGATGCTCTAGGATACTGAAAATCAAGGATACCCTAGAGCCAAATCCATCAAAAGTTGGAACCAAATCTAACCTGCCTGAATTCTGGCAGTAAATTCCACCCCAGACTTTTGATTTTATTGGTCTGGGGTGGCTCGGCCTCAGGCCAGGCTTGAGACAATCACGGGTTTCAAGACTAATGTATTTAAGCACCAGAGGTGGTTTCTGTGTGCTGACTAATGAAAGCAAGTCCATCTAGCCCAGTGATGATCATTTTCTAAGGGTGGTCCTAGCATCTACAGTGTAAGCATTACCTAGGAACTCATTAGAAATACTGAATCAGGACCTGCATTCTGTATTTTAATAAGCTCCTCATGTCATTGTGATGCACATTTAAGTCTGAGAACTGTTGATCTAAGTCAAGACCTTGCTAATTCAAGTGTGGTTCACAGACCAACAGTATCTGTCTGACCTGCAGCTTGCTTGAAATGCAGAATTTCAGGCAATCCCAGACGTGCTGAATAAGAATCTGCATTTTAACAATATTCCCAGGTATTTGTATGCACATTTAGGTTTTGATATGCTCCCAGAAGAGCATCTGGGAGGATGGCGCAGGGCTTGGCATAAAGTGAGGGTAGAGGAGAGTAGTTTAGAGTTTGGGAGACAGCTGCGTGCCACATCATGCATTGTCTTGTGAGCCATGGCACCCTTCTCATATAAAGGGGCTGGGCAGGAGTTCTCCAATGTTCTGGGCCCACAAGTAACCTGGGCACAGGTTAAACTGTAGTGTGGAGCTAATAAGTCTGGGGTGAAGCTGAGTTTCTACATCTCCACCAAGCTCCCAAGAGATACTGATGCTACTAATGTGTAGGCTACGCAGAGTAAGCAAAAAGGTAGCAGGGTCAGGAGCTTAAGCAGCATTGCCAGTGTCACACAGCTGGGAAGGAGTAAAGGCAAGATTTGAATCTGGAATGCTTGACTCCAAGCCTGGGCTCTTCATCAGTCCAATCTGTCGTCTACGAAATAACCTCAGGCTTGATTCACCAGCAACTAGTTCTGTGCAGGAAATGTTAAGGGCCTTACTGAAAAAGGACTTTGCCTCCACTGTTTATAGAAAATCTTTTTATCTCCTTTTATCTTAAGGGAGAAATAACAAGGAAGATGGAATGCCCTGGTAACTGCTGAGACTTTGTGTTACCACCTGTAAATACAATGTAGGATGTAATTAACCATTAGCATCAGAGAGCTAAACGATATTGTTGGTGACAATCTAGGTGGAATATGTATAAATAAAAATATGAAAATGCCCATGAATCTTGACATTGAATGTGTTATCTTTACAATGACCGCCCGAGGAAGCTGCAGTTATTCCCTGGGCTCTGCATCATGGTCCATTTGGCCCGAGCTCCTTGGCCCACTTGCTTCCTGGCACTTGGCTCTCTTTACCTCATGGAGAGCACCTGGAGCCCCCAGATATGGACGGACACTGGGGTTTCAGAGATACATGCAGAAGTTTACATGCTCAGGCTTTAGTGCAATACAAAACAAAAACTGTTGGTGAGTGTTCATATCTGGCTCTGGCTGGGCTTTCTGCCAGGAAACCAGCCATAGCTTCTAGTAGCAAGCAGATGTCCAAAGGAAAGGATGGCCTCTCACTTTGTTGTCCTCTGAAATTCACTGGGTCTTTCTTGCACCAGAGGCAGAGGGGGATGAAGCAAGGAGATGTTCTGTGTATGTATTGTATATGGAATTACCTTGATGAATGACATGGCTCAGTTTGGTTTGTTTCCCTCCCCTTTTGTTAATTCTCTGTGTTCTTTTTCCTTTGTGCTGCACGAGTAGGACCCTGCAGTGGGACACAGACCCCTCGGTGCTGCAGCTGCAGTCAGACTCAGAACTTGGGTATATGTCTGCTCTTTTGTTACTCCTTTTATTATTTCTTTGTTACAGTTGTGCTGAAAATGCTGGAGCTGTTGTTGCTCTGTCGTTTTCCCCTCTTTTGTTGAATTCCAGTTTGATAAGTTTATTGCCTTATTAGTTTCCCTTATAAAATTAAGCTTTGAAGAAAGTCTCTCTTTGTGGAAAACACCACAAAAAGATGGCTTTTGATCTCCCCTTATTAATTTCTGTTATTGCAAAGTGACACTCTCCCTAAACAAAAAATACAAACATCAATGCTCATCTCTACTTAGATGTGGGTCACACAAGTTCTGTGATGGGAGAGTCGTCTAACTCCATCCTAACCGTCCCCCTCCTTCACTAACAAGTTGTCTTAGGTTAATTTTTGTCTAAAATCAGTATTGAAATGTTGTGTCCTCTTTGTTTTCTTTCCTTTTCCCTCCTTTGGGGTCTCACAATAAGCATTTAGTTTGAACAAATAAAGATTCCTGCCAGAGAAAAAACAAATTTGTTGCACCCTTAATTATAAGACCTGTCAAATATTTGATGTTGTGTAATGTCTCCTAATTCTAAAGATCATTATTTTCAGATGGAAACTTTGTTGATATAGGTTATTGTACAGGCTAAAAGATAGCTTTTAGAATTAAAAGTTCACGCACGGAGAATACAAGACACAGACCTATCCTAGAAACTTAGTCTATTTCTTTCATAGGTTTGGAGGTAGCTGTATTTACACATGAGATCCTTCCGTAGGTGCCCGTACTAGCGCATGTCCAAGGTCGGAAAAGCTAGTTGCATGCACCTCTTCCGGCTTCACATCCGGTGGCCTCAGGAATCAGCAAAAGCTACAAACTAGGCGTTACCCCTTCTCCTTACCTTCTACACCTGCATACTGCTAATCAGACTTTTATTAGCACATCACTGAAAACATCAATATATGAAAAACAAAATTTATCATAGTAATTTATGAGATTATTATTATTTTTCTTTCTAAATCGAAACTAATGGCTCCCAAAGTAGGGTTTATTTATTTATTATTTGGGGCATGTATCTCTGGATTGTTATCAATGTCGGTGCCTGTTGTGGGTGTAGAAGTGAAGGTTGAAGGACTGTCTGCTTCAACTATGGACCATCTGGGTTCCTTTGTTGCAAAGGTTCTTGGCAGACTGACAGCACTGCTCAGTCAAGGAAACAACTTAACACTCGAGGTAACTGAAACACCATTTTTTTAAACTTTACTAAATTTTTGGCTATTTAGCTACATTGTTCTTTGTATGTAACATTTCAACTTGTTTTATATATGTAACCAAGAAATACGCCTCAAATCAGGCAGAAAAAACAATAAGAATATAGTGAAAAACGTTGTGGTTCAGGGGAAACATAACTGAGTGCAGGTCAGTATTCCATTACTTTAAAAAAGAAAAAAAAAGGGGCAGGGAGGTACAAGCAGAATTCCCTGTGCAATTACATGAATCGATTTTTAGATGGATGTGGCACTGTTTAATGATACTTGCTGATGCGGAACAGTTGGGAATTTTCACATTTGTGTGGTGTTTGCCAAGCAAATACTCAGTGTTGACTATGCAGATTAAAACTGGGGATTCATTCTACAGAAATGTCATATCTGTGGCTCCCACCAGCCCTGCGGCATCTTACTGCAGAGTAGCCTGGTGAGTCAGAGAGGGGCAGTGAGATATGCCACTGCGCTGAGAGCCGCTTCTCTTAGAAAATCTGAAAGGAATCTTCAGAAAATAATATTTGAGAGAAAAGAGTATTTTAGCCATGTTTAGATTATTGCTTTAATGAAAATGTTCTTTTTGATAGTCCTTATGTGTAAGGCAGTCTTTCTCCCATACAAAATGCTATGAAATATACCTCAGGCAACAATTAGATTTTATCAGAGACAGTTTTCATTCCTGTTTTTGAGCCTTGGCATGGGATTGACTTCAGACCATAGTTTACCATGTCTTACTACTTGACTTTTTCACAGCTTTATTAAGGTATAATTGATGTAAAATAAACTGTGACATTTAAACAAGCTGTTAAGTTTTGACATATGTCTATCCCCAGGAAACCATCAACACAATCATTAGGCATGCATCCGTCATGCTTAGAAGTTTCCTCATGTCCCTTTGTAATCCTCACTCCTGCCTTGCCCCATCCTTCTCCTTTGTGTCAGTATACATCAGTTTGGATTGCTTTGAATTTTGTATAAATGAAATCACAATGTGTGTGTTCTTTTGGCTGACTTCTTTCATGCAGAGTGATTTTATTGCTATTCATTCACTTTGGACATGTATCCTTGGTTCATTCCTTTTCCTTGCTCAGTAGTATTCCACTGCACAGATAAACCATAGTTTGTTTAGCCAGTCATTTTTTGATGTACATTTGTTTGTTTCCATATTTTTTGTCTATCACAAATAAAACTGCTTTGAACATCTATATACAAATCTTTCATGAATATATGCTTTCATTTCTCTTGAATAAATACCTGCAAGTAAAATGGTTAAATCATTTGGTAGGTTTACATTTAACTTTTTAATAAATTTTAACAAATGGGTCAAACTTTTTTCAAAGTGGTTTTGCTGTTATACATTCCCACCAGTAAAGTGTAAGAGTTTCATTTCCTCAACATTCTTGGCAAAGACTTGGCCATTTTGTTTTGTTTTTTAGCTATTATAAAAGAGTAGTTGTACCTCATTGTGGTTTTAACCTGCATTTCTCTATTAAATAATGTCATTAAACATCTCTTTATGTGCTTACTTTCCATCTGATTATTTTCTCTGGTGAAATGTTTGTTTAAATCTTTTGCCCTTTTAGTTTTTGAATTAGGTAATTTGTTTTCTGAGTTTTGAGTGTTCTTTTTATATTCTGGATACAATCCTTAACCTTTAATTTGGAGATGTTTTCTCCAATTCTGTGGCTTGTCTTTTCATTCTTTCAGCAGTGCTTTTCAGAGAGCAAAATGTTATTTTAAAAATTCCAATTTATAAGCTTTTTAAAAAAGAATCATGCTTTTGAGACTTAATTTCAATTTTCCTATCATTCCTTGGTAGTATAGGGTTCACCTGTGAAACTATCTGGTCCTGAGATTTTATTTTGGGGAACATTTTAACATACCAATTCAATAATTTTAATAGATCTAGAGCTACTGAGGTTTTCTTTAGTTTCTTGAGTGAACTTTGGTAGTTCGTATCTTTCAAGTAATATGTCCATTTCATTTCATTCACAATTTATTGGCCTCAAATTGTACATAAAATATTCCCTAATAACCATTTTAATGTCTACAGAATCTGTAGATTTGTCACATGTCTCCTTCCTGAATCTGGTGATTTTTAATTTTTTTCTCTTTTTCTCCTAATCAGTCTGTTTTGCAGATTATCAGATTTACTGATTTTTCTCAAAGACCTAGCTTTTGGTTTCAATTATCTTATTTTTTTTTATTCTCTATTTCATTGATCTCTGCTATGATTTTTATTATTTCTTCTGTTTATTTAGTGTTTGATTTGCTTGTCTTTTTCTAGTTTCTTAAAATGGATACAGAGGTCATTGATTTGATGCATTTATTCATTTCTAATACAGGATTTAGTGCTATGACTTTCTCCTTAAATACAGCTTAGTGGCATCCTGCAAATCTTGAGATTATTTTTTTCCATTTTCATTCGGGTCAAAATACTTTTTAATTTCCCTTTTGACTTCTTCTTTAATCTATGAGTTATTTAGAAGTATGCTATTTAGTTTGCAAATATTCAGAATTTTCCAGAGACCTTTCTGTTCTGGTTTCTAATTTAATTCTGTTTTGGTTAGAGAACATACTTTGTTTTACTTGTATTCTTTTATATTTATTGAGACTTATTTTATGGTCCAGAATATAGTCTGTTTTAGTAAATGTCCCATGTGCTCTTGAAAAGGATGTATATTCTACTATTGTCAGGTGAAGTGTTCAACCAATGTCAGGTCATGCTTGAGTATATTGCTCAAATCTTCTTTATCTTTTCCTGATTTTCTTTTTGACTTGTTCTATTATTGAGATAGGGTTGTTGAGGTCGCTGACTATAATTTTGAGGTCTTCTCTTCCTTTTTTAGCTTTTGCTTCGTGTTTGGAATTTTGTTATTAAGTGCATAAATATTAGGATTTTCTTTTTCTCTGATGACTTCAGCCCTTTATCATTATGATATGACCTTCTTTATCTCTAGTAATTTTCTCTACTCTGAAATCTACTTTCCTATTGACATAGCTGAGCCAGTTTTCTTTTGACTAGTGTTAGCACCTCTATTAATTTCCTAGGGCTGCCACAAAAAATGTACTATCAGTTTGGTGCCTTAGAATAACAGTAGTTTATTCTTTCACTGTTGTGGAGACAAGAAGTCCAAAATCAAGGTGTCAGCCAGATTAGTTCCTTCCAGAGCCTCTGAGGGAGAATGCTTCCCTCCTGGCTGCTGGGACTTCTCAGCAGTCCTGGGCATTCCTTGGCTTGCAGCTCAATCACTTCAGTCTCTGCCTCTGTCATCACCTGGTGTTCGCCCCATTTCTCTGTGTCTCTGCATCTTCACATCATCTTTTTATAAAAACACCAGTCATTGGCCCATCCTAGCCCAGTATGACCTCCTATCAACTTGATTACATCTGCAAAAGCCCTGTTTCCAAATAAGGCCCATTCACAGGTACCAAGGATTATGATTTCAACTCTATCCTTTGAGGGACATAGTTTAACCCGCAACAATATTTCCTTTGCTTTTACTTTTTAAACTGTTTCTTTACATTTAAAGTGTATTTCTTGTAGGCAGCATATAAAAATTGAGATTGCTTTTTTATCCATTCTGAAAATTTCTGCCTTTTAACTAGGGTATTCAATCCAATTATATTTAAATTGATTATTAATATGGTTTGGGTTAAATTTCTATAATATCGCTATGTGTTCTCTAGCTGTCCATACATTCTTCTTCATTTTTCATTTTCTTCTGCCTTCTTTTTTATTCTAATTTTTTTATGTTTCCATTTTATCTTCATCTTGGCTTATTAGCTATATGTCTCTGTTTTATTATTTGGGGGCTGCTTTAGTGTTTATAATGTACATCTTTAACTTACCACAGTCTATTTTCAAGTGATATTATGCCACTGTATGTATAGTATCAGAATCTTACAATAAATTTACATTTATGTTTCTCACCTTTTGACCTTTGTGTTGTCATACATTGTACTTTTACATTTTATATACCACACACTACATTGCTTTTATTTTGTTTAAACAGCCGAGTATCTTTGTAAGGTATTCAAATAGTGAGAAAATTATCTTACATAGTTACTAGTTTTCTGTAATTCTTCAGTCTTTTATGTAGATCCATATTTCCATCTGGTGGTGTTTTCCTTATACCTGAAGGACACCCATTAATGCTTCTTATAGTAAATGTCTTCTGATAAGGCATTGTTTTAGCTTTTTATGACATACACATCTTTATTACTATTCATTTTGAAACATATTTTCACTGGTTGAGAGTATTTTTCAGTAATTTAAAGATTTATTCCATTGTCTTATCATTTGTATTATTTCTGTCTGGAAATTTCCTGTCATCCTTATCTTTATTCCTCTGGATATAACATGTGTTTTTTTCCCCCAGTCTGCTTTTATTTTTTTTCACTGATTTTGAGCAATTTGATGTGCCTTAATGTAGTTTTCTTCATGATTCCTGTTCTTGGGTTGTTACAGCTTCTTGGGTCTGTGGATTGCTGCTCTTCATTGCCTGACATTTTTGTCTTACAAAGTGTTGTTTCATTCAAACTGTTGTGCCTTTAATGGTTGTTTAAAGCAAAAGGATAAATCTGGTGCCTATTACTTTGTCTTGGCCAAAACAACAGTATTGTGTCAATTGATTTTGACTTGCATACTAACTGTGTGATTACCAAAGCAAATTTTACAGCAGAGGGAAATAAAGATGATACTAGTATTCAGGAGAAGAAAAAGTGCTCCAAGAAACTCGAAAATAAAAGAAGAAAATAAATGCAACTCAGCTTTTTTTTTTTTTAACCAGGAAACTACTTATGAAAGTATCAAAAATGTTTTTTCCCTTAGGCTTTATAAGTAGATTAAATGAATTGGAGATAGTAGTCAAAATGAAATTATATTAGTTAAAAGATCACAGGAAAGAAAAATGTTTTATAGGCTGAGAAGTGGGTGAATGTGCCATTGAAATATGGGGTTGCAAAGAGAATGTTTGGGGAAAAGAGTACATTTAAAATTTTTGTTGTTGTTGTCTAACAGAGAGAATTCTTTGGAGAGTACAGATATGCCCTTGAGATCCCCGGTCATTATGGAGATATGCTGGGTCAACATAATGGAAGCAGGACTGGAGGGAAGCAAAGATTGTCAGTGATGAATAGACATAAAAGAGATTCCTCACTTTGTGGTTCCTCACTTCAAAATTGTTTAATACATACAGGAAAATTTAGTGGCTGTTGATTTTATTGAAGTGTCACAGTTACATTTCCTCTATGTATTAGTATATCAAACTCTAGGAAAGAGTTTTTGAAATACATGGAGGTGAAGCAAGAATGAGGAAAATCTGAAGCTGTGATCAAGGATTTTGCTCCTGAAGGAGCAGCTTAGAGATTCCCTCAGTCTTTAGGAGACACTGTGAGTTGGTGATGTCCTCTTCTTTCTCTAGACTTTCTTCTCTTCCTTCTTGTCTGACGAGAGGAATGAGTTTCACTCCTAAATCCTCCAGGCACCATCCCACACATCTGAGGGGAAATAATAAAGAGAACACTCTGTCAAGAAAGGAAGTAAAGCCAACTCTACACAAGAAAGGCATATATTTTTCAAGATATTTATCCCTAATACCTTATTAGGTGTTAGAGATAATCTAGTTAAGCATTTCTAGAGGATTTTCTCACACTTTAAAGTTACTGCCATTTGTCTAACAGAACAGTGATAACCTCATTAGCCTTTGATAAATGAACCCTCTTTTGACTTATTCTCCAAGTTTTGTCAAAGGTTCTTATGTATTATGGTTGGATCTCTGATTTGAATTCATTTTAAAGTTTTCCCAAGTAATAATGGGCAATGGCTTTTCTTTGAGAATGATGTGGAATCTTTTCTTTTGAGCAAGTTGACAATCTCTTCCTCTTCAGTAATACTTATTCACACTTTCTATAGACATTTAAATATGAAACATTTATGAAATGATAAAATTCATTTCATAATCTGTAAATAAAAAATGAAAACTTTTTAATAAATTGGTTTTAACAGATTCAGTTAAATTTGTCACAAGAGACAGAATTAGCTGACATTTTGCAATACTCATTTTTTTCAGTCCCCAAGCATTTCTTGAGAAGATGCTATCTGCCACCCTTTGTTTTCTGTCCTCAAAAATCTTCAGTAAGCAATTATGGAATCTTTTGCATACACTACTGACAACTGGATGTTCAAAGGAAAACAATATTCCTTTTTATTTAGTTTCAGAAAATTGAATATTGCCAATTAGTAAGGAGATATGTTTATACGCTGGTACTCTATGAAGAAGTCTATAATTTCATAGCTTTATGTTATAAATTCTATAGAAGGTTGTTTCATACATCAAGGCAATAAAAGGCTGCTCCTATTAAACTCTTTATATCATCATGGTTGTTGTATATAATATGGGGAAAATAAACTTCTGTACCTTCTGTCCTTATTATTCTGAACTTTCAGTTCCCTTGTGAAGTGGGCATCTGATAGCAGGACTTCCACCAGGGTTGTCCAGCTCCACTATAACCATAGCTGTCTTCACTCTCCTCTCATCCCTGAAATTTTGCAGGATTTACTTGTGTGATGAAGTTCAAAATACATTTTTACACTATGCCTGTTGATTGAGCCAGACTTGACATTTGCTTCTGTTCAGGAAAAAATGCTCTAACTGCCAAACTAGTATTTCCGCACAATAAGAAGCAAATTTCACAGGAGAGAAATTAATACTTCCTAAAATAATTTTAAAATGTGAGCACAGAAGAATGGACACTCATCTTTGTGGAGGTAATCAGAAAATTTCACAGCCATCACACTACTTCTCAGAACCTGGAGGAAAATACCCACTCTGAGCATGGATTGTATTTCAAGGATGGGAGCTTATTTCCTCCACGCGATGCTCACCTCCCCACCTTCCCTCATGTGCCATTCATTCCTAAATCTAGTAGTCAGTCCTTGAGTTGCCATACCTTGACACCTGATTTCACTTCACTACGGTATTTTGAAAGCAAATTGACCTTTTTTTTTTACCTCTTTCACATTACATGAGTTCTCCCTGGATTCTTCTCTTTCTGTATTATCTCATCTTGGATGCAGCATTTTCTCTTAAGACTCTCATTGAGTGGCTTCCAAGGCCACATTTTTATTTTTTTGTTCTCTTTTCTGAGCTTTGATCTTAGGTCCTCGTAGGTTTCCAATTAGAAAACCTCTCACCACGACATCATCCATTAAGGTACTCATTTTTTACTCTAAAACAGATCTGTCTCTAGACTTTCCTATTTCTTCCAGTTGCACCATGTGCTTTTCTTCCAAATAAACATGAGGCCTTGAAATAATCTTTAATACTTTACTTTTCCTTCACCCTCCATTTCAAATAAACTACTAAGATTTACCCTTAACTATTTTTTTTTTAGATTTCCCCTTAATCTCTTAATTAAAGTCCACCCTTAATTGTTTTTCAGAGTCTCCAACCTGCAGCATTACCTTTCCATTCCCAGTGCTACCACAATTGAGTGCTTTCATTTCACCACTCACCGCCCATTCAGTTAGACTATTGGTCACAAATCCAGGAATTGTTTCTCTGGCTGCCCCCTCTGAACTGGATGCCTTGCCTGGATTCCCTCTTTGGTTCCTGAATTCACTCACCCAACTCCTTTTGCTTGTAGATCCTTTTTCAAACACCCCTTTTCCCCAAACTCAGCTTCTAAAGTCTGGCCACTCCTCATAGCTAATATCTGGCCCTTCATTTGTCAGGAGTGGGATTTAGACTCGGGTCTTCATATTGCTGCTGTACCGATATGTGTCCACTGTCATCTGGAAGGTGTCAGGTCCTTAGTACTGCCCAATAGCTCCTCAGTTTCTACAACAAAATGTTCAAATCTTTATCCTGCGATTTGAAACTCTCCAATAACTTAGTCCCCATGCATTTTTCTCTCTAAATTTATCTCCTGTTGCTCCCCAACCCAAAAATTCTCTTCCGAAAGGCCTGTCTTGGGTGAAAATGAGAATTCAATCCCCAGATCTTTATATATGCAGCAACATCTCCCTAAAACGCCCTTCCCATTATTTTCCACCTAACAGAGTCCTGCCTCTTCTTCTGAAACTTGCATCAGGACTTCAGTTCTCAGTGAAAACTTCTTCATTGACACCCAGGTGCACAGTAATCTGTCCATTATATTCTCCTGTCTTACACTATAGTAGTGAATAATTCATCATCTGTCCCATTGTGTTCTCCTTTCCCATCTATGTGAATAATTCATGTTGGTTCTTATTTGCTACCTTTCTTTTTTATTTTCCTTTTGATGTGTATTCCTGTCTCCTCATTCTTTCTGTATTGCTGGCATCTGCATGATGCCTTGCTCAAAAATTGTTTGTGGCTAGTGATAATAATGTTGTGCAATGTAATGTCATTGGCAGTCATCAAGGGTGTAATTTCCCACCCATGGAAGAATATTGCACAAAAAAGGAAATGCCACCATTATTATTTTCACCATCTGAGGGCTCATCTTTGAGAAATTCACCTCAAGGAAGTTTCGAAACAATATTGGGGAAAATATCTGGCAGCACCTGTAATGTGTCGTGGGGATGAGATATCCACCTGTGAATAAACGGGAAGAAAAGTCAGCAGACTCAAGTCTGGGCCCATTGTACATATTCTTTTGTCCTTGACTTTGAACTGCTTTGTCATCTGGACAAATAACTGCTTGTTCACTGAGAGCATCTGTTCCCGGTTTTATCTGCTTGGCTTTAAGGATCCTTCCATGCTCCAGAGAATGTCCATTAATGGAATGACCCCTTTTGTTTTTCTGACTTCTGAGTGCCACTAGCTGGCTTCTGTCCTAAGCTACTGACTCTGCCAGCTAACCCACCCACACTACTCTCTGCCACCAGGTCTAATGCAGGGCACAGCAACCAGCGTACTGCCAGAGTTACAATTCCTGGTCATTGAGCATGCTGAAACCGGTGTTCAAAGGCTATTTCTGAGGGCTTTTAGTGATTTATAATAGGTAAAACTTAAAGAGTGTCTTAGAGGCATGGGGCACACTTTAATTCTGGCTTTTCTGTATCTTGATCCAGGCTCCAGCACTGTGACACTAAAAGAAAAAATCCTATTCAGATCAGTGTGGCCGATTTTTTAGCACTGCCTCCCAATATTCATGACAGGTCAGAAAATGTATCCTCCACTCTGATGTAAACATATCTTTGAGGATTAGCTGAAGGTATTTGTGAATGCTAAGAGCTTTAGCTATTTCCAGCCAGTTCTCTGATGCTTTCATTTCTGGGGCCTAAAGAGGTAGTACAACAATGTTTATGCAATTCTCTTCATTTGTCTTAAATGTGAAATACAGAAATATCAGTCTGCTGTATGTAATTCACTGTGGTCTAAACTCGGAGTTTCAGAATGTGAGTTGTATTGTGTTCAGCTGTTTCAGGAAGAACTTGATGGTGCCTGTTCCAGTAATGATGGACATGCTCAGCTGCTCTGAAAGCTTTCCTGTGGAAGCTCTTCGGTGAAGAGGTCTTTCCTCTTAAGTCCTCCCACCCTCAGCTTTGGCAAGTGCTTGGGACCAATGTAAATCAACTATGATCAAGGTTTATGACGCAACTTTTCTTGGTCCCCTCTTAATCTTGTGACTGAACATTAAGCAAAAATTAAGGCATGGGACAACTGGATATCCACATGTAAAAGAATGAATTTGGACCCCTATCTCATAATATATACAAAACTGAACTCAAACTGGATCAAAGACCTAAATGCAAGAGCTAAAACAAAAAACTCCTAGAAGAAAGCAGAGATGTAACTTTTTGTGTCCCTAGATTAAGCAGTGGTTTCATAGATATGGTGCCAAAGGGCATAAGCAACCAAAGAAAAAAAAAATAGGTCATTTGCACTTCACCAAAATGAAAAACTTCTGGGCTCCAAAAGACACCATCAAGAAATAGAAAAGATAACCCACAGAATGAGAGAAAATACTTGCGAATCATTTATCTAAGGAGGTTCTAGTAACAAGAATATATAGAGAGCCCTTAAAAATCAATAATAAAAAGAAAAACAATTCAATTAAAAATTAGGCAATTGATCTCAATAGACATTTTCTCCAAGGAAGATATACAGATGGACAAGAAGCCCTTGAAATGATGCTCAACGTCATCGGCCTTTAGGGAAATTTAAATAAAAACCACAATGAGATACCATTCCATACCTGGTAGGTTCACTGTAATAATAATAATAAAAACAGGTGATAATTGTTTGTGAGGCTCTGGAGAAATTGGACCTCACATAAAATGCTGCAGTCACTTTGGAAAACAGTTTGGCAGTTCCTCAAAGAGTTATACATAGAATTACATATGACTCGACCAATTCCACTTTCCAGGTACATACTCAAGAGAATTGAAAGCATATGTCCACCTAAAAACTTATACACAGAAGTTCACAGCAACATTTTCCATAATGGTCAAAAAGTGGAAAGAACCCAAATGTCACCAACTGATGAATGAATTTTTAAAATGTGGTATATGTCCAAACATATGGATACATATTCTATACAATTGAATTCAACCATAAAATGGAATGAAATACTGGTGTGTAATACAACATGGAATGACATTGAAAACATTAAGAAACTGAAAACAGAAGCGAGACACAATCAGCCACATACTGTATGATTCAATCCATGTGAAATGTCCAGAATAGGCAAATTCATAGAGACAGAAAGTAGATAAGTGGTTGCCAGGCACCAGGAGAAGAAGGAATGGGGAGTGACTGTGAATAGATAGTCTTTAGAGATAATGAAAATGTTCTGGAATTAGTTAGTAGTGATGATTGCAGAACTTTGTGAATATTTTCTAAAAACCACTTGAAATTGTACACTTTAAAGGGAAGCATTCTATGGTATGGTGGGTTTTTATATTGATAAAAATAAAAGAGAATAAGGCAGCTATGATCCTAAAGGTCTTCCCAAAGAGTTGTTTCCCCTTGCCCTCCACAACTAACCCAAGTTCTTAACAAGTGAAAATTTTCCTACTTAAATTCATTCTTTTAAGAATAAAACATGTTTAATAACATTTATTAAAATAATGCATTAATAACATTTATAAACACTGGTAAGATTTTTATTGGGCTTCTTTTAATCTTTGCAATGAGAGTTGAATTTCCCCATTCTACTGAAAATGTATCCTTACCAGAATTTCAATGGCTAGACGCATGTTTCTCATAATGCTAATAAGAGGACAGAAGCCTTTTACTTGGTAGTAAGTCAGTATAACCCTAACTTTCTTCAGTTTTGGTAGATATCATATGACATGCTTAAGGCACAGTGTGGGCTATATTCTCCTTGGGTAATGAAGTATACAAAATACGAAGGGGCTGGCTGGCTCAAGCATCTGTCCTATATCTACAACTGAAAAGTGAGGGGATCCCATTCACACTGGGTAATGAAACCATGGACTCCTCAAAAGCCAATTTGGCATTGTCCTAAAGTAACACAGAGCCCACGTCTCTCTAGGGTGAGCCTGGATTACTTTATAAATAGCTAGCAAAGCTATGCTAACCGTATTGTGAGTGGAGAGACAAAGAAATCTCAATTGACCTATAAATGGAAAGGGGAATGGAAAGTGATTTTCTTATTGTAACTCATGATATGCAGTCAGTGAGAGAAAGAAAAATGGCCAGAACTCAGTGGACTGTGTTAGTGGTGAACCAGAGGAGATCTCTACACCCTCAGCAAACTTCAGCTTCAATTTTTCATTCTTTGTCAAGACCCGATACTTCCTTTTCAGAAGAAGCATTTTCAATTTTGGTTCAATACGGCTTTCTTTGGCCAGACACATGGGTGGGACCAGGTGTAGGAAAAGCTTCCAGGATTCTTAAGAGGGAGTCCAGGCTAGTCCTGGAGAGATGGTGGGTCACCTTAGGACAATGCCAGGCTGGCTTGTGAGGAATCCATGATTTCATTGCCCGTGTGTCTGGGATCCCCTTCCTAAAATTTTTCAGTTTTAGATTTAGGGCAGATGCTTGAGCCAGTTCCTTAGTATTTATGCTTTGCAAACTCGTTTATCTAACACTATATCACCCACTGGAATCAACCTTCACCTGGGTATCTCATTTAACTCTATAGGATTGATCCAGAGACATCTTCCTCATTCAGTGAGGTTAAGGTCTCACCCTCTAGGATTTGGCTGCAGGGTGGGGAGGCCCAAATGATTCTGACTAAACAATCATCTCTGTCTCTGTACTCTATCAATGATACAGTAGATTTGGGGTGGAGCCTGAGAAGGTTCCCAGGTGATTCTCACCTGTTCCCTGGTGAGACTGATGCTGCTGGTCAGAGGATCACACTTGGGGAACATTTAGGCTCTAGAACTTCTCCCATGTTGGCTTTTCTCCTTATTTGTTAAACTCAGTCACAAGTAATCCAAATATAGAGTGCTTTATTGCACTTCTTAAGTGATTTTGAATCATTAGTTTTCTTACAGGAATTTAAAATACTATATAAATTTAATTCAGTAATTTAAAAATTGTATTGCATTTTATTATATTAAAATTAATTACCAGTGAAAATACACAGTATGATTTAATAGCAATGCCATGTTAGCCATGACGTAGATACTTCAAGTCTTAATTTATATTTCTGGATCATTCCCGCCCTATTTTCCTCCTTCTCTTCCCTTGTTCCTCCCTATCTTCCTTCCTCAAACGTTTATATAATGCCTGTTCTGTGTCTGAAATTGAGCTAAACCTCAGGTTACAGACATCATTTAGTTAAGGGAAAAATTCCTGTGTTTGCAGTTAAGTCATGAGAGACAGTTATGAAAAGAAGTGAGTACAATAAGCAGCATGTAAATGATTGGGGTAGAAGTATAGATGTGCCTAGTAGGGAGGGGCGAGGTGATGCAGGAGGGGTGATGGGATGGCAGGAAGGTGTCCCAGAGTCAGAGCTGAAGGGCCAGCATGCGCTGTACAGCCTGATTAGAAACAACAGGACTGACGGGGGCGTGAATGCCCCAGTGTTTTTCCTCCTCTCTGTGAACGTCAACTTGCACCTTTGAATAAAAGAACAATGAATTGGTATGACCTTAAAGAAAAATGAGAAATACCTTGCTTAGCCCTCATAGTTTTAAAGAAAAACTACTACTTACTTTAGCTCCTAGGTACAGTTATAGTTTTGTGAGCTAATAAAATTTTGAAAATTTTTAGGGGAGTTGAAGAAGGCCTTTATTACAAAGCTGTATAAACTGGCGGATTCTGGATCCGCTGAGACACACAGACTTTAGGGCTTGTCCCAGAGACATGGTGTTTGAGAACTGCATTGCAGAATACATTTAACCTGGAGGTCTTTTTCCTGGAAGGACACCTCCTTCTGCTCAGCTTTTCTGCAGCTGCTAAGACTGGGAGCAATTGTGTGGTGACGTGGTCCTTCTATTGCGTTCTAATAATCTCTGCTGGGCCACTTCTCAAGAATCTTTTCTCCTGCTTATAAAATGAACACGTATGTTTGGACCTTTATATATTAGGTTGTAAGAAATGTGCCACAGTGAGTGGATGGTCACAAGGCATTAGGAAAAGTTACAAGAAATGTGCCACAGTGGGTGGATGGTCACAAGGCATTAGGAAAAAAGCAGGAGAATAAGGTCAAGGAAACACAGATTAAGGACATGGCCCTTGGATTTAAGTGTTGGCTCTGTTACCAATGCCTTTGTGATTTTGAGCATCCTACCTAACTTCACTGAGCCTCAGTTTCCTTCTCTGTGAAACTGGGATATATAGGATAGAAAAGTCTAAAGAGGATAAAATAAGATAATAGATGTAGAGTGTTTGGCACATTTTAAGTACATGGTTACTGTAAAAACAGCAAGATCAGTGACAAAGAAGAAAATGTTTAATATAAATGTAGTTTAATCAATCTGGAATTTGTATGGAAAGCTATAGTAATCTGCCAGTATCTTTAAAGAAGTGTTGAAAAGAGTTGCTTTAAAATTACAAGTCATTTCAGACAGTTTCAGCCTCAAGCTAGGAGAATTACAAGCCTATTAATGTGGCAACTGAAATCAATTTGAGAGAATGGCATAACAACTCAGCTCTTTGATTGTTTGGGCTTTGTTGGGTCCCCAAACTCACAAACACAGCATCGGAGAGGAAGTGATTGAGACATTTCATATAATTATTAAGAAAAGAAAAGATTTTGTTTTAGTGTGAAACTCTCACTTATTCAAACCAA
Source organism: Tamandua tetradactyla (assembly GCF_023851605.1). Taxonomy (NCBI): domain Eukaryota; kingdom Metazoa; phylum Chordata; class Mammalia; order Pilosa; family Myrmecophagidae; genus Tamandua; species Tamandua tetradactyla. Next base: position 119,952,700 of record NC_135327.1, on the reverse strand, counting down.
GTTTTGAAAACTGGGAAATTTCATGGTGATATAATACTTTTATTTAAAAAAAATGCAGACAAGCTCTGTCCCAAGTAGCCAAAACTATATATGTTTATGCCCATACAAAGAATTTAGGGATGTGATTCTTAAGTTTTATTGGCAGAGATAATTCTCAAATCTACATCTTTTAATAATCTTAAATTTAGAACATTGGTAAGTCTTCCTTCTCTGGTCATTTTTTTAAACAAATATAAGTACCATTATAATAAGTCAAAAATAATGAATTAAAATAGAAAAGTGAAGATGCTTGAGCCAAATCTATGTTCCAGGCACTAAACTAACTTCTTTACAAGTATTAGTTTCATTGACTCTTCACAACCCAGTGATACGCATCCACTCTTCCACCCAAAAAAACATGAGGATTAAGGGGATTTTTTCACAAGCTTTCAGTTATCCTTCATCTGGTAAGTGACAGACTGGGAATTTGAACCAATTGGTTTCCGTACTGCTTCACCAGTTGGTTTGTTTGTTCTGATGGATAATCAAATATAGAACACCTTCCTATAGCCAAGATCCAGTAAAACAGATCTGCAGCCTCTGTCTCATTAAGATGCCCTGGAATCCCCACTTGCAGATAGGTACAGAAGATTTTTCTATTCTCAAGCATTATGTGCTATCAGGTCACCACAAACATTGAATTAGCAAATATCAAACCATTCCTCCAAGGGGAAATTCAGGGTTAGGGTCCTGTGAGCCTCTGCTCACAACATTCTTATCAAGCAGTTAATACATAACTTCGTCTTTGTGTGTTTCTGTTTAAAGGTATATTATTGAATATACATTGTAGATTCATTAAGTTGAACTCAACCAACAGCCCTATTACTCATGCCTAAACCAAGCTTATCTAACACACTTATTTTCTCTATAAGGTACATCCCAGCTTTCCTGTGCTTAGGAAAACTAGGCAGCACTTCGGCACTACACTGGGGGCCTTTAAACAACAAAAAAATCATCGAAAGTAAGCACAAAAATGAGAACAACATGGCATTAACTATACCATGAAAAGAACACACTTACTTACAGTACAAGAGCTGAAAGAAGAAGGCAGGACATCCTTGTTCGATATCAGTGGGGAACGTACCCTCTGGGCAAGTCCCATTTTGCCTCAATCTGGGCATGTCTGCAAAAGACCACAAAAGCTCCAGGAGTATTGATTTTGGGATCACAGCTGCATTTTAGCAAGGAGGTAAATTCGCATACCGGAATCCACAAATAATGAGGATTACCTGTTCCTCCCAGCCTGAACCCAGAGATCCCTGGACCTCACGTAGGTGCCCACAGGGAGCCCCGTTTCAAGCATTATCCCTCTAGCCAGGAGTGGCCCCTGTCTGAAGAAGTGAGGGTGCTTTGCCTGGCCATTTCTTCTTCACTTCCTTGCTCGTGATGCAGATCCACCCATGTGGGGCTCTGGGCTGTCTAACAGCAGGAGGGGCTTTGCTTTAAGCAGTCTTGGGGAGCCTGTTCATGCTTACTTCTTCAGATGCTTCAAGAAAGACCCACGTCAGGAAAGAAAATATCCTCAGAACCAGAAGAATACCTTGAATTTCATATTGAAACATTTAGCCTTTTGCCTCCTTTGGTAATTTTGTTTCTAGACCACTTTGTGTGTTTCACCCTAATTCTGTGTGAGGAGGCCGCGCAAAAGTCCGGTGGCACAGGCGGGCCAGCCTCTTCACTCGTGGTCCAGACATGCACGTAAGAATGAGGCGTGTCCACAAGAGGAAATGAAGTTGTGAAGCATGTGACTAGGGGAATGAAACTTAAGGACTGTACGTTGAATGAAATGGCAAAAACGAAAAAGACAGATGTTATCATGCCTCACTCAAATGGACTTATCATAATATAAAAACTCGGTGAACTGAAGTCAAGAGCGTGGTTTATTAGGTTGGGGCCTATTGTAAAGAGTCTTAGATTGTAAGCTCTTACAGCAGTCACATATATTCAGGAGTTTTAACTGTTATTTCTAAATTCTGAGATACTGAGCTGTTTGTATATAACCTTGTTTTTCCCCAGAAACTTCGGGTATTTATGTGACACTTGAGACTCAGAGTTAGAGATCTGAAGCTGTGAAAGTCAACAGTACCCCAGACAGGAACTGTTTTAAACTTAAAATATGGATCAGACTTTGACTAGAGATATGAGTGAAGCTGAGCTGACTAGGACAAAGGTAGATCAGAATACTGGGTAAAGGATATATGGTCTTTATTTTAAAAGTTCAACTTCCATGTGAGACCGAAGGGAAAGATGTTTATTTGGTGCAAAATTTATATTTTGGGTAGTGTGTTTAACTTGTATAGTCAGTTTAGTTGAACACCATAAGTACATGAAATCTTGGAAAGGGTGTGAGACCTTATTGGTTTTTCCAAGTTAGTGTGATGCCCGGATATATCCCATAGTAATTTGGGCAGAGATTAAAAAAGTATTTGCAAAGTCCCCTTGGGGACATACCCTGTGTCTGAAAATTCTTAAAAGTTGTTCAATATTTCCTATGCTAACATTAACTATATACTAAAAATATGTTCCAAAAACCGTTCTAGGATATACGTGTATAAATTATGCACATATGTATACATGAAATAAATGCAGTGTATACATGATATATGCATGTAGGGATATAGACATATAACTTTGTTATTCATAAGAATCCTTTTAGTAAGTACTTTTATTATGTCCATTTTATGGATGAGGGCACTGAGGCACAGCAAGGTTAGTAACTTGTCCAGGATCACACACAGTTGGTAAGTGAGGGGCTGGGGTTCATATCCAGGCCACGGCAGTCTGTGAGCTTAAACCCCAATTGTTGGCTACATCACAGGATGTTTCCTGGATGACAATAGGTAACACACCCTCTTGGGATATGATCTTACCACTGTTACAAGGAGAACATAAACTCCAGACAGGAATCGATCTCTCAGGGTGAAAGCCATTACTTTTATTTTTTCCCCTCTCACCTAAGAGACCCGAAGCCTAACTTTTTTTTTTACTATTAATAAGTATTATATTTATTTAATAGCCAATACCAGTATGAGGACACACAGAAAACAAATTTCAGAGAATAGCTTGTTCTTAATCAACATAATCAATCTGCACGTTGAAATATTATTAAGAAATATAGAAGTTATGATATGAAGTATAGTATAAAAATATAAGGCACATTTTTAAAGAAATGAAAATCGTAACTTTAAAAGATATGTTAATACTTCAAAAACCATAAACAGAAATTTTAAATGTAATTTTCTTTGAAAAATACAGTTTTATTTAGTATTATGCAGCAGGTCTTTGAATGTAGGCAAGTAAAAATGAAAAGTTTATATAGTTAAACTTCCGAAGCCTAACTTTTAATCAAACAAAACCAGAGATGCTCAGAATGTGAGGGGTCTTACCTGAGCTGACCACCCTTTGTTTCATGTACAATGAAGTAGAGGGTTAGCACGAGGGACCTATCTGACATCCCTCAGCACATGAGGACCAGAGTGGGCCAAGAAGCCATGTCCTGGCTTCTAGCTCGGAGCCAGCTCCCCTTCCAGAGCATGCCCCTTATACTGAGAAGCTGAGGGTGTTTGGGTTGGTTTGGTTGTTGAAGTGCTTTGATTTATTACTGACAGCTCTTCTGCAAAGTATGTTTTCCCTCCTAAAGTATTTGTCCTTTGTTATTTATAGACGAAGACTGCATAAGCTGGGTGTGTCCAAGGTTACCCAAGTGGATTTCCTGCCACGGGAAGTTGTGTCCTACTCCAAGGAGACCCAGACCCCTCTGGCCACACATCAGTCCGAAGGTGAACTATGTCTTTTGCTTACTCTAAATTATCTCTGTAGGGAGTGATTGCCTTCTGGTCTGTCTCATTCTTAAACATAAGAGATCCCCACAGGGTTCAAACCTAATGACACGCCGAAAGCCAAAAGTTCCTTCAGCTCTGATTTGGACAGCACTGGAGAGGGAGCCTAATGGTTCTCCTCCAGAGGACCAAGAACTTTAAAATGGGTCATTTTAATGAGGTCACACTCTTTCAAAACTGTGTCAGGAGGGGGTCAGTGTAATAGAAACTTTTCTGAACTGAATCAAAAAGAAGAGTATGTATGTTGAGATCCATCATTTTCAGGGGATGATGACTTGTTCTTGTAAACAGGTGTTATTGCAACTATTCACTCAGGTCTGTGGCTGCTCTCTTGCTACCATAGCAGAGTTGAATGGTTTCAGCAAACATACAGCATCACTCACAAAACTAAAATGTTCGCTATAATCTGGCCCTATACTGAAAAAAAATTGTCAATCCCTTATTTATTGGCTTTGCCAATTCAGGTGACAACACACAACATTTTCCTTCCACACATTTAAAAAGTTTTCCATGCAAGCTCTACCTAGCTGTATGTGAATTGACTCCATGTCTCTGGAAAATATCATGTGGAAAATTCACATACAAATTCTAATGAATCATAACAGTACACTTATTAATAATAGTCGTTGAAACTGATAAAACACTTTCTAGAAATAAAAAGTTACACCAAAGCAAAGTTATGCCAAAGCAAAAAAAAGATGTTTGTACTTAAAATAGGGTAAGTGAAGTTGCATTGTTAGAAAATAATATTGCTGTTATAGGTAAGCAAGTTCTCTTGTTTATTTTATGGCATTCTGTTATTTGATGTGGTAGAGTGGATTTCAGAATTCTGGGGTCATTGTTATTAGGCAGCAAATATTGAGCAAAAACCATAAGAACCCGATATTACTAGCATTCGATCCTGCTTAGTTTACAGCCAGCATATAAAATAAGTGCACCTTAGTTTGTGCAAGCTACAGAGATTTTTAATTTCAGTTCCAGGTACATAATGTCAAAAACAAATCTGATCCCGTGAAGAAAATTGTTGCCTGACAGCCTTCAAGAAAACACTTCCCTCCTAATGCTGCCCTGGGGACGCTTCTTTAGTAGCAGGGCCTCCATTTTTTTTTCAGGCCTGAGGTTGAAATGCGTTTAAGACGCAAATAAAGAGCTCTCTCTGGTGGTCACATTTTGAATTACGATATATTAATTTGCAGAAAATGCAAAGTTTCGAAGAGCCTTTGGAAGTTTCTCTGGTCTATCCTTGGGCCTCCAGGCAAGGTCAGGAAGATCATGGAAAAACAGCCTCACCACCCAACCAAAATATTTGTTTGAGTTAGTTTGCTGCTAGAGTATTTTGAGAGCTGTAGCCTGAGGTATGTTTATTTAGCCCCAAATCTAACCCATAACATAAAGTTACACAACTGAAATAGGAGAAGGAGTGAAGTATTAAAAAAAAAAAAAATGCATGTACTCCAGATATTGGAAATGGTACAGAAATATTTACAAGGGAAGATAAACTAAGGATAAAAGGCATCAACTTTAAACTGTTAAGCTGGAACACATCAAAAGGAAAAAAGTCTGTGTATTCCATTTTATTACTGCAAAAAGAGCTGGGGAGTCCTCATTATGCTGTGGTCCAAGCAGCAGGAAAGAAGAAATTTATTTCTCAACTATTGGCAGAAGTTCTTTCTGTTTTGTTAACGAGCCCCATAGAGCTTTTTTTGTGTGCGGTGATGTGCGTTTAGATCGTTCAGATTCCACAGCACAGATTTGAACTCAAAGCCAACTACCATAGCTCCTGACATTAAAGCAATACCTGATGGGTTTATGCAGGACTGCAGGACAAACTTTAGATTTGGGTTCAGCAAATTGTCCTCTCACCACAGGCTGTCCCTTGACCTCTGGCTGCCGGGAGCCGCCCAGCCGCTGGCCCGCCGAGGGTGCCGGTTCTTGTTCACCTGGGCAGGCAGGAGGAGCCTCAGAGGCAGCGGGCAGGGGGTTCCACCCGCCTCAGCTCTGGGTGGGCTCCCAAGGTGGGAGTGTTTTCATGGTGAGTGCAGCCATTCAGAGGCAGGAAACAACTAACTACTGATTTTTTTTTGACCCAGTAAGGCTCTATTGAGTGAATAATATTTGAAGCTGTGATGTGTAAGAACCGTTTTACCTCAGTACTGCCTGGTGTCTGAAGGGATGTCCGTTATCTGAGCTCACGGAAATTTAATGCTATTCAGACTAATAATCTCAGAGCACTGATCTTTTGTACATCAAATGAAATTCTAGTGCATTCAGAGTCTCTTGCAAGTTCTCGTTTTTGCTTTTTAAAACAAAGAGGAAGGTAGTTCGTATTTGCCCAAGTTTATGCCTCCTTTCTCTGCTGTGCTCTCTAATGAAAAGTCTCTTCTTGGTAGCTGTTGATTTGTGACCCTAATGACCTGTGTTGAGAAAGACACCAGAGAATGCTTTACACAACGAAGATTTAGGACTAGAGACGCCACCAATACTGTTGTTTCAATACAAGTTTCGATCTTCCTTCTCTGCTTAGATCATTAGTTAACCAAAGAAGAAAGCTGAGAATAGGACACAGCAGTTTGGGGAACAGGGTCCCTCTACCCCCAAATCATTTTCTACACATGCTTTTCATCCCTGAGTTATAAGAAAGGAAAACATATGGTTCCCTGCCAAACTGCCTCTGCCTGGCCTGTTATTAATATCTCCCTTAATTGACTATGAGGTCCTAGGTGTAGGGAGCCAGTCTTCTGCATTTTTTATAATAGACAGAGAAAATGCCACTGAGAGACAAAGACTGTACCAGACATCTCTAAAAACCTCAGGTTCTGTAATGACCCCTGGAGGAATGAGAGTTTCTTAACCTGCCGGGAAGATGTAAGCCAATCTGGAAAAGGAAACTTTTACATCGTATTGATAATTTTGAAGAGTTCATCCCCTCTTGTTCATGCTATTTTATTTTGAGCACCTCCTTCTTTTACGTTCCTCCCATGCCTTGTTCCTTGCATCTAAGGAAGGCCAGTCTCCCTGCATCTTTCAAGGTACCAGCAGTCTCATGCTTCCATGTGCTTGCACGTGCTCACTCCCCTGCCCAGAAAGCCATCCTTCTCCTTTGCCTTCCTTTAGAACCGGGCTCAAGTATCAGCTCCCTGGTAATTCCTCTTGTAGTTGACATCCCCTCCTCATATCACTAGGTGAGATGGAGGTAAAGGGCAGGGTATGGCCAAGGTGAGACCCCAGAGTTCTCATGTATAAGATAACACAGAGAGGAGAAGATGGTAAGCGAACCCTTCAAAACAGTCAGCAGAATGTATAGGGTTCCTTCTATTTTCCCCTGTATTGCTTGGTGTTTACACGCTTCTGTGATCTCCTTGAAGGTAAAGTGTGTTCTCTTTATCTCCAGTGCCCAGCACAGTGCCTGGCACAGAGAGGGGCTCACTAGATATGTATGGAAGAGATGAGGAATGAGATGATCCTGGAGGAATAGAAAGAAGGTGCAGAAAATGCTCATTGTACACCATTGAGGATAGAGTATGACCCATGCGTTAACAATGCCGTAGTCCTACGGGGTTTTTCAGGAAAAGCCGTAAGTGAGGAGGAGCCTGTGATGAAGAAGTTCGGTATTTCTGTTTTAGCCAGGACTCTGTTTTAGTTCCCAGGCTGAATGGGTTGGTGCAGGCATTGACCACCCACACACGTGACGCAGTTCTGGGAACTGAGTGAGAACATCACCTAGGCAGTCTCAGTTGGCCCAGTACAGAACGAAGCTGTCATTCAAATTAGTTTTCTCTTCTCCTACTGTGCACAGATACTACTTAAAATACTTTGAGTTTGGAAGAGGTGTGTAGGAAGGTATCTAAGAAAGTCACCTTATTTATCTCTTGTTTCACCTTTGCACTTTTAAAAAATGTATTTTCTCAGTTAAGTTGAAGAGAATTTCTACCTTGACTTCCCATCCTCTTTAGAATGTTCCCAGAACAGACTGAAAATACAAAGACGGTTGCAGTGAGGGACACTAGAATAGTCTAGCCCAGCACTATCTAGCCATCATTAATTTAATAATATATTTTATTTAACCCGATATGTCCAAATATTATCATTTTACCATGGAATCCATCTAAAACTTGTTAATGAGTGATTTCACTTTTTCCTCCTGTACTAAGTTTGTGGAATCTGGCTTTTTTTTTATACGAGTTCATCCCAATTCAGACACTAAATATCATCAGCAATACTTAAGCTGTGTATAGGTTCTATAAAACTTATGATTGAAAAATTAGATTCATATCAGAAGCTGTTCCAAACATAATTAAAAGCTTTACAATACCTGAATCAAATGTCAGTTTTAAAATCTAAACATTTATTAACTAAAATTTAATAGAATTAAAAATCCATTTCCTTAATTGCAGTAGCCATATTTCAAGCGCCCAGTAGCCGCACAGAGCTAATGGCTACTGTATGGGACGGCTGTGGACCCGTATTGGGCAGCTCAGGTTTGCTGAGACCCATCATTTCACAGGTATGGATGTTGAGACCGAGAAAGCCAGCCTGCTCTTTCCACTTCACCATGGCTAGGCAGACGCCTTGGGTGAGAAGAGCCTCTCCGACTTGCAGAGAACCCCTCCAGGGGGATGGTGCATTATGGATTCTCCTTTGCGTGAGATCAGCCTCATGGATGCAGGTGCCAGAAGGTTGCGCAGAAGCAAAGCTGTGTCCCCAACAAGACAAGTCTTTAGATAAGCCTTATTCTGTCATCAGAGAGGCAAGTGCAAGAACCCCTCTGCATTCTGCACTTATCATCCAGGGTTTCGATAATGGGATAGTCGTCCCTTCCTCCCTATTTTCATGACATCCACGGGACTCCCAAAGATAATATATGACTTCCGTGTTAGTTATCCCCACCTCTTCCTCTCTCTTTTCTTCTTTCTTCCCACGTGAGGTTATAAGAGGTCAGAATTAAGATCTGAGTTCTAAACTGTTGACCACAATTTTGCCTACAACTTAGTGACCACAGGATTCTGTTTCTCAGATATTAAGTTTCCAAATAAAGTAATTTCCCAGAGACTCTAAGTGGAAATGTTTCTATGGGAACTTGAAATTGAAATCAGGCAGTACTCACAGGTATAATTTCCTAATGGAAGCGAGTCCTGAAACACTGGAGATTGAAACAGGCTGCAGTGCTGTGACCTAGACTCAAGCCTTTCAACTGGCTTCAAGTCAATTTCCTGAACATTAGACCCTGCTCTGAACTTGTTGTTTAAAAGGACAGCCACATATTTTGTGTAAAGCCATGGTGGTATCTGGATACAAACTTAAAGACCCTAGTGAAGATGAAACACTTCTAATTTTTAGCTTCTGTTCCTGAGATAGGAACTGACATTATTTCAGAGAGGTACTGACACATGCCTTGTTTTGCTTTCTTGAACTATGCCTGATATTTCCCCCTTTGACACTTGTTTCAAGTGTTAATCCGCTTTCAGAGCAAACTGTAGAGCCCCCCAGGCCCGCTGTCAACAAAGGTCATGGATTTGGGGGTCCTCTCCTGGGAGGATGTTTTTCTTTAAAATGTTAATCTCGTATCATCTTGGCAAGTTTCTTGAAGTGCAAAAAACAAAACAAAACTTTGGGCTAGATAATGAAAATAGACATTTCAGACAATATTTTAAAGACATTGTTTAGGTTATAGAGACAGAATTTTAGATTTTAAAAAAACAGCATTTCCTTACCTCCGAACCACATTTTCAGCTACTGGTCAGGAGAATTTTCATAGTTTAGCTCTTGATTTAGATTAGAGATTAAACAGATCTTGGTTTTAGGCACTCGACAGTCTTTATATTCCAAAGGAGATGGCTCATGCTAAAAGTTACTTATTTTTAAAAGTGCCTAGTGATGGTGCCAGAGCTGGTACAATCAGGTCTCAGCCGATTAAACTCATTCATCCAGAATCCTCCTTTCAGTGGGCAACAAAAGGGGTTAAATTAAAAATAAAAATAAACCCAGAAATGTGGCTGGATGACCTGGTTTAGCTCAAAGAGTAGCCTCATCTGTCTGTGTTATGAAGCAGATAACAGAGGCAATAAAAAAGGTGAAGAGATACCCTCCAGAATTCATGGTTTCACACATTAGAAATGATGGATAATTTAAGCATGAAAGAGCTCGAATGTAAGGATATTCTGTTACTCACAGAAGAGTCATTGAAGACTGAAAAAAAAAAGAAGTCCCAGAAGACAGGCAGAAGAAACCAAGAGAGGCTAGTCAATAAGAACAGAGTCAAGGGCCATGGTGGCTCAGCAGGCAGGAATGCTTGCCTGCGATGCCAGAGGACCTGGGTTCGAAACCCGGTGCCTGCCCATGTAAAAAAAAAAAAAGAACAGAGTCAAAAAACATGAAAATCTATAGTTTTCAGTAAGTCTGTGGCTGGTGGACTTAAGAGAAGCATAACAAATAGGGGAAGAATCCAGAGTAAGCGGCTATGTAGATGAAGACAAATTGATTCCCCTTCCATGACGGAAAAGGACCTATGTGATCAACCTAACTAATTCTTCTTCCAAGATATGGTCTGATATTCAGGACTTAGGTTGACCTCCGATTAGACAGTAGCCATAGCAGCCTTGTTCAGGGAACTGAGCCCTTGAATTGCCTAAATCCTTGCCACTGTAGGCACTTCATGAGCTCATGAGCAGGCGCTTGTTCAGTTAGATATTGGAGAATGACATCATAGAACATGACATCTCTTTCACCTGATTGCCAAGAGTGCCCTCACAGTGCATTACTTTTGGATGGATATAAACATTCTGCCACTCTAGATCTGTTTTTAAAAGTTCCTCATCCAAGTGGAATTGCAAAGGTTGTTCTTCTCCACTACATTTCAGACTTGCACCTAAATGGGGCTGAACAATCTACTGCCAACTCATACCAGCGAATCACTTAGAACTTGCCATAGTCCAGGCTCAAATGTTTTCTCCTCAGGCAGCTTGTCGCAGGTCATTTCTCATGAGATTGAAGATGTGGCAGTGCAGCAGGAGTAAGTTCAGTGGGGAATGTGAGTAACTGGCTCATGCAGTCTGTGTGCTGCAGCCCGGTCTATACCACTTGCTCTTGCTGATGGGGTGACGGTGGGTCCATCTGACACTGTGTTTGGGTGAATCAGATAACACTCCAATTCGTGATGCGTAGTTTGCTTTCCATGCTCACCTGGAATCTCATGCTCAGGGCTTAATCTCTTCTTGGGCCCAGTAGCAAACCAAGAGCTCTCTCTCAGAGGGAGAACAGTAACAAAGCAGAGAGGCTACACTATTGGTCTAAAAATCTAACAACCTCTTCTATGATTTTTATTGCTTTAAAATCTAGCAACCTCTTCTGTGATCCTCCTGGTAGAACTGATACTCCACAGACCCTTTGGGTACCATCAAGTCAGCTGGATCATAATTTCCAAGTTGTACAGCCTCTTGAAAGTGGAAGCCATTCGCATTACCTGATAAATTAATTGAATAAATGCCTGTAAAGGCTGATTATCTGTCTGCAAAAGCTGTTGAACTGTTAGTATTAGAGAAACAAGTGTTTGTCCTATACTTTGAATCTATCAGTCTACTAGACTCTTAAGAAATGTTTCTGAATTATCAGGTCCCTATATTTTCATAGGATTTTTCTCCCACACTTTGGCCTATGTATGTCTTAGCAAAATCTCAAAGGTCTGTCTCCAGCTTACTGCCTGGGTCCTCCTGGCATAGTGTCCTATGTGAAGAGGAGATGAGCAAGGTGTGTTGACTGAAACATAAAGCTTGATCAATTCCAACATAAGATGGTGAAGATGCAAAGAGAAAAAGGAGGTAGGTTTTCTTTGGGTGTCAAGTGAGTCTTCATGCAGGATGTGGCTTGGGGGTGCTCACAGGCCTGCATACTCATTGTATATCTAATTTTCCATTTCTTCCTGATCAGTCCTGTCATTTTCACATAAGGAACCTTATGAAGCTCAGAGTTCAGTGGACATTATTCAGAAATCCGCAGAATTTAAGCTTTGTGCTTGATTTGGGAAAACATTTTTTTAGACACATAACCAGAGAAAATCCTAGGTCTGTGTCTCAAGCTAAAATACGAGTTTGAGCTTATCAACTCTTCTTTAAGTTGTCCAGTCATATTAGTAGCAACCACCTCACCCTAGTGTCTTTAAATTTTTCATGCCATTCACGCTATTCAATGACAGTGACAGTTTGTTCCTCTAAATCTTTTCTTTTCATGAGTACTTCATTATAGATGGCCACAGAAGAAAAATTATGTAGCTGTTTATTATGGCTGAAAGATTCTCATTCTTGAATTTTTAAGTGAATTTTCTTTTTATCTTTAACCCAAGTAAGTGCTGGTAACCAATGACAACTGTCTTCTGATACCAGTTTCTGTACCAGCACCAGTCTGGGTTTTTGGTCGCAAACACTAGGAACTAACTCTAGTTAATTTAAACAGAAAACGGATTTGTTTTGAAAGATATAAGATACTTGGAAGAGTTGATGGAAACATTGGAGAATTAGGTTGGTCCTAGAAAGGAAATAAGGCAGCTAGACAGCTGAGAACCAAGAAAGGTCCTACAGCTGAACCTGCCTGGAGAGAACACCTGACCCTCCTGAGCCTCCTGTCTCTGGGCTCTTGGTTACACTCAAGTCTTGATCCTTTTAGTCACTGCTGCCTTGAAAACCTATAACTATCCCTGCACCTTACAAAAGAGTTGTAAGGAAATGACTGGTCACCTAAAGCTAGGTTACATGCCGTCGATTGCCCTGTGAGGGACAAAATGAGAATAACTCTCCAGCCCAGCTTCTGTAATGTTTGGTAAGGCTCTGACTCGGCTTTAATCTATTTTGCGATACTCCCCTTCAAAAATGGAAGAAAGATACTTGGATGCTGGGTAGCTAAAAAAAATGCCCACTCTGATGTGAGAAGAAGGGGGAGGGGAAGAGAAAAATCATGGTTATTGTGTGCCTGCCACAGTCATATACATTATTACACTTGTGTTGCTAAAGAATTTACTCACCTTAAAAATCTGAACTGCAGAGATAATGCACCCCTTTATTTTCTGTAGCTATCTATAGCACTACTGGTTATCAGAGGGGAAACCTGTAACATGAATCCAGTTTCAACCTTAGACAAATCACTTATTTTAAACAGTCTCTGTTGGTATATGCAGTTAATTTTGGATGAAAATGATCAAGCTTTCATAGAACCTCACTCTCATTTACTACTGTCCCCATGATCATTACCAGGTTTAGAGGAAGAGAAGTGAGGTTTATATGATCTTATGGCTTTGGTGGGGCTTTGGGGTAATAGGAACAACTCTGGGCTTGTGCAGGTTGTTAGTAAAATGCTGGCTGGCATCTGCTGCTCTCTGCCACGGGTCTGTTGTCCATGTGATCTCCAGCATCCAGCGTTACAGTTCACAGTTGTGATCTGTTCATTTGGCTTGGCAGTGTTCTGAGGGAGCATTGGCCTATCTCTTTTTTTTTTTTTTTTTTTTTTGGCCTATCTCTTTTGATGAATTGGTCTCTTCTAAGCTTTATTCTCTCCAGACATTGAGTCTGTGCCCTGTCCTCTGTTCAACCCCTGGCATAGAAGTCCACCTCCCAGCACATGTGATCCCTTTTACACCACAGCAGACCCCATGGCAGCTTGGCCCTCAGTTTAGTGCCCTGGCTCAGAGAATGAGAGGGAGACTTAGGAGTGCTCACCAGGTCTTTTCTCTGTTGTTACATGCTGAACCCCCAATGAGAATTAGCAGACTGTGCTAAATTAGACCTATTGCATAATCGTCTCCTCCCAGAATCCCAAACAAGGAGCATAGTTCAAGGACCTCTGTGGCTTCTTAATTTACCTAACACTCTACCCTTCCCAGTGCTTTTCCCCAAAAGCAGAAATCCAGGTATAACTAAAAATTTGCTCTTATTCTTCTCCCTAAATGGTCCTTTTTTGTGCCACTATCAAGAAATAAGCTCGCTTGTTTAATTTCTCTCATATCATATTTTCATTCTACTGTAGAATCTCAAGTTTCTACTGTTCTGGACAGAGTGGTAATCTTTACAATTGTTGATCCTCTAAATTTGACAAAGAAAAGGAATTTGGACTATCCTTTCTCCTTCAGATAAACCTAGTTCTTAACCTACTGTTGGACTTCAAAATCCAATTTTATAAAAAGGGGGATAAATATTGCCTAGCCTTTCTATTTTCATCCTTCTTTATCAAATTTTAGTCTCTCTACCACCCAATGAATGGCCTCAATAGATTAAGGTGAAAATCATTGTGTTCAGAAAGACAAATAGGGAAAGCATATAAATAATTTTCTGTTATAACAAATAGAGAAAGCATATAAATGATTTTCTGTTATAACCCCTGTGATGTCTGGAGCTATGTAGCCAAGGAAAACATGTCCTTAAAATTGGTCCATCCTGGGCAATGCAACAGTGGCTCAGTGGCCTGATGAGCTGGAGACCTGGGTTCAATTCTTGGAGGCTGCCCGTGCAAAAACAAAATAAAACAAAACAAAACAAACAAACAAAAAAATTGATCCATCCCTGTGGCTATGAACTTTTGTAAATGGGACCATTTGATGAGGTTATTTCAAATGGGTTATTTGATGAGGTTAACATGTAACCCACCTGAGTCAGGATGGGTCTTAATCTTAGTACTGAAGGCTATATAGGGCTGATCACAGAGCGAGAAGGCCAGAGGAAGCAGCTAGATGCTAAACATAAATAGAACCTGAAAGAGAAGGTTGAAGCCAAGAGAGGCCACCATGTGCATTGCCATATGACAGAAAAGCCAAGGAACAAAGATTGCCAGCAGCCAGCCCCAGAATTCATAGTCTTCTGGGAGAAAGCATCAACCTAATGATACCTTGATTTTGGACTTCTCTTAGCCTCAAAACTGTGAGCGTATATATTTCCATTATTCAAACTAACACATTGCATGGTATTTGCTTTGGCAGCTAAGAAACTGAAACAGCCCATTACACAGAAAAATGAATAGTACGTTGTTTGTGCTCATCCTTCTTGATAGATGCTAGAATCAAGATATAACACGTACTAAAGAACATTACAGGGCATAACCAATCTTTTGTTCCCTGGGGAATAATAATTGATGTCTTGTCTAATTCACAAAGTATATAAAGATTCCAGTGCCACCGTGGCAGTGTGAGAAGTTCTGCAGACCCACTCCCCAATGCAGCTGATGAAACTTGTTTTAAAAACTGAATGATTTAAAGTCTCTGAAAATAGTCCTAGAGGCATACATCAAATGAAGAGATACTTACTAAAAACTAAAAGCTTGGTAAAACTTAGAAAAAACAGTGAGGCTTTAGCTTTTGAACTCCAACCTGTTCTCTCCCTTCTTACACTCAGCTCTACATGAAAGCAACTCCATTCTAGATGGGTGCAGCCAAGAACATGAGTCCCTCTCCCCTCTCTGCCTGGCTCCCAGGAGAAGAAGGGCATCAGTATTTCTCATCCTGCCCTAGTTAGCTTGGGCAAAATTCTGAGCAAGTGGGGTTGAGAAGTGGACCTTCTTTCTTACACCTGACTCCCAGTTGTGGGATGCAGGCTCAACCTTGGGTGGTGTGTTGGGAATACTGAGGATCCAATTGCCCTCACCCTGTATCATCTGTAAAGCAGAGATTCCGTACCAGGAGAGGCAAGCTGAGAGGATCAGAGGCTATAGCCGTTCCCAACTCAGAGGTCTTACTCAGAAATTTACCACCGTCCCTATTCCAAGCTTCAGAACCTTGGCTCCAAGATTTTGCCCTGAGAGAGAGGGAGACTCTAAGACAGAGAGTGTGAAATCTTTTTCCAAAGGGACTGGCTTCATTTGTAACAAAGTATAGAGACGAACAGGCCTAATGGCACTCTCAAAACAATGGAGTTTGTGGTGAAAATCAATTAAGAGGAGATTGGTAGATGCATTAGAAATATAAGCTAAACCACAAGCTGGCTAATTTAACAAGAGAGACTGGGAAACACAGATAAGAGATTTTGGGGGGACAAAACAAATCTCAAACACTAACCTCAAAAGCCCAAATTTAATTGGATTTGTTTGTAGAGCAATTTGTGCTCTAGGGCATTGTTGAAGACATTAGATAACCAATTAGTGCATCTTAACAGCTGAGTGTGGTTAGGGAAAGAGACAGGGCATTGTCAAATTAAAGAGGGCATTGTCAAAACCGCTGTCATTCCAGGGTGACTATGCACATGCCCAAAGCTTCATCTTCTGAAGAACAACATTAGAGGCTTCACATTGTAGGGCAGGAGAGTGGGATCAGGTAATAGACTTCACTAAAATAATCCAACCAGTCACTAAGTAAATAAATTAGCAAATAACAATAACAAACTCTGGGTGGGGTATATGAGGACCAGACCCAAGAGTTGCTGCAATATATTTTCTAAAATACTCAGTTTAAAACAAAAAACTACTAAGCACCAAAAAACAGGAATATCTGACCCATACACAAGAACAGAACAGGCAATAGAGACTGCCTGAGAATAACCAGATGTTGGATTTAAGAGAAAGACTTCAAAGTAGCCATTATAAATGTCAATGAAGGAAAGGAAACCATGATTAATGTAGTGAGGAAAGGCGGGATGACAGTGTAGCCATAAAGAGAAAATGGCAATTATTTTTAAAAGAGTCAAGTGGAAATTTCTGAAGCTGAAAAGTACAGTAGCTGCAAATAAAAATTCACTAGACCGAATCAACAGTAGATTTGAAGTAGTAGAAGAATTAGTGAACTTGATTAAGTATGATTGATAGAGATGATGCAGTTCAAAACACAGAAAGCAAAAAGAGTGAAGAAAATAACAGAGCCTCAGAGAAATGTGGCACACCATTAAGTGAGCCAACATAAACATAGTGGGAGTGCCAGGAAAGAGGACAGAGAGAAAGAAGCAGAAAAAAAATACTTGAAGAAATAATGACTGAAAATTTCCCAAATCTGATGATAAACTTTACACATCCAAGAAACTCAATGAACTCCACCTATGATAAATTTAAATCATTCCACAGACACATCATAGTAAAAATGATAAAAGCCAAAGATAAGGAGAAAAAGTTGAAGGCAACAAGAGAAAAATGAACCATCACTTACCAGGAACCCCAATATGAATATGTGCTGACTTCCTATCAGAAACTATGGAGTCAAAAAGATAGTGGGATAATATATTTTAAGTGTTCAAAGTGAAAAAAAGCTGTCACCCAAGAGTCATATACCCAGCAAAACTTTATTTGGTTACAATACAGACAGCAGATTTTAACTGAAAGAGATAACACAGTGGCCTATGTAAAGGTATTCAGGAGGGAAGTATAGTGCCAGGAGAATAATGCAGTTTGCAATGGAACAAGTTACTAAGAAAGCAGTGAAAAAATGGAGAAAACCTTATGGTTTTCAAGAATCTCTGGTGGTGAGTGAAAATTAAAAATCAAATGACTGTGTAAGGTTATCCAAAATGGGAATGTTGTATCTTGAGAGGCAGCTGAAATCTATTGATAATAACCATCTGGATTGTTGTGTTGAAAATGATTCTGAATCCATTCTACCTTTCTCAGTTTAAGATGCCTTCTGTGGGCATGAGCTGCCAAGCAGGCATGCCTTTTATTAGCAAATATTGGTTTAAATCATCCTTCAGGAGATCAGGACAGGTGGAATGAGAAACTCAGAGTTTTCATCATTTACATTTTATTGTATAAAAAGGGAATAACTTTTTTTATTATTTTTTTAATGAAATTGTCCTATGTCCATTATTTTTTCCCAGTTTTCTATAGCTCTTAAAATGAAAAGGAGTCTAATGTTTTGGGGATAGGAAGGAAATGAAAATGCAGTTTTGGAGTTCTTCTCTTCCAAAACTTAGAGTAAGTGATGACAACCAAAGACTAGAGAAAGAAGTGTATTTAGCTCTTGTGGCACAAGAAAGAAAGTTAGAAACAAACAACTAGTTAAGGGCATGGAAATGGTTGTACGAGAACTGTATGTGGTTTCCATACAAGTGGAATAGACAAGGGTTAATATGAGATGACTGGATGAAGGCATTGGCATCCAGCCACATAGCCTGGGCTTTATTGGGATACCATCAGAGCAGAATGCCTATTTTCTCCTCTGTAGTTTCCATAAAGAAAGATATTCCTCAACTCAGAATCTCTCTTTTCTTCTCCTCATGGAGTTAAAGTGACGTAGCTGGTTGGGAGACAGTTATCACCAACAGACATTTCTTGATTGAGTTTTAGTAATTCATCAATAATCCTGAACACGGAGTATCTGGTCTCTATATACTAATATCTTCCAGTATTACCTGTGACTGGGTAGGTAAATCTGTCTAATTCTGGAAATCAATTAGCAGATCCGTTTGGCTTTCTCAGTAAGCTATGTTTGCACTCAGTCTTTATCAATGTTGAAAGTGTTTTTTTTGGCCTCTCTTTGTTTTTGTCTTCGTCTTATTTCTCATTTGGTTACTGCTTTTTGAGTCTTAAGGATCTCAGCAAGTATTAGGAAAATCATGGCAAGGTGTCAGTTCCGGAGGAATCACAGTACTGAGGATACATTAATGACTAAAAGGAACTAAGCAAAACAAGAGGAACTGATGCTGAGGGAAGAGGTTTACTTTCTAGAAACAAGCTAAGAGCCCATTTGTGCAAGTGGGTCTCAACGTCAGAGCAGGAGAAGTAATAATGCCAACTTAATGCTGATCCTCTGAATGCCTTTTAATTCACCATCCACGTGCGTCTTTGCTGGGCCTCTGTGGGGAGGATAATTAGGACCAACTGTGAGAATCGGAGAGTGGTTGGTGAGGGCCTGGGCCGGGGAGGTTGGTATACATGACGATTTGTTTAAAAAGAAAGAAACAAACAAAAACCATGATCACCATTGTCATAGAGTCCTGGCATGGAAGATTTATTCTAAAATTATCAGTACAAGATTCCAGTTTTGATAACAAGTCAGTTGCTTTTGTTTTAGGAAAATATATGTGACTGAGAAACTTTCCTTTTATAATATAAGGTAGTTTTTGGATGGTGGCAGAAGAGCTGATCTCTTCCAACAGCTAAGACTTGTAACAAGACTTTTTTTCCCTTTGTGGTCAATAGACCTAGGAAGCATTTTTTGCCAGGGTGTTGCTTACTTATAGTTCCATTGCTAGTCGCTAATGTTTTCCTGTTTCTGATGGGTGAAATCAAGCCGATAGCTCTAGAAAGTATAAGACCCTGAGGAAAATCTTTAATTCTCTCTCTAATTATCTCTAGTGTCATATGGCAGCCTGTTAATATTTCCTGATTTATTCTGGGTGGTGGACATATGGTTGTACATGGGATGATAGGCTGTAATATTAGTTGCAAGGCAAGAAGTAAAGTATGGTGAAACAAATGATTATGAGTTGGAATTTATTAACTGTTTGCAGGAGGTGGGATTTTCTTTGTGCACAGCACATTTCATAATTCCCCTTGTTTCCAGACATGCTCTGGCTAAGACCAACCAACCCCTGGGGTGATTAAACTTTCCTTCCATTCCTATTTTCTCTAGAGTGGCCCTTACTTCCAAAACCTGTCCTTTCTCTATAGCAGCCACTTTGATTTGTTTAGACCTCACAAAATTCGTATCTCCTGTCAACCTTTTACTTAAAAGGATAGTATAAAGATTAAATGAGAAAATGATTGGAAAATGCCTTTCCTTAAATGATTATTTCAATAATAGAAATGGCTTTTGCTGCTGGGGGGACTGAGTAAGTACATATGTAGACGAATTTTCCCTCATAAAATGGATCAGGACAGTTTTCTTGCCCAAATTGGGGTTATGATGAGCTTTGATATAGGCCTATGTTCCCCCAGAAACAGAAACAGAAGAAAGAGATCATAGTTTTGAAAGTACCTAAATAAAGAGAGTTTGAGCAACCGGTTCCTTCTCTCCATAGTCCATGCACGGTGGTAACCTCAGCACAGCCATCCAGCAGAATTAGTATCCCAGAATTAGTGTCTCAGTCGTCTTCAGGTGCTATGAACAAGCAGGGACTGGACTGCTGGAAGGAGCCCTGGTAGGTTGATGGGTGCATTTTTCAATAATGATTGTTATAAATGTCATTGCCAGGTAAATTCATGTTCATCTAGGACCATTTTCTCTTATTTTGTTTTAATTTAACCCAGATCGTGAGCTCCAAGTCCTGTGTTGAACATTAGTTTAGTGAGGTATGGTGAAATTAGAAGAGGTGGGGAAAAAAGATTCCTTGCCACCCTGACAGCGACAACACACTGAGGAAATTGGCCTCCCCGCCCCCCCCCCCCCCATTTTGGTAATCCTTGGCTTGGCATATTTGGGTAAGAAAATGAAAGGTTTGCCTACATAGTTGAAATCTCTCGTCACATTATATCATCTGAAGCCTATTTGTACATTAGGATCATTTTATTTGGTTTTGGTTAGGCATGAAAGTATTCTGTGGTCTCCTCTTTTTCAAGGCCTCTGACTTTTGGAAAATTGAGTGATTTCATCCCTGTCCGGGTTTCCTAGTAAAATCTTGTGTTTTTACTCAAAGTGTACTTGATCAATTAATTATGTCAGCTGCCACAAATGTGCCTTTTTATTAATAGCACCTTTTATCAACTCATTGGAATTAGAATTTGCAACCACGGTCTGTGGCTGGTAACATCTTGCAATAATTTATAAATATTACTTTTTAAAAAGCACCACAATTGCTCAGTCGTGAACTTTTTGGATGTGTCCCTATGTGAGAAACCGCATTTGTATTATTATTAGTTCTGACAAACTGGATTAGATCTTGCTATTGTTAAGTGGTTCTATCTGCCCTCAAATCTACCGAGAGACACAGTGTTTTAAATGAACTTAATTAAAACTGCATGCAGTTTATGGAGTTGCCTCCAGCCAATATGCCATTCTTCTTGACTGAATGGAGTTCCTGCTAATGTGTAATGATGTTTTAGATGAGAGATGGTTAAAACTCCTTCATAGTAGCCCCAAGGCAGTTTTTGTGGACTGACATAGTGCTGAAATATTAAAATTATAAAAAAAAAAATTTATACTTAAGTGAGTCATGTTTACACTAACTCATGTATGCATAAATTGTGTTAAATATGTTTGTTAAAGCTGTGAGAGAAATGGATAGTGTTTCAACACCAGCAATATGTTGGCAAAGATTTTTAAGAAATTCAAATCTGGCAGCAGTTTGTAAGAATCCAGTGCATGTATTATTCTTTGAAGTATGAAAAAAATTGTGGAATTTCCTCTTAAAATTTAGTTTGGGCAGCTCATTTCAATGCTTACTCTCCTCACGAACAGAAATTATAAAGATGGGTTAATTTTAAATGGAATTTTGGAAACAATCATAGAAATTTACATATTTTTCAATAAAATAAGATAGTTGTATTTTAAAAATGTGAGTTAAGAAAGTTCAGTAAATCTTTATGGAGTGGGCCACTGAAGTCCTCTGACTGAGCAAACTTAAATTCTGATTCTGATCTTTACGGTAAAAATATGTGAAGTCAGAAAAGTGGCACTTATGTGGATCTATTTCCACTTGGTCCCCCCCACACACACCATATTCAGTCTTTTAAGTGGTAAAACACTTCTGAGGAATGCAATGTTCTATTTCATCTCAATTAAGTACATAACAATATGTGTAGCAATTTTGTGGGATCCAGCAGGGCCACAATTAGGTGGCTTTGCAAGTTAACAGAAAGGAAGTGGTTCAGTGGAAGACAGAAAGCTTGAGGTGCAAGTGCAGAGAAAGTGGGGAAGAATTTCCTAGACACGGAAGCCAACAGGTAAGAGAGAGACACTTGGCTTAGTGGAGTTCAGAGAGCAAGGATGGGGAGAGTAAACTTTCCATGGGAAGGGAGTTGAAATAAGGCAAAGTCTTGGTAACCTGGGACTGAGGTATCTTGAGAGGAAATAGACAACAGGAAATGATCAACAAGGAGAGGTTAAAGGAATTTTTTTTTTTATAGAGGTATAAACAATTTACAGGCTGTGTTCAAGGCAATGGTCTCTGTTACTTCTCTAGGCATAAGTTCCTTCATTAGAAAACAAAGATGATGATAGTATCAATTTCATGGGGCTGTAGTGAAGATAAAATAAGATAATCCATGTAAAATGCTTAGGAAAGTACTTGGCACATCACAGCTGCTCATAAATTTTAGCTTAAAAACTACGCGTGTAAGAGATATTTGCTGTTAGCACAACATTGTCAACATAATTACCAGCACCAAAATAAATACGAATTTGTGAATGTGGTTGAAAGGGGAAATGTTATGTTGTAGATACGGTAACAGAATAAAAATTTTAAAAAAAATCCTTGGAACTGCACTATACAGTGAACCCTAAGTTAAAATATGGACTGTGGTTAATAGTACAATTATAAAAATGTGCTTTCTCAGCAGACAAAGTTCTCACCTGCCATGCTGGAGACCCAGGTTCGATTCCCAGTGCCTGCCCATGCCAAAAAAAAGAATGCTTTCATCACGTGCAACAAGTGAACCACACCAATGCAGGCTGTTGATAATAGGCGTGTAGATGGGAATTCTATATTATATATATATGATTGTTCTGTAAACCCACAATTTCTCCATAAATAGAAAATATACCATATACCATTTGCCCATATTCTAATTAGATGTCTTGACAACTTCCATAAAAGATTCACATAATGACTCCAAATCACCAAATAGTCTATCACTTCTAGAAACCCTGTCTTTCCTCCAGATCTTAATGGGACGTTATTTTGGAAACAGTTTTAGGTAGCAATATCCTTTTCACAAAATCAGTGAATCACAGGAAGAAAGACCTAGAAAAAACACTTTTATTATCTATATTATTTACATGCTACCTCATCTTTCATTCCCTAATTTTAGGAAATGAAAATATTACCTCTGAAGAAAAGATAAGATATCAAAGGTCAGTCAGATTATGAATCCCACTTTTAAGATTTTGGTGACAGCATTGAGGTCTTATTACTCGGTCAGCACGGTGTGACAATAGTATCTTGCATGTCCTCTAGAATCCTCACTACCATGCCATACAGATTGTATTTTTCCATATTTAATAAAGAAACTACGACTCAGAGAGCTTACCTTGCTGGCAAATGGCCAAGTCAGATTCACACTGAATCTTCCTGATTTTCAAGCGTCAGACCCCGGTGCCATTCTGCCTCAAGTGGCCAGTCTCTCTCCTTTGGAAGAAACAACATTTTCCAAAGTGTTTCCAGGGTCATCTTGTTTTGACATTAGTGAATCAGTGAATTGCACAACAATGCTGCTTTCCTAACTGTGTGAACCCTTGCCAGGGAGGCAACGTGAAAAGAAAAGTTGAGGAAATTCCATATAATGAGACCCAATAGGCGAAAAGATAGCTCAGTTCATTTGGAGGATGTGGAGGGGAGCAGCAGTAACCAAAGCACAAGTTGGAAGCGTGCCCTTTAAGAGTGATTCTGTTTCCATGGTAACCAGACATGGGCGGGAGAGTCAGTGTCCCATTTCTATTTACTCAATCTGTATGTGTTCAGTGTTTGTGACAGGGCAATTTTCAACGAATGATAATTCAAAAAGACATCTCTGATGATGTCATCTCCTGCCTAAAAACTTACTGTGACTTTCTAGTGCAGAAAGCTTGTGAGCATAGATGGCCATGCAGTTCATGACATGAAGTGAATCAGCCAGTCTCATTACCCACTCACCCTCTTCGGTCCCTATGCTCTAGTCCGGTGGGTCCCAGTGCTGACTGAATATTAGATCACTTGGGCTTCACCCCAAAGTTGTGATATACTTCTTCTGGTGAGTGGAGGGGGGCCTCCAGACATGCATAGGTCTTAAAAGCTCTCCAGGTCTTTCGTATGAGCAGCCTGGTTTGAGGACCAGTGCTCTAATCAAAGGAGATTCTGGAAACTATCCTCATGACTCTGCCTTCTGCTAAGGGTCTCTTGCTAAAGGTCTTCCTTTCTCTTGAAATACCGTTCTCTGTCCTCCCTTTTCTTTCTTCCTTCTCCTGCCAACCACAACTTCTAAATACAGCCCATTCTCTAAGGCCCATCTCCAGTGTCTTGAAATTTGCCTTATTTCACCCCCCAACTCCACCCAACAATGGAATGCCATAGCTCTCTTATTTAAACTCTTACCATATATCTTTATACCTCTATTATAGCATCTGTGTCTCCTATCACCATCTCTTATCACCCTTTCCTATGAGTATGGACTGGGTTTTGCCAAGTACTTTATATAGTAAATGCTCAATTAAAAATTCAGTAAATCTATTTCAAATATTGCAAAAAAAAATCTCTCAAAAGCCCTTAGAGAAAAGATATAATTTCATCCTAGATAGACCCATTGTCCGTCCCACAATAGTAAGGGTTCTGCTTTAGGGTTTGTGCACCCCTTGAGATAAATTTAAGATGGTGTTTGGATGTAGGTGCATTTTTCTCAGGAGAGGTCCCATAACTTTCATTAGATTCTCAAAGGTACAGAGCTACAGGATAAATCTCCGTATCTAAGCAAGCAAAAAGGCAGTGGTGTTGATTTGACCATGTGCTGGTTGTCTAAGTTTCCTAGGCTGCTCAAGCAAACTCCATGAAATGGGTCAGGATTAACAATGGCAACATATTTACTGTTGGTTTTGAAACTAAAAGAAAGTCCAAATCACAGCATCAAGATGATGCTTTCTTCCCGAAGACAGCATTTTGGGGCTGGCTGCTGGTGATACTTGGCTCCTCTGTCACATGGTAAGGTACACGTGGCATCTACTGGTCTCTCTCTTCTCTTCTGGATTCTGGTGATATCCAGCCTCTTGCTTCTTGTGGCTTTTTCTCTGTCTGTCTTAACCTTACTCTTATAAAAGATTCCAGAAATAGGATTGGAACCCATCATGATTGAGGTGGGTCACACCTTATCTGAAGTAATCTCATCAAAAGTTCCTACATACAATGGACTCACACCCACAGGAATGGATTTGATTTAAAAACATGTTTTTTCTGGGGTACAGACAGCTTCAGACCACCACAATAGTCATTAGCTTTCCATTTCTCTCTCTTTGCTGACATAGCTTTAGAACACCCTGCCTTCCTTTAAGTTGAATGCCTTCATGAGAATCTCATTAGTCTAAAAACTAATCAAGCATAGCATCCATCTTTTGGATCATTAAATATTTTTAAATGAAACATAAAACCAGAGCAAGTATGCATTTGGATTTGGTTCAGGAAAAGTATGAACTCCCAACTTGAATAGGTGATAAAAGTACAGTGGACATTGCATTGTCCCTAGTAACTCAAAGGAGAAAAGTGCCTGTGTGTGGTATATGAGTGTTTTAACAAAGCATGGTTTTTCTTAGACAAAAATTGCCAGAGATCCAGTTGTCTGCAAATGGAATAAAATTCAGTTCAGCAGGCCACCTCTGAGTTTCTTATGTTTCATTATTTTCTGATGAAGTACTTAGGACTAAAACAACAACAATCAAATCATGACTTAGTAGCTGTTAGAAGTAATTTTTCTGTTCCTGGGCACAACATAGCCAGAAAAGCATCTGTCCTCTCAATTGAACTGATTTGTAATTCTAGAATGTAAGAGAAAAAAAACTGGAAGGTCCTCCACTTACATCTGTAATTTTGGTAATTCTGAAGTAATGTGACGTAAGGAATTTTGATCGGTGCTCAATTCAGCATGGGAGATCTCCTTTCAAGGAATAAAAAATGCTTGGGGAAAGTAGTTGGAAGGAGCTGCAATTGAAACAGAAGCCCTGCAAAAATTGAAAGAGAATGCAGGAGACAGTAAACAGTGAATTTACTAGAAATTAGTAAGCTGAGGACCTGGGTTAGTTATATGTGTGCGTGTATTTATTTATTTATCTTAATTAGTTATTTACTTACTTGTTTCAGAATTGCCAAGACTTAATCAAGTGATATGCTGATATGTCTCACTATGAAAAAACCACTAGCATGTAAAAGTTAAAAGAATAGAATTTTTGAAATACATAACTTAGGAGATGATTATTCACATTTTAAAAGGATTTTTTGCTTTATAAAATAATCCCCACAATATTAATTTAAAATACTTCTTATAATGTGTTTAAAATGTCATTTGGGGGGTGGGCCGCGGTGGCTCAGCGGGCAAAGTGCTTGCCTGCTATGCCGGAGGACCTCGGTTCGATTCCCGGCCCCAGCCCATGTAACAAAAACGGAGAAACAAAATACAATAAAACAAGAAAATGTTTAAAAGATGTTTCCCTTTCTTCCTCCCTCCCTTCCTTCCTTCTATCCTTCCTTCCTTCTCTCTGTCTTTCCTTTAAAAAAAAAAAAAAAAAAAAAAAGTCATTTGGTTTATTCTAGTGGTTCTCAAACTTTAGTGTCCATCAGAATCACCTGGGAGCTCATTAAACCCGCATGGTAATGGCCCTGTTCCCGAGTATCTTATTTATATGGTTTGGGGTAGGTCCCAAGAATTTGCATTTCTGACAAGTTACCTGGAAAAGTCAATGCTGTTGGTCTGGGGACCACAGTTTGAGAACTCCTTCATGAATATAGCTTTTAGAAACAATTCTATGATGAAACAGAAGGACAAAGGATTTCTGAATGAACATCAAAAGGAAATAGCAACTTAGCAAGGTTATTTGATTCTTCTGTGTTTGATCTAAGAGTCAAAATCAAAGCCAGTAATATAGTAAATCTCAAACTCTGTTTTCCATTCACTTTTGCTTCTGTAGATTTGTCTGGGCATCTGGGCTTATTTTTTTGTCAGGGGACACTCACAGTCTTGGAGACTGGTGGTTTAAGTGTGGTACAAAGAGGGAGCTTCATGGAAGGAAGTAGACTGCTCTTGGATAGTTTATTCAAGCTCTTTAAAAGTGGTGTACCAAATATCTGTGAGTTAATGGATTGGGTAGGAGGGGAATAAAGTAGAAATAGGGAGAGAGTTTCATTTGGTCTGATCACTCTTTGCAGAAAATTTGAAGTTAAATTATTTGGGGTGGGTACTCCATTCTCAGCCTTTTTTGGGTCACATATCCAACTTTGGTAGCCATTTACATTTCTTGCCTGGTCCCTGGAGGCCTTTCAGAGCCCCCCCCCACACACACACACACATTATGTTGTGTGGTGGATCATGGTCCACTCAAATGGTATGACTTAATCATAGTTTCTGATAAAATTTGTTTGCTTTTGTGAGTACTTTTATTCTAGCAATTCCCTCTTAGTGAGAACATTGTTAGCACTATACACCCTATCTCATAGATGAAGAAAATGAAGAAGCCAAATAATATTTTTATGAGTCATTCGGAAGTGAAACTCACTTTCAGTCACTTGTTTTTTAGTTCTTTTCTTAGAATGACAAACTCTGTGGCCTTCTGAGAAAACTGCCATCCTTTCCTTAGAAGTAATCATAAAGAAATACCAAATTATGCCATATACTATTTTCCTCATAAGATTTCTTAGATTTATTTCACCTTTTCCTAATTTCTTAATAATTCTTTATGTATTTTGGCACAGTGGGTTTTGAAAAGGGAGGGTTAAACAATCACTTCCTGGTTTGGGCTACTAAGCCAATTGGAACCAATTTCCAAAATAACAGGCCAATTTCCAAAGTAATGTATGTATCTTCTATCTACCCTGAAGGGTTGTGAGATTGAGAAGCTGGTAAAAAAAATTAATCTGTTATGTGAAGATCATTTAAGAACCACAAGTAGGGGCATGCTTTGCAGGATGAGCTTGTGACTCAAGAAAGTCTTGTTTACACATCTGTTGGTTCTTTGCCCTGAATTTTTATAATCAGAGAATGGAAAATATATAATGTTTATTTAGTAGAATTATTGGTGATACTCTGTGGTAGGGGGTCATTGGGTATCTATCACACAGTTTGGTTTGCAAACATCTAGTTCTGTTGTTTGAGTCTAAAAAATGACAGATATGAAACATCACTGCTAGTAATTACCTTAGAGCCTAGCGTAGGAAAAGTTGCCTTGGGTTTTTAGTCCCATAAATTGTTTATGGAGAGCATGTACTTTACTCCAGTTTTTATCCAGGATCCATCACATTGCTGGCACTCCATGAATGTCACCTCCCATGTATGCAAACTTAGGAATCAAAGACTGCTGATGGTAGAAAACACAGATATAGGAAACACGGAGGATAACAGAGCCAGACTCGGAAGATTTGTTTCTTTGAGTTGCCAAAACTACTTAATGTAAATGGAAAATATAGTTACTATAGACAGATGTCAAACAAAGCCAAGTGGAAAGTACAGGGAACAAAAATATTAAATGAAACAGCAGTGTGCTGCCTGGTTTGGGACTTGGAGAGTTGGCTTTGGAATGTCTTGAAGCACTATGAAGGGTTGCAGTAAAGATTTTGAAGTGAAAAGAAAATTTATTTGGTCTTTCAGTAGATAACTATTACACAAACAATATCATATTTCTGATGGTGCCTTGGCTATTGTTCTCTGCTATTGCTTGTGAAGAAATGTGGTAACATTTAAAATGTTAATATCATGCTATCATGTATTATTATAATTATCTGCCTTTCCCTCATCCCACCCAGACCCAGTGTTCTTGGAGATCCAAAATTATTAGCACTGTAGGCATAGGGTGTGAGAGGTGGGTGTATTCTTTTTAAACTTAGGTGGTGACCATTTCTTCGTAGATTCCTCTACTTGCTACCTGAAGAATTCATAATGAAAGTAGAGCAGGCTGGCCTTTGAGAAGGAACCAGAGTTAGCTGGAGAGTAAGACCAGAGAAACCATCTTCTCCACCTACACCTCCTAGATCAGTTACTGGAGAGAAGAGCCAGCAGGAGGCACAAAGCCCCCATGTGCTACCAAGTCTTGTAGGTAGTTGAGCTACATACAGCAGAGTCTGGGTGGCTGCAGAGAAACCAGGGTTGGCAACAACTTGCTCACTGGACAGGACTGCTTTCTTGTACAATTCCAGAAACAGCATGTGGGGACTTAAGATGGGACTGGAACAGGAAGATCTTCCAAGTAGAGCCATCTGCTACAGCTTGCCCAGTGAAGAGCTCTGAGTAGTAAGCCAGCATCATCTTAGCTAAAAGGAATATGGTTTTCATCGAGAAATGTACCAAGCTTGAGAAGATCATAAACAACATGACAGAATAGGAGGCAAGAAGGTAAACTGGAAAGGAATATTATCATCAACATTAATAATAATATTAATTATTATCTAATGTCTATTATATACTTGCTATATGTCAGGTCTTATATTAAGTATTTAAAATTTAATGATTCATGGAATTCTCATAGCAACCCTCTGAATCAAGTACCATTATAATTCCCATTTCTGATGAAATAGCTGACACAGATTGAATAGGAAATTTACTTCAAGTCTCACAGCCATTCAAGATTTGGAACTGGGTTCACAGACAGCTTGGTTTGGCTTGGAATCCTATAGCCTTGCCACTAGATCATGCAGCCTATAGACCAACACAGGAAAGGCCAGTGAGAAGTTAAGGCAAGTTCCTTATTATTTTATCATGCTCTTGTGTATTATGGGGACCACAAACGGCTGTAAAATATTATCTCTACTTTCCAGGAGTCTAAAATGTCAACCCATGATCTTTCTCATCAATTCTATTTACATTTTGCTTATCCTCATGTATAAGCTAAAAAGTAAAATTTACTCTGTCTCCAAGTGAAAGGCTTATTTTTACTTTTCTAAACCGAAAATATATCAAATGTTAGTACATATTGCTAGACTTCCTAACTATATTAGTATAACATGCTGAGAATAAAGAAAATGACTTAGAAATTCAGCTTTTAAATACTTGTTCTGTGCCAGTGCTTCTAACTTATAACACAACATGGAAACTTTGTCTCCAGCTTCTCAATGAGAGTTGATCAACCCGGACTTGAGTTAAAAAGGGAGGAACATGCCTGAGCCCATGGAATTTCAGGAAAAAGGAAACCTTTAATTGGGTGAGGAAAAGTAGAATTTGAATTATAACCTCTTCCATGGGCCGTTTATGAGCACACGGTCATTAACATCTACCCCCAGGTTCCTGGGCAGGAAACAGGAAAGGCAACAAACCAGAAAAATTCCGAGTCCCTTTTGAACTTTATAGAAGGGCACTATATAAATCTTAGGAAAATTAATTTATGTTATAATTTGTTTACAGTCACTCTAACCAAGTTAAAACTCTTTTGAAGGAAGGACCTGTTCAGAATACCCTCTCTGAATTCACCTCTCTGAATGGGTGTAGCGCATTCTCTGTGGACTCTTCTCAGTCGCCCATCATTTTCATTGGGCCTAGGTTAAAAGTAGTAAGCACTATACCTTGAAGGAAAAGAGCCTATTCTGGCAGGAGGCCTACAGGGCAGGAAAGAAGAATCTGGCCTTTTGTCATGAAATGGAACGACTGGTCAACCCTGAGTGTTGATTAAACAGGATTTTAATCAGCTGTGGATGGTCATCACTTAATTGGCAGGCAGATCCTCTTTCTGTGCAGGGGAGTTTATTTGTATGTTCTCATTTGTTGTTGTTGTTGTTGTTATGCATTCCAACCCTTACAGTGGAGTTGACTTTTTGTCATAATGATATGCTTGCAGTAGTCTGTCATTTTCTTTACCCTCGTAGGGAGATAGTATGCAATTAGGGAGTGATGTCAGCCTTTAACAGTTTGGTGTAAAATTTTGGTCACACCAAAGTAGTGAGCTCCTTAACAAAGCTGGCAAACAGACACATCTTTTGGCAGCAGCTGCTCGCCATGTGATTTAAAACTTCCTGTCACTATAATTGATGTGTTTTTATTCTTTCCATTTCCTGAAGCCTGATCAGAATTAAAATTGCTGTTGGAATTTCCTGTCAAAGCAACTCATTTATTCGCTGAGCTCTGTACTTGGATTGGACATTGCCTTCAGCAATAGTCAGGTGGAGATTGCTGGGAATTATACCCTCCGTGCAAGTTTGACGGCCACGCAAACCACATCTGCAAATACACACAGATTGTACATCATGTGGTAAACTTGTCCTAATGAAAACTCCACAAGCAACATGTTAATGATTTGAATATCAAACTGGGCCACCTGCTGGGGGCTCTGGGTTTTGTGTTCATTTAGGAAGTCCCACAGAGCTTTCAATTGATTGTCTCACCTTGGATTTAGATTCTTGTTCTAAGACTCTTATGGCATTTCTGATCTGTCTCTGGTTTATTTCACATGATTTAAAATTTTGAATCTTCCTGAGCCCATTTCCCCATCCGTTCTGTGTCCAGTATACCATTTGCATATAACATGTTGGGGGTCACTGGGTATGAAGGACGGGTCAGTAGTTCTGAAATATGTCCCAGTACATATTTGCTTAGGAGCCTGTGAACCAAAACAGCTACAGAAATTCAGTTTGTGGATAAGATAGTACGCAGTGGGAGAATCTACGTTCTACTTTATTAGTTTGTTCTGTTTTTATTTCTGAGAGAAAAATCCATTAAATTACTGCCCCTTGTAAAGAAAAAAATCATTGACTTTCCTCAGTCTATATTGCACAGAGGAATTATTTATTTCCATCTAGATTGTACATTTGTCCTCTTTAAAAAATGACTGATTTCCGTTGAGGCAGATAAAAGAGAAAAACTTTTATAGGGCTTGGAGAAGATGTTGATTAAGTTCAGTACTCTGGATAATAAGGACTGCTTTTATTCATCCCAGTGATAGAGCCCTAAGATATCTTTTGGGAATAGGAATCTCTCTTAAAAATAAATGACAGCTTTTGAAAAATTACAACGCAAAGACAATTCTTGAAAATAACTCCATATTGAAAGCTTAATTCAGACTACACACATATACCTTTAAAAAAAAGGCTTTTTAATTTGAGATTCCTCAAGCACTTGTTAAATCCTGCAAGGATGTAAACTTCATAATTCTGAAACTTTGTTTTGTTCCCTGCTTATCCCCAAAACATAGAACAGTGCCTGACAAATTATATGTACTCAGAATGAATGAATGAACCCGTCTAGATTTCCACCATGGCAAAGTACTAGAGAGGGAGCCGTGTTATATTCGGAGGCAGAGAGATTCCAAGAATGTGATTCCCAACCCTGGTTGCTCATTAGAATCACCGAGGAAACTTTAAAAGAAGCCCTGATGCCTAGATCCCTCTCTGAGCCAATCAAATCTCTTGGTCATCCTTGGGCTGAAATGAAGTGCATGTCTGTGGCCTGCCTTTTTGCACACCAGGCCACCCTTGAGATCGAATCCAGGCTCATCCTACCCCAGACTGCCTGGTCTGGTCTGTTGCTCGTAACATGTTGGAAATCATTCAGGACATTTTGCTTTGTTAACTTGAAGCGCTCACTAAATAACTTTTAAAAGTGGAGGTGGAGGGGTGTAAGTTCAGTGGTAGAATTCTCGCCTACCATGCGGGAGACCCGGGTTCGATTCCCAGTCCATGCATTTGCCAAAAAACAAACAAACAAGTAAAACAAACAGTAAAAAAAAAACAAGCAAACAGAAATTCAACAAATGGTACTGCAATAATGGGAAAATAACAGAATAATGGAAAAATAATGAAATGTGACCCCACCATACAGCATACAAAAAAAACAAAACAAAACGTGGAGAACAGCAGCTGCTGGGGAGAGCAAAACGCTCCCTCAGGCACACACATTCTGTAATGAACCAACAGAACAACTCAGAATCACAGGTAAATATAATTCTGTGTGTGGAGCGTGCTTTAAAAAAATGTGGTGATGCTTTCATTCTTTCATTCAGTGTTTACAACATATTAGAATATTCAGAGTAGGGGAAAGAAAAAATACATCACTAGATTTTTTTCTTCTTGTCTTAGGGCAAATTTTGAATATTCTATATATTTTTTATGAGTATTCCTCAGATAACTTCTGACTCCTCACTGTTAACTGACCTTTTCTACCTGTGTGTCTCTCACTCTTATTCAACAAAGACCCTGGTTTTAGAGCAGCTGGCAGAAAAACTAGGTAAATAATAGGCTTGTAAGAGCACGCCTGTATTATCCAGTCAGGAGGTGCCTGCTCATGGAGCACGTGATTTTGCCCTGATGATCTGGAAAGGCAGCTAGCATGTGTCTGCCTGCTGCCTGCTGTGGCCATGAGCTCGGGGAACTCACTATAGAGGGTGCCTGATGCTCTGTGAACCAAGAGACTCATCCTGCCCCTTTTTTTAACAGTGCATGATCAGAGCTCAGCATGCCGCCAGAAAGGAGTACTAGTTTGTGTTTTTCTTCAAATTTCCCTTCCCTTTAATTCTTGCTTCCTTCTTATGACATTCTGCTATTCTTTGCCACAAACCGTTGCAAAACAACCCATACAAGAATTTTGCCTCCTCCTTGGCTAGGGTAGAAGATTCTTTGGAAACCATCAAAGCCACATCTCCAGGGAACAGTAGCTTTATTAATATAATAATCACCATCATCATGGCCCAGTTACAAGACACACATTGCTTTAGAAAGCGAAATAAGGACAACCAGGGGGTTGCTGGAGAAGCTACACTTGAGGTTAGATGTGTACAGTAAAATTTGGAGTCAAGCTGAGGTCATTGCTAAGGAGATTTGGAATTGTAAATCTGTGTGGAAAATTGTTGTCCCATAGAAGTTATCCACTCACCATTAAAGCACATATTTAATGATATCAGATCAGGAAAATATAAGGCACCAGACTTGTGCTTTTCTTGAAGTCTTAGTTTACATGGAAAGGAGGTGCTATAGTATTTAATCTTCGCCCTCCATCTTCTACTTCTAAACGAAATCCTAATAAAAATGAGGGGAAAGATTACTGTGGAGATACATACTATTGTGGGATCTTTCACTGTAAATTACATCTAGGGAATGCATTATTAAACGAACATCATATAGTTTATATTTAGCTCCAGGTCCTTCCAGAGAAGCAGAGTACATTTTCATAAAATATTTTTCCCATTTGAAATTGGAGTGAAAAGAAAATGGTAAATATTAAAAAGGCCTTTAAGTTCCTCTTTGGCTGTTTCTTGGATGTAGAGAAGGGAGAAAAATAATCCTACAAACAAACTTGGCATCCTGTTTCTTAAGCAACCACGTCTGTTTAGATGCAAATGACTGGTGACAAAAGAACCCAACTAAGTGTGCTGGAGCCTCTGGGAAAGGCAGACTGCTGACATGGCAGTGACTATGTTTCCAGCTGATTTGAGGCCTAGATAACTATCCCTTTCAGCTTAAATGATGCTCTGCAATAATTGACCAGTGCCCAGTTGGGTTGGAAGAGAGTTGTTTTGGAATCTGTTCAGACCGACTTTGACTCCATGTGAGTGCTGGGCCAAGATCAGACTGGTTTCCTGGAGCCTGAGGTATAATACAGGATCTGGTCAAATGAACTAAGTTCTCTGAATGTTTAGTGGAAGGTATTGTTGGATTTATTTTCTAAAACTTACCGTATTAAAGAATAATTGAGAACTATAATCTTTAGCTAAAACAGGATGTACACCAACCAAAAAAAAAAAACACAAACCACTTCTAATAATCTATAGGTTCAACAGGTCATTTTCCATTTATTTTAAGAAACGTTTGTACTTTGTTTTTTCCCCAAGCAGTTGTCCTTGAGCCAGTTTCAATATGTTGCCTTTTTATGGACTCCAAATACTCCTAATATGAAGCTGGTTTTAATTAACTAAAAATTCCATTTTCAAGATGATCAGTTCTGTCCAAGAGGGTGGCTTCCTGACGCAGGCTGTAGCATCTGCAGGACGGGAGTGAAACCTCAAGTGGTTGATAAGAATTGTCCTCTGCTCCAGGGTTGGAAACACCTGGATAATTTGGTATCCCATCATTCTGAATTTATTCAAAACATTACTGCTGTATAGACTTGGCCTCAATCAGCAAGAGGATCTGATTTCCCTGGTGTAGCTGTGAGTTTAGGAGTATAAGAAGTAAGGTTCCAAACTGATCTTCTGGCTTCAGTGAACTAGTACCTAAAATGATCCAGCTTTCTTGAATTGATTTGAGCTGCTAGGTGGTTTGTTTAGAATCAGCAGCACAACCTTTTGTTTCTTTAGCTACTGCCTGCAACTACTGGTATTTAAGTGGTTCTACTATGACTAACGGAAGTTGGTGAAATCCAGGTGACTATCTTTCTCCTTTCCCCCCTAATAATTGTGTTTAGCTAAATGAGTCCAGGAGAGACTTGCAAGCTGACTTCTTATTCTCCACCAGAATATTTTTCTCCTGTTGTGCAGAACTAAAATGGTTAGCATATAGAAAAATACTAAAATATATCTGTCTAGGGATCTATTTAGTTCCTTCCACATAGTTCCTTTCTTTGAGAATGCCAGCATGTTTATATATATATTTAAATGCCCCATTTGCTACACTGGTTTTAGCTTCTAGTTAGCATCACTTCTTGTTAGCATGATGTTCTACAGCACGAGGCAGCTGCAGTAGTAAAACATGTGTTGAAGAATTTATGCAGTGTCCTTAGTTTTGTTCATTAAGGGAACCAAGAGTAATAGGTGCATATTATAAGTTTGCTGGGTTAGGCAATATGTTATAGCTGTGCTTGACAGACATCTTGTTTACATTCATGTTATATATGGGGAAAACCAAAGCATTTTAAAGAAACATGACGTTTTTAAAAGTAATATTTATATCGTGCCTCCATGCATGGGAAACTTAGTCATCTAAAAATATGATATGATTTAAATTCACTTGTGTCCTCCTTTTAATGAAATATTCCAAGTGGTTTCTACCCAAGCTAAGGTTCAACATGTTCTTTATTCAGACCATTAGAATAACTACCACAGAAAAATCCAGCTGCATGCCTCTTACTTTATTGAAACAGCAGCCCATCTTATTTCAGTTTGGTTTCATTCACGTGTGAAAACTTTTCCTCACCCTTTCTCCCTGGAAACAGTATCACAGCCATCTTTTTAGACTGTTCAATAATTGTGGCTTTCAACAGGCACTGGCTATTTCTGGGCTGACTTGGAGAATTTCACTGATCAATATGAACATTTTGAAATTGTTGAGGGGTGTGAGAAATTGTGCTGGTGCCATCCTGTCTGTGGTGCCTAATATTACAATATACAACAGCCATAACCTGGTAGCGAGTGGAAAAGAAGAACAATTCTACTGTCTTCTCTCACATTTCACATTTTTTGAGCTGAAATTAAGCTCTACTCTCTAAAGTGCATTGTCCTATTTGTGCTCATATATTTCAAACCTGTGTGGAAGAATGTGCATTTTGAATAATGTGGCCCTTGTGTTTTCCAAAGCGTTCTTATCCACATTCATATCAGCTGGCTGCAGCTGATTCAGCCTGGGTAGTAACCCATATCAAGGACTGGAACTCAGATGAAACAAAAATGAAAAGCAGACACAGAACTCTCATAAAGGAGACAGATGAGGGGGGTTTCTTTGTATTTTAACATATCAAAAACTAGCTTTGGTAAATATTCCCTACCAACTAAAATTATGCTGTCATTATCATCATCATTTCATTACCATCATGATTCACAATCTATTGAATGCTTCCATTTTGCAGGACTTCATAATTGCTTTGTATTCCTTATCTCATCTTTTCCTTACAACTCTGTGAGATAACTAATCATTCTTTTTCTAAAGTCAAGGAAACCAAGACTTAGATTGCATAGCTTGTCCAAAGGCACAACCAGCGACTAATAGAGCCAGAATTTGAATCCCTATTTGTTTGACTCCAAAGAATGGAAATTTACATCCTTGGCAAGATGCAGCTAGTTGAATGCCAGACTGGCTGCTCCTGTGAGAGAACTAGGCACAGGGCTGAAAACAACTACTGAAGAGGGCCTGGAGACAAAAGCAGTTCGAAGGCAGCAGCAGTGGCCTGAGAATGTGTTGACAGTTTGGCAGTGTTTTGTGGCTAGAACAGTAGATCTCTAATCCAGGTTTGCTTTGCTTTTCCAGAGGCATAGATACTATTCAACTAATAATTGGGCTTAGTGAGTCTTTATTTTAAGGTATAGAGAGAGACTTAGAGTGTCCCAAATTTTGCAGCTGCCTTCTTGTGTGGGTTCTTCAGTGTCATGGAACCCAGACTAACTATGTATCATTTCCAGAGCACCACTAATGAGAATCTGGACTCCAGACAGACCCCAGGTTCTTGAATTCCAGTTATTCTTCACTGGTTCTATGGGACAGGTTAGCAGCAGGTTTAAGAGCAACTGCTGGATGAGCTGCTAGACCAAAGAAGGAAGATATTATTCAAAAACACAAAATAGTGATATGTAAGTGGTGTACTTTCCTAGGAATTCTGCAAAATAGTAGTGACAGATATTCAGCATTAAAGAATTGGTCAGATTATTTATAATAAAAATATAAATGACAGGAGACTAGGAAATGAAGAGACAGCACCATCCAATGGAAGACACAGGACACAACTGAAGAACATTCTTTTTAGATTTATAAGTTGACTAATATTGGTTGTTATAGCTTAAAGAATGAAAAAATAAGGAAGGGAGGGGGAGAGAAAGAAGGATGAAGATAAAGATAGAGAATGAGAGAGAAAGAGAGAGACTAAGTGTAGGTGTAGCATAACTGCTGGGAATATAATTTTTGTATATAGCAGAATGGAATATTCAACAACTTTTTTCTTGAAATTCCAAATCCCTGAGGTTTTTTCCAGTTCAAATATAGGTTATAAAAAGTGTTTTAGCTCCTTCTTTGGACCATATGCCTCCCTCCTTATTCTTTCGTCTTTAATACATCCAGCACAATATTTCCACATTGATTTTCCTAACACTTTTCTATCACATCAAAGTTCTATTCAGTAACCTTCAGAACTTTGAAATTGCCTATTTGATAGGGTCAAAATTCCTTGTCATTGAAATAAGAACTTAATAAGCAAATTTCAACCTATGTTTTCAGTTTCATTTCTACAATTACCTTGTATAAGATTCTGGTTGAAGCAAGTGGGTCAATTTATTGTTTCTGACCTTATTTAAAATGTTTTCTTCTATCGTTCCTCTATACCAGTTGAAGTGCCAAGTTGATGACTTAGAATTATAAACTGTGGCAAGCAACAGACAAGGTGTAGGTTGCCTTGAAAAGAAATCAAGGTCAGAAATAACAGTTAGATCTAGAGAAGCTTAAGTCAAGAGGTTCATGTGTTACATGTGGAGAAGAAACACTAGGGCAGACCCTGGTCCACTAGGTCAAAGAGTTTGGGATGGAATCAGTCAGTACCCTGGATAGCTCCCAGGAATCACTTCGTAGTGTACAGGGTTTTATTCTTCCAGTTGTAGACCTACTCAGTGTCAGATTATGTTCTTTGGAACCTTTTTTTTCGTGTAAGGAATTGCTTGCCTCTTTTATTTCAAGCTTTGCAACTGTGAATTCCACAGTTCTTGTTTTGGCCTTCTTCTGGTATGATCATGGTGAAGGATTTATCTTCCACTTTATAATACAGTCATTCTCTATGGGGTTTGTCTATCTTGGGGGAGAGAGGGGCTGCTGGACCATTGTGTCTGTGTTTCTTTTGTGTATGTTTTAAATGACATCTAATTATCTTGATAACACATGAGTAGGTTTAAATTTTGTCCAAACTTCAAGGTTGAGACCCAACCTCACCTCTCCACTGATCAGCCCAGTGTATAAGGAACAGTCCTTCATTTGAACTACAACACTCCAGTCTCTACCCGCTCATTTCAGTACTATCTTTTGTTAGCTGTCTTTTATTTTGCCTGTGTCTTAGCTCTCCAACGAGCTTACATCTTCTTGGGGATATGCTTCTTGTTAAAAGCCTCCTGATAGTAGGTGCTCAATAAGGGTGTGCTGCAGATTATTACACAAAAGATACTTTTTTCTAGGAGAGAGAGAGAATAAAAAGGAAGAGAGAATGATTTGAAATTTTTTGACATGTTCAAATAGTAACCCTTTCAATTATATGTTAAAATATGTTTTTATTTCCTGAAACTTTCTCCTGATGTGGTGTGGTTCACAGAGCATGGGCTGTTGATTTAGGAAGGTCACCTAATCTCCTTGAGCTGTGGTTTCCTCATCTGCAGATGGAAAACAGTGCTTATTGCACATGATGTCCATGAAGATTGAATGGTGTTTTGGCTTGCTAAAACTGACGGAATGTAATGTACCAGAAATGGGCTGGCTTTTACAATTGGTATTTATTAACTTAGAGTTTACAGTTCTTAGGCTGTAGAAATGTCCAAATTAAGGCATCAACAGGACGATACCTTTTTCCTGAAGAAAGGCTGCTACAATCCTGGGTTCTTCTGTCACATAACCAGGAACATGGGTGATGTCTGCAGGTCCTTCCTTCCTGGGTTTCATTGCTTTCTGCTTCTGGCTTCTCTGTCTGTGGCTTCCTTTCTCAGTTTCTGTATCTTTTTCTGTGTGCTTCTCTGAAATTTCATATCTTAGTTTCTGTGCTTTTATCCTCTTGTAAAGGACTCCAGGTTTTATAAGACCCATGTTGAATGAGGTGGATCACATCTCATTTGAAATAAGCTAACCAAAAAGTCCCATCTACGATAGGTCTACACCCAGAGGAAGGGGTTAAAAACCATGATCCTTTCTGGGGACATATAGCCTCCAAATTACCACAAATGGGATGTTGTACGTAAAGGGGCAGGCTCATTTGGGCTCAATTCAGATTGATGCCTTTTTCTGTTTTTCATATATATGCGGCTTTTTTTTTTTTGGCATGGGCAGGCTTCAGGAATCAAACCCTAGTCTCCAGCACAGCAGGCGAGAATTCTGCCACTGAGCCACCAGTGCACCGCCTGGCTCTTCTTTTCTTATCAAGCTTTCCTGATGGTTTTTAAACCCCACCTTTATGTATTTTCCACCATGTGATCACATTGAGAATCTGATCATAGAAGGATTTCTTTCCCACTTCCGTTTATTCCTAAAATGGGCCTTATTTCTTCAGCATAAAATTGAAACTTAGGGTTGCTATAGTCAACATATAAGAAACAGACCTTTAAGCTTTATGCTTATAATTCTTGTTAGGAGTAGGGTATCAGTTAACTTTGTGCAAATTAGGATGAAGTGAATTTGTTCTTGGTTCTTTTATTTATGGAAAGCCCCCTCCTCAAGCAACCTGAAAGAACACTGTCCATTAAATCTTCAGGACAAATGAAAGGCATGTCCTAATAGAGAACCCTCAAGACAGGGGTTGGCAGCTGAATCTTTTCATTGCCTGTATGGAATTGATTCTCAGAGACTGTGAAGGAAAAAAAAATGCCAGTAGAATAAATCTGAATATTTATGAAAGAAAACCAAAGCATTTTAGCTGGACTTCCATCCTTTCAACAATACCATTTACAGAACTGTGGTTTCATAGTCATTTAAAATACAGCTTACAGAGGAGTTAGGCTAAATCACTTAAGCTCTCCAAGCAGCTGTGCTGTCCCAGCTTTCTTACCATGATCTGCTGACAGAACATCCCCTTTGAAATATGTGGCTCAGTGAAAGATGGGGCTGTTGATCTGAGCTACTTGCTTTTTCTTGTCCTGTACGTCTAAGGTAATGCAAAACAGTGGAAAATATGTGGATACAACCACATCTGCTTGCCCCATGTTTTAGTGTTTTAAGGAGGTATTATTCTCCTGAGTTTAAGTACCTGAAAATGAGTTAAGGTCATGTAGTCAAGGCTTTTGTAAACCATCACCTGATTCCCTGAATGACGTGCATTTTGGGGAGAAACGTCAGGGCTCTGTCTTTCAGGAGATTAAGCTGAGCACTCAGAGCCCCCCACAGCCTGCCTGCCTAACCTCCTGTAACTTCCAAATGAGAGCTCTTGGCTCCAGCGAGTCTGGTCTCTTCACCTAAGTGAACTCACATTCCTGTCCCTGCGCCCGTGTGCCTGCCCTCCCTTACTCTTTGAATGCTGTTTAATAATTCCAACCCTACTTATTGCTCAAAGCCCAAGACCCATCTCCTCACAAAGATTTCCTCGCCCTACACAACCCAAGCTGACGCCCCCATTATGTGACTGCTGCTAGCATTGTATCAGTCGTTCTGATCCTTGTTCTATGGATTCTTGAATTCTTAACTAGAATGCAGTCTATTTGAGGACGGGAACTGTGTCTTGCTCAACTTCTATTTTTTGGTCCCAGACAGTGTTTCATAGCTATTCAACATCCATTAAATGTTGTTTAAGAGAATTAGCAGTTACATGGAAAATCAGAATAGCACAGGCAAATTGAGTTCACATTTTTAAAAAGCAATACATGCAAAATACGCGGGACAAGAAATAGAAGGAATTAAAACAGTCCTTTAAAAGATATGCAGTTAAAAATTCCACTAAATGTGGCAAAAGGTATTTTTTGTAGTTTTTGAGTATATTTTTATTTACTGTTTGTAATTCAGTATATTTTAAAGAATTCAAAATGGTGTGTAGGTGTTGGTAAATTCAGTTAAGCAAACTGTGGGTATCTGATATAAGTAAGAAAATCATGAAATGTTTTCTTTAACCTTCCTTAACAATGCTGCAGGGAGGTGGTGTTTTCTGATAACACTTCTGAACCTAATATGTGTATGTACTTTTGTGTTTAGTTTCATAAAACAAAGAATATATTTATATTATTATAGAATATAATTATAATATATAATTATAATTATATTATTTTAAAGAAAATATTTATTTATAAAACTAAAAATCACGAGGCACTCTTTGCTCAGATATAGACCCTCTCATCTATGGACATTTGATCTTTGATAAGGCAGTCAAGCCAACTCACCTGGGACAGAGCAGTCTCTTCAATAAATGGTGCCTAGAGAACTGGATATCCATATGCAAAAGAATGAAAGAAGACCCATCTCTCACACCCTATACAAAAGTTAACTCAAAATGGATCAAAGATCTAAACATTAGGTCTAAGACCATAAAACAGTTAGAGGAAAATGTTGGGAGATATCTTATGGATCTTACAACTGGAGGCGGTTTTATGGACCTTAAACCTAAAGCAAGAGCACTGAAGAAGGAAATAAATAAATGGGAACTCCTCAAAAATTAAACACTTTTGTGCATCAAAGAACTTCATCAAGAAAGTAGAAAGACAGCCTTCACAATGGGAGACAATATTTGGAAATGATATATCAGATAAAGGTCTAGTATCCAGAATTTATAAAGAGATTGTTCATCTCAACAACAAAAAGACAGCCAACCCAATTACAAAATGGGAAAAAGACTTGAACAGACACCTCTCAGAAGAGGAAATACGGATGGCCAAGAGGCACATGAAGAGATGCTCAATGTCCCTGGCCATTAGAGAAATGCAAATCAAAACCACAATGAGATATCATCTCACACCCACCAGAATGGCCATTATCAACAAAACAGAAAATGACAAGTGCTGGAGAGGATGCGGAGAAAGAGGCACACTTATCCACTGTTGGTGGGA
Organism: Tamandua tetradactyla; assembly: GCF_023851605.1. Lineage (NCBI taxonomy): Eukaryota > Metazoa > Chordata > Mammalia > Pilosa > Myrmecophagidae > Tamandua > Tamandua tetradactyla. The sequence goes on along the minus strand of NC_135327.1, from coordinate 119,910,499 downwards.
ATGTCAAAGGGTGCAACCACTGTGGAAGGCAGTTTGGCGGTTCCTCAAAAAGCTGAATATAGAACTGCCATACGACCCAGCAATACCATTGCTAGGTATCTACTCAAAGGACTTAAGGGCAAAGACACAAATGGACATTTGCACACCAATGTTTATAGCAGCATTATTTACAATTGCAAAGAGATGGAAACAGCCAAAATCTCCATCAACAGAAGAGTGGCTAAACAAACTGTGGTATATACATACGATGGAATATTATGCAGCTTTAAGACAAGATAAACTTATGAACCATGTAATAACATGGATGGACCTAGAGAATATTATGCTGAGTGAATCCAGCCAAAAACTAAAGGACAAATACTGTATGGTCCCACTGATGTGAACGGACATTCGAGAATAAACTTGAAATATGTCATTGGTAACAGAGTTCAGCAGGAGTTAGAAACAGGGTAAGACAATGGGTAATTGAAGCTGAAGGGATACAGACTGTGCAACAGGACTAGATACAAAAACTCAAAAATGGACAGCACAATAATACCTAATTGTAAAGTAATCATGTTAAAACACTGAATGAAGCTGCATCTGAGCTATAGGTTTTTGTTTTGTTTTGTGTTGTTTTGTTTTGATTTTACTATTATTACTTTTATTTTTTTCTCTATATTAACATTCTATATCTTTTTCGGTTATGTTGCTAGTTCTTCTAAACCAATGCAAATGTACTAAGAAATGATGATCATGCATCTATGAGATGATGTTAAGAATTAATGATTGCATGTGTAGAATGGTATGATCTCTAAATGTTGGGTTAATTTCTTTTTTTCCATTAATTAAAAAAAAAAAAAAAAGAGAAGGGATAATTGGAGATGAAGGGATACAGACTGTACAACGGGACTGGATATAAAAACTCAGAAATGGACAGCACAATACTACCCAATTGTAATGCAATTATGTTAAAACACTGAATGAAGCTGCATGTGAGGTATAGGTTTTTTGTTTTTGTTTTTTTTGTTTTTTTTCTTTCTATTATTGTTTTAATTCTTATTCTGTTGTCTTTTTATTTCTTTTTCTAAATCGATGCAAATGTACTAAGAAATGATGAATATGCAACTATGTGATGTTATTAAGAATTACTGATTGTACATGTAGATTGGAATGATTTCTAATTGTTTTGTTAATTCTTTTTTTAATTAATAAAAAAAAAAAAATCACGGGGCACTCTAGTTCAACAAATGAGCTGTTTTTCTACAATTCAGTCTAAAGGAAGTGTTTGGCACTGGATATGATCTATAAATATATTTAGCATCTACTATGTTATACACTCGAACACCCAGCATATTAAAAGCACTGATCACCACAATAGATGACATCATTGAAAAGTGTTTTAGGGAAAAATAATGCAGCCTTTTGTATCAGAAAGCAATAAAAAATAAATGACCTGGATATTCCTTCAATAGGAAGTGATATACCAAATGGTTAAATATTACTAGTTGAACAACTCTTCTACTCTGATATCCCTAGCAATTTTCTAGCTCATCTGTAGGATTAGGATTTAGGCCAATAGTCTTGTCTCTTTTGGGGTGAGGGTAGTTTCTTCCACTCCATATCCAGATGCAGGAGAACACCCATGGCCAGTACGGGCATAAGCAACAGGAGTCTCAGATCCTTTGGATGTGATTCACCCCAGCATCTGACCTAGAAAGAGTCTGCCAGGGTAATTATGTAATGAGAAGAGCTTTCTATAGCGCATTCCCAGTGACTCAGTACTGGAAAGCTAGCATCCCAGTATTATCAAGAGTCAGTAGCAAAACGTGTCTTGTACGGATGGCCAAGAGGTACATGAAGAGATGCTCAATGTCCCTGGCCATTAGAGAAATGCAAATCAAAACCACAATGAGATATCATCTCACACCCACCAGAATGGCCATTATCAACAAAACAGAAACTGACAAGTGCTGGAGAGGATGCGGAGAAAGAGGCACACTTATCCACTGTTGGTGGGAATGTCAAATGGTGCAACCACTGTGGAAGGCAGTTTGGCGGTTCCTCAAAAAGCTGAATATAGAATTACCATACGACCCAGCAATACCATTGCTAGGTATCTACTCAGAGGACTTAAGGGCAAAGACACAAACGGACATTTACACACCAATGTTTATAGCAGCGTTATTTACAATTGCAGAGATGGAAACAGCCAAAATGTCCATCAACAGAAGAATGGCTAAACAAACTGTGGTATATATATATATATACAATGGAATATTATGCAGCTTTAAGACAAGATAAACTTATGAAGCATGTAATATCATGGATGGACCTAGAGAATATTATGCTGAGTGAGTCCAGCCAAAAACTAAAGGACAAATACTGTATGGTCCCACTGATGTGAACGGACATTCGAGAATAAACTTGAAATATGTCATTGGTAACAGAGTCCAACAGGAGTTAGAAACAGGGTAAGATAATGGGTAATTGGAGCTGAAGGGATACAGACTGTGCAACAGGACTAGATACAAAAACTCAAAAATGGACAGCACAATAATACCTAATTGTAAACTAATCATGTTAAAACACTGAATGAAGCTGCATCTGAGCTATAGGGTTTTTTTTGTTTTTTTTGTTTTTTTTTTTTACTATTATTACTACTTTTATTTCTTTTCTCTATATTAACATTCTATATCTTTTTCTGTTGAGTTGCTAGTTCCTCTAAACTGATGCAAATGTACTAAGAAACAATGATCATGCATCTATGTGATGATGCTAAGAACTACTGATTGCATATGTAGAATGGTATGATTTCTAAATGTTGTGTTAATTTCTTTTTTTTTTCTTTTTTTCCGTTAATAAAAAAAAATTGTCTTGTAAACTGTGATCGTGATCTCTAAAGGAACAAAAGACCCCTTTTAAGAAAAGACACACTGCATCACTGGGGGTAGGTTGAAGGATGGACTGTAGGGATACAGGGAGGGAAGTAAAGAGTTGGGCATAGATCTCTAGACAGTATGGGGAGAAAAAAAAGTCTGGGTCCATTACTGGGGCAGACAGAAAAAGGAAGGATGTTAAAAATGATGAAATACCAAAGAGAGACCAGGGATAAAAACAATTATAGATGAAAGGGCAAAGATAGCAGGAAAAAAGTTCATGGATTGGAGAAGAGGAGCTTAGGAATGAAGCAGCAGAGTAAGTGTGGTTGAAACTTTTGGAGGAACTGGAAGAAACAATTGAGAATAAAACCTGGAGAATTTTAAAGTTCTAGTAGCAAAGAAGATGTTTTCTAACCACATCCTGTCTAAAAGAAGCTTGTTTTGCAGACAGCATGTAAAACAAAGATATATTCGGACTCTGTTATTCATGTATTCATTTTGGGCATACATTCATTGAGCATCTACTATATGCCCAGATTGTGTGGGAGCTGAGGATACAGGGTGGAAAAACACTGACATGCCCACACTCTCTGCTCTCCCAGAACGTAAAGGAATTTGGAAACTGGAGCATAAAAAATGGAAAGGGGGAAGGTGGGTGAAACTGGAGTGATTTTTATAAAATTAAATAAATAACTTCATTCCCCAGTTTAAAACCCCTCTATGGCTCCTGGTTACCCTTAAAATCAAATAAAAACTCTTTACCTTCAAGACCGTGCATTTCCTGTCCCAAACCTTCCTCTCTATCTGATTTTATGCCTGTCTGTCCCTTGTTCCCTATCATCTACCTTCACTGCTTTCTGTTTTTGCTGAGCCACAGCCTTTGTACTTGCTTTACCCAACGTAGGGTAACTCTCAGAATGGCTGATTGATTTTCACTTTGTAACTCTCAGCTCATATGTAAGTAATCTCTTCAGTTAGGTCTTCTCAAGCTAACATTGCACCCTCATCCCCTCTTTACCTAAAACCACCTAGTGACTTTCAGTCACATCACCCTATTTATTTTTGCATAGAATTTATTATAACCTAGTATTACCTTTCTTATTTGGTTATTCACCTGTAAGCCCCATGAAAGCAGGAATTCTGTGTGTTTTGCCTCACCCAGCACTATGCCTGCCATCTAGCAGGTACTCAATAAATAGTTGTTGGATAAAGAATGAATGTTTGATCTATGTCCTTAGCCTCTTTCCCTTCCTAGTAAAGCATATTCCCAAATGGAGAAGGCCTGGCTGCTTTTCTCTCTGAGCCTTTCCTAATGATCCAGGGAAGGGGAAGGTTCCTGGCTGAATCTGGGGCCATGCAGTGCCCTCCCTAAGTTGGGGCCAGAAGTTCAGCTTTCTTCTCAGCTCAACTTATAATACCTGGGGTCCTGTACAGTACTGTGCCCCAAGCAGCGTCCTCTTCCTCAGGCACTGCACCTGCAGGTGCTAGCATCGTTCATGCCCCCCTAACCTTTGCACATCCGTCATCCTTCAACTTCATTGTCAAAATTCCAGCATTGTTCAGTGTTCAGATTTATTCACTGAGGAATCATCTGACCTGGAAACATTACAGATAATTACAGATCTTCTGCCTCACTCCCCAACCAGTGTTGGAGCTGGCTTCTCCTTCACTCAATTGCCGTTTAATTCTTTGTGCAGATGTGCTGATATGTACACACAGTGATCACTCTCCATTGGCATAAGAAGCACAAGACCCTGTAGATGAGATGAACTCCGGGTGCCGTATTCTTGCTCTCCTGAGCTTCTGCACTCAAACCCCTGCCTGCCAGGGGTCCTGGAACCCTGATCACTCTCTTCATACTGATCGCCTCCTGGTTTTCAGACACATGGCTTACCGCTAACAACCCAGGACTGTAAACTTAGGACTGGTTCCACCTGGATTCTTTCATTTGCAGACCCTTGATTTGTCCTGATCCTAAATCTTCCCTTGCTCACCTGCAACTCTGGCCCACATGACCACCCTCACCCAGCAAGCATCTGTGCCCTCCTTCTTGTGGTAAGATTTAAGAGGTCTCTCTTGCAGCAGCACCCTGATCTATTAATCCATTAAGCCATGCTGCAGTTTTTAATCATATCTTTATTACAGGCTTATTAGTTTGTGTCTGTCTCCCCCTAGTAGATGATTAGCTTTGTGATGGACTATTTTAGTTTTCTGTTGCTGCTGTAACAAATTTAGTGGCTCAAAACAACCCAAATCTATTATCTTACAGTTCTGAAAGTCAGAAGTCCAAGAAGGGCCTCCCTGGGCTACTCAAGAGGTTGGCAGGACTGTGTTCCTTTCTGCCGGCTCAGGGAAAAACCCATTTTCTTGCTTTATCCAGCTCCGAGAGGCCACCGCATTGCATTGCTCTTGACCCACTTCTGGGTTCAAAGCCAGCAATGGCTGGAGCATCTTTCTGACAGCCCCTAACTCTGTCACTGACTCTCCCACCTCCCTGTCACACTTTTTATTTTGTGTGCTGTATGGTGGGAGTCACATTTCATTCTTTTTCCATCCTCTAACTGCAGCATCATTTGTTGAATTTTTGTTTGTTTGTGTTTTGGAAGTGCATGGGCTGGGAATCGAACCCAGGTCTCCCGCGTGGCAGGCAAGAATTGAACCACTGAACTATCCTTGCACCCCCTCTTTCACTTTTAAAGGACCCTTATAATTACATTGGACCCACCCAGATAATCCAGAATGACCTTCTGATTTTTAAAGGCAACTGATTAGCAACCTTAATTCCGTCTTCAACCTTAATTCTCCCATGCCGTGTAGTATGACGTGTGCTCAGATTCCAGGGATTAGGACAGGGACACCTGTGGGGAGTCATTATTCTGCCTGCCACAGGGGCCCCTTCAGTTTTGTTCACCAGTTTATACCCTGCATTCAGTACAGCGTGTGGCAAAGAGTAGGTTGTCAATGTATTTATTAACTAATTAAGGATTAGAAAATGGTACAGGGGCTGAGAAGAGAAATTATTGTGAATTATTGTGATGAAACAGCCATAAATATCAGATTGTTTATTAGAACTAGTCCCAGTCAATAACATTAGTCACTAAATGCTCAAGTAATTCTTTAACAAATGGCCAGTTTTGGATTGCACTTATGGTGTCAAGTGAAATTTGGAAGTGGTACCAAGGGCAAGGGGTTGGTTTCAGGACTTGCTCTGTGCTGTTAGATCCCCACAGGGTTCTCTAGCCCCTTTTCCTTGCCTCATTCCTTCCTTGTCACTCCAGTAGAGATCCTTTAAGGATCAAAGCTTTCCTTTTTGCTTTTTTTTGACCTATCGGAAGGATAGGTCACTGAATCCTTCTCCCTCCTTCTATTTTCACCCAATATTGAGTCTGTCATAAGGCCTGTGAATACTTTCTTCCCAAGTTTTTTGTTCTTTCAGAGCCAACACTTAAACTCGAACCATTATTGCATCACATCTGAAATAGTACAATGATTTTGTAAACTGATTCCTTCTCTCCCACTGCCCCATTGGTTTTGCCCTTTGTGGCCAGATGAACTAGTATGAGGATTTCTATGTCCAGTAGCCTTATACTTTTTATTGTATTTTCTGACAGCCCTTTGTCCATGCATATATATGATCCAGATAGGTCACTCCATGGAAGTGGTAAAATTTAGGTGGGTTCGGAGGCAAGGATTAAAATTTAAAGAGGTTCAGGGGAAGGAGGGGGCATCCCGGGCAGAGGGTCAGCATTAGCAGGGGTTTGTGGGCAGGTGTATTCAGGTTACTAAGTAGATCAGAGTGTTCCCATAAGATAATCGTGGGAAATCCAGTTATGTGGAGCTTTCAGATGCCTTATCAAAGGATCAGTATTAGGAGTGTGGACATTTATGGGTTAGAGACCAGGGTACAAGTCCCAGCTCTACTGCTGTATGAAAAGCCCCCAGACTCCTCACCAGTAAAATGGAGGTAACAACAGCACCTTGTTCACAGTGTTATTTTGGAAATTAAATAAGATATTGCATATAATTCACTGCTGCAAATGATTAGCACATAATACATTTTGGCTATTAGGATATTCATCATCATCATCCTCAAAATCACCATCATTTTCATGACTATTATTCCTTTGAACAGTGGAGAGTATTAAACATTTGGAATATTTTTATCTGGGAGGTGAGAGGGGCCGTAACTCTTTTAGGTGTGGTAGATTGGTTAGGCATCCCAGAAAGAAAACATGTTCTTAACCTTGAACTGCATTCTTGTGGGTTTGACCTATTGTAAATAGGACCTTTTGAACATGTTATTTCTTGTTGAGTTGTGGCCCACCTGAATGAAGGGGATCTTAATCAGAATTACTGGGGTCCTTTGTAAGCAGAAGAAATTCAGACAGAGAGAAAGCAGTGGGGAGACGCCAGAAGCCAGAAATCAGTGGGAACTGGGAACAGAAAGGAGAGGACCTCGCCGTGTGGCGTGAAGGCCAGGAGACCCAAGGATTGCCAGCCAGCCAGAACACTGCCAACCCAGAGACGAAGTAAGCCTTCTAGCTTTTGAAACCCTGAGCCGATAAATTCCTTTTGTTAAGCCAACCCATTGTGTGATATTTACCTCAGCCACCTAGCAAACTAAGACAGAGGTTAACTTGGTTGAGTTTGGAAGAGGCCATCTCACCTAAGGATGGGTGCAGTTGAGCTAGCATCTCTGCCATCAGCTAGAACAGTGGATGCCAGACATAGTATAAAAAGTAGGCAAACAAGACTTGATAACCCCACAGTTGTCAAAAATTAGGACAGTGCAGGGGTTTTGAAGCCAATGAAAGCTGACAGAGATTGAGAGGTTCAAATGTGTTAGAGTAAAGTGACATGAAGCCAGGAGATAAGCCATAATGATACGAAGTCAGGTCCAGTTGAGTAGGCATACAGAGCCTGAAAATAAGACAGATAAGGGGGCGGGGGGCAGTGGAGAGACCCCAGAGCAGTATGCTGGTGCTGAGGCAGTCCAGGTATACATTTATCAGGTGTGAAGGAGATATGGACTAGAGGTGAGAAGAAGGAAAGCAAGGATGAAAGATAATCAGACCAAGCAATGTTCCACAGATCAGGGTGACTGAGTGAAAATGGGTTCATGAAGAATAGAGAAGCCCAACCTTAGCTTTAGAAAGTGATTGAAGGATTTAGGGAAGCAGAAACTAACATACTCTAAAGCAAATTTGAGTGTACATCAGAATCACCTGGGGGGCTTATTAAAACTAGATTGTTTTTTTAACAATTTCTGTTTCAGTCAGTCTGGAGTGAGGCCTGAGGATTTACACATGTAATAAGTTCCCAGGTGATGCTGATGTTGCTGGTCTGGGGACCTCATTTGGAGATCCACTACTCTAAAGGAAAGTGTGGCTGTACTACCAGTTAAGATAAATTAGGAAAAAAAAAAAAAAAGCTAGTGCTTCAAGGCCAGTGCAATAAATTATCTGCAAGAAAACGTCAGAGATTATAAACGATGCCCCTTACCTCCAGGATGAAATCTCAAGTTCCCACATCTGTGGACATATCATTGAAACTTGTTTTTAAATCATTTAGCAGTAATCACTTGAGTCTCTGAATTCTGGGAAAGGCAAGGCTGTTCTGGAGAGAAAGAGTTGCCTTGGTTGACTTTGTTCACTGTGTCCCGGGACATTTTTCTGCAGATGACATTGAATCCCCACCTATGGGGCGTGCATTGCATGTGGCTCAGGTCAGAGTATGCGTCTTTCCACTTCCTTGGTTTGCAATGACACAGGGAGTGCTTAATTTAAAATGAGGGTAACCCTGCTCTGCATATGTGTACCTCCATGGAGGCAGCTCCCTGCGAGCAGAGAAGGAACTGTCCTAACCATCCATGCAGTCTTGCCCAATCTTTGGACCAATGTGAGGCAAGATTCCATTCAGCTTTGGTGGCAGGAGCAGGAGAATGCATCCTTGCCAATGTCTAGAGCTTCATGGGCACTCGGCCAGGACAGAGGCTAATGACCCACAGCTGTTGTCTTTTCTCTGCCTTTGTGTGGATCAGCTTCTAAGTAGCTGGAGGATCTCCCTAATGGCAGGAGATCTGTGAGCTATAGACTAAGTAGGACTTCCTGTGTGTTTGTCTTGTGGCCTTGAGTTGGTTTCATGCATCTTGGAAATTGCTACTCCCCCATGTTCCTGAAATAAGAACCAACTTTTGCAAGTCAGTAGTACAGAAAGCTAATTAAATTCCTTTGACTGATGCTCTGCCTTGATAGGCAAAGATGGCCTGTTAATATTTTTATGTAGGTCTTTCGCTTTGGTTTGTCTGCTTAAGGCAAGCTAGTGTCTCTTTCATGATTTGCATCTCTATTTAGGAGGCAGAGCCTGATGGACAGTTCCATCCTAGGTGGGAAAAACGGATGTTAATATTGTTGTACCTTCAGATTTATAGATGGATTTTATTTGTTAGTCCTCTTGAAATAAAGTTGGACCTTGAACCTTATTCCATAAACTGATCCTTGCCTCCAAGTATAAAATGGTCATGTTGTGAGAACTTGAAAGGGAGTAAACTGAAGTGGTGAAAAAAAAAGTTTCACAGGGGATGCCAAACATATAAAAAAGAGGGTAGGGTGTACATTACACATCGAATTAAGAAAATGGCATCCTTGCCAGTCTTTTGGATTGTCAGTTTGATTTTCAGTTGACTCACTAATAAAACTGATTTCTTAATTCACTTGTCTAAAGTTGTACCTCAATTTTTTTTTCCTCTCAATCTTTTGACATCAAAATGATAGTACTTATGTGGCACCCTGCGGTAAAAAGAGGTGGTACCTCCACCCTCATACCAGGTCATCCACAGCACACTTACAGCCCGTTGGTGGTACATCAGTTGAGAAGCTCTGATCTTGGGCAGAGTCATACGTTTGATCCTCTCACAAGCCTTTTAGCCTTGACTTCTTTGGTGGCCCAAACTGCATAAATTAGCTCAGACAGGTATTGGGCTGATAAGTTCCTGGAACTGCCAGGCAAGAAAGCCTGTATGGCCCAGAAGACTTATCATTCTAGGAAAAAGCAACTCAGAGCACATTTTGTCATATGGCCGCCATGAATCATGTTTTCATTTCCTTTACCCACCAGGAAGCTTTGAGCCCCTCTCAGCAGCTGAATAAGATGGGGTTGTGTTCTTATCCATGGCTTTGTTATTTCTCTTCATCAGAACTTCCTCAGTTACTTTGTGTGTTACAGTTATTTCTGTAAGCTGCTTCACATCCTTTTTGTGGGTTCTGGATTAAGGAGGGGAGTAAATCATTTTAAGAGAAAACTCAAAACACGCCTTACCCACACTGAGTCAGTCATGTCATTGTTATATGTGGACAGAATATTTTTGTCCTTTAATAAAAATTGGTAACTGAATATGAGATTCGTCAGGATCTGAAATAATTTTCCTTTTTAAATGTGAGGAATCATCCTTGCTTTATTTCCCCATCTGCAAGATGAGAATGATAATTATCCCTTTGAAAATAGTATATGGCCAAATTAGTTAATGTTGGACATGCATTTCAAAATGATGATACCTAATAATTTATTAGTGGTTCTGCTGGTATGCAATTTGAGAATGAAGTCTGCCTTTGAGGAACTGACGTTTGCTCTAATTTATGCTTTCCTTAACTTTCTTTTGAGATCTTTCTGTATTCTGTCCCCTGGGCTCTGGCCATGCCCGCCTGAGGCACAGGTCTCCTGGCCTGTGCCTACAGCAGTTCTGGTCGAGCAGGGAAAGAAAGTTCTGCAATCATAGCCTTTAACGGGAAATCGAGCAAGTGAAGTCCTCATGCACTTCTTGACTCATTCGTTTTCTTTTTAATCAAAATGAGGTTTTAGCAATGGCAAAATCTTGCAGCATTTTATTTTCCATTTTGTGCCCTTCAAGATATATTGTTTAGCCCTGAAATGCATTACCTCTGTTAAATCTTAAATTGGACAGGTGAATGAAATTTGCTGCATGTACTATAATTTCCTTCTTGTTAGACAATTAAGCTCTTCCTAATTCAGAAAGCATGACATTTTTATACAGTCACAAAGAGGATCAAGAAGGACAACACATAGTAATAGTAAATATATCTACCGTTAACTGAACACCTATATGTTGGAAGCTTTTTACACATCTTATCTCCAATACAACAACTCTGAAAATTATTTACAGATTAAAAACTCAAGGTCCAAAATGGTTTAATTAACATGCACAGTCACATAGTTATAGATGTAATGCTGGGATTTGAACCAAGGTGTATCTCCAAAGTTTTGCTTTTATTATTTACTTTGTAGTTTATGAGCCTAAATCTTTAACAACTATGCTTTATTTCTATACACTTCTGAAAAAGGTGTTTCTCCAAAGAATTTGTTGGCTGCTAAGAGAAACCATGTCCTGATGTAAGAGGATTAAGACCAAATGATCCTCCTTGTTCCTTTACAACTGAAAAATTAGATCAATCCACGTGGGTGAGAAATGTTTAAAATATTTAATGTACTTTCTTGAGTGCTTGCTATATATAGGACTCTGTAGCAAATCATAGTCAAATAAAATTCTTCAGTTCATAGAATAGAATTCCTCCTTGTCAATGAAATTAAATCAGAAAATTTTACTTTAAACAGCTGAAAGTTTATATCACTAAATAAAATCACCATATTAACAAAGTAAGAATATTTTACTTGTCTCTTTTTCAGTTAGGATAGACTACTTCTTCTTTTCCAACTGTTGTATGTCAATAAAAAGGGTTCCCAATTCCAGTTCACAGGCAGAAAAATTGAAACTGTGGTTGGTAGTCAATTAACTCATTATCTGTTCAGCAAAAAAAAAAAAAAAAAAAAAAAAATAGCTCACCAAAATGAAAAGAGATTGATGTATCTTAAAGTAAATAATGTTATCCTACTTTAAGACTCTGTGAACTTTCAAAGTTTCGAGAATTGATTTGTCTCTGGGAAGGTATACTTAGTACTATAACATTGTGTTTGAACTGCCAAACATTTAGAAGTCATATGGGTTCTTGTATTTAAAATATTCATTTAAGAGAAACTAGCCCCAGATGGAAATGATTCTAACTAAAAGTGATTTTTCCCAAGTATAAAACCATTTCTCAAAATCAAGTATTTCCCTTATAAAGTCAGTTAGTTGCAGGCTTTAGGACCTAGTTTTCCATTGCCAATAAAAGCCTTTGATTGGCAAGCTTTTCTTTGCCTTAAATTTGAAACTCGAGTATGTAAGCAGAGCTTGGATATGAGTGGAAAAACGGGCTTAATTACGTGATTTAAAAAAATCACTACGTGTTTATTTGCAGTTTCCTGTAAAGGGGAAAATTCATTTAATATTTGAGTGTGTGTATTTATTAAAGTGATAGAAAATCAGTAGGCATTTGTACTATAATAGAAATGAGTTGTTCTTCATTGCATTTTCATATTTGTCCCTGTAAAGACCCAGTTTTCATACATCTTATGACAGAGTGTTTACCCAAACATTTAGAACCAGCTACTGGTAGTTATGGAAACTATTCCATACACCAGCCTTTAGGGGATAAATATTGATAACTTTCCTTGATAATGACAAACCTTCCCTCTGGCAGTTTCCCGTGTCTCTTAAAATAACCCTTTGCCTGGTTACCCTGTTTTATAACCTGCATACAGAAGAACAACCAGTAGAGTGCGCTGCTGCCTTACTTTTCGGGCACTGCTCACTGCCTGATTTAAGCCCTTTTTAAAAACATACATGGAAAATATTTTTTATTCAGTCAAAACAATCAGAACGATAAAACTGTCTTAATTCATCAAAGTTGTTTTTTCATATCTTTTGCCATCTTGTCTCCCCAAAGCCATCCATAAAACCGGGCAGTTCGTTTTTCACACATCTGCCGAGCCCTTAGCTGACACACGGTGAGGATGGGGTATAGTTGTTTAGGGCAACGGGGTGTGATTATCTAATTTTTCCATCAGCTTGAGGTTCTTATGTGAAAGTTCTATTCATGGAGAGCCAAAAGAAGGGGAAAATAAAAACCTGTTTACACTTTCACTTTCCAGCTGGCCTTGCCAGTTATCCCCTGACCTGGTGTAATGATGAGAAAACATCTGTGTACCCTTGGCCACCTCAGCTGTGGGATGGGGAGGGGGAGCCAGTGGCCTTGCTGGGGAGCAGTCAGATCCTATAGACTCAACAGGATTCTCTTTTCTCCGGCAGGCGGTTCCCTTCCGTACAGTGCTGATGCTAAGAAGTGATGTGAGGAGGAACCTTTATATCTCCATTAGCACCTCCATACTTTGATAGGAACTACTGTCAGTTCCTCAGTATTTTATCATCTGCTATGCAAACACAGCTTTGAGCCAAAATCTCTAGCCGACTCTCTCTCTCTAGTTCCCTTCCAAAGAAAACCCTATACCTAAGCACTTCCTACTCAGAAATTCTGCACCCTCTACCACTTATATAGGGATCCTCTGCAGAACTTCCCCACCCCTCCAACTTCCCAGGAACATTTACAGGTTATTCTAAGACGTTGTGGGGAATAATAATTAAAAAAAAAAATACCCTGGCAATCTCATTTGTTCTTCACCTTTATGGTGGTGTCGGTTAGCGCCAAAATCATCCTGATAAAATTCTTGATGAATCCAAAGTTTGCTTAATGTGTTTTTTCTGCACCGTGCGGGCACTGGGCAGTTGCCGTCATTCATAGTTGGTAGGTGCCACTTCTGGCGGGCCCTGGAGCTGGCTGGAGTCGCCTGTCCTTCCACTGGATGAAAAATGTCTTCCATTAGCTAATGGCTGGGCACGCCATGAAGCATTCTGCCCCTTGGCCTGGGGCCGCAGGGAGGCATCAATCAAGTCCCTTACAGGAGGCCTCGAAGGAGCAAGGGGGAGGTGTAAAATCCCGAACTGTAAACACGGGACCGGTGGTTGAGGTTTGGGATTGGAGCAATATTTTAAAATGTCTATTTGAGTATCTAAAGTAAAGCTTTCTTTTTAAAGAGAAGCTGAGGCCCAAGAGGCTCTCTGGGTGGCCTTCAGGAGGTCAGTCTACTTTTGTGCCTCCATTTCCCTTTTTTCAAATTCGAAGGGGAAAAGAAGGCCTTATGTTTCTGGTTCACAGGTGAATTGATTTGATTTGATTCCCAGGGAAAGGTCCTCAAACTAATTTAATTTTCAGCAGCCAGGTTTTCTTTACAGCTTCTAAGCCATAATGCACGCCCTCGTGCCTCGGGTTTAAATGTTCACTGGCAGTCACCTCCTGGTTTTGTTTTTTTTATTATATTTTAATTTTTGCCATGAGTTGTTGATTTTCCTTTTGGTTATTTCCTTTCTCTTCGCCCTCTTCTCTCACGTACTAACCGAAGAAGGGCTGAAGTGTTCTCAGACTTCCTGGTGGAAGCACACCAGCTTCTGGTTCACAAGGTAAATTATGAAGCCCTGGGTGGAGAAAAGAGGAAATAGGGGTGTGTGTGTGCGTGCGTGTGCGTGCGTGTGCGTATGGGCGTGCGCACGTGTGTTTTAGCAGGTGACTTTTTTGTCGTGGTTTATTGCTGTTGGCACCTTTAAATGCTGTCAGGCTAAAGAAATTTTTCAGGAAAAAGAATGACTCACTTCCTAGAGGTGAATGGAAGGTTGCTGAGGCCTTAAGGGAGAAATTTAGGTAGAGCTGACTTTTCTTCTCTACTTTCCTTTTATGGTTTATTTATTTATTTTTAATTATTTGTTGTGAGGACACACTTGTGTTTATCACGTTCTCCTGTTTTCTCCTTTAAACGAGTATCATAAACACTTACTTTTGGTATTACACATTTCTCCAAGACATTTTGGGGACTGCTTAAAATTCATGCCTTTTCCTTTTTAAAAGACAGTGTATCAGAACGTAAACCCTGTGAGCTCTTGAAGAGTATACCCCACAGTTTTAGGACCTCTTTTACTCTGGCCTTTAAAAGCAAGAGTGGAAGGACGCTGATGAATTGTTACCCCTACACATCCGCATTTTTTTCTCAGTAGTAAACTCAGAATCTTGCTGTATTTACTTCATATTTATATAAGGTTATGCACTCTTGTAAATAAGCAGTGAATTCTGAAACAGCTAAGTAAGGTTTTGAATAAACTATATTCTAACAAATAAGTAAACAGTTTCTAAACATGGTATTTGGTTGTTCACCCAGTGTCACTTACCTAAAGCTTTCTTCAAAGAGTGGGGAAACAATTAGTCTCAGGCTAGCTAATTAGAAATATGCTATGCTAATTTTAGCTCTAAATGTCGTATGACATCCAACTTAGTTAGGTTAGATAATTTTAGGTTATAGGTTAATTTTACAAATACAGGGTTAATTAAGTTTGATTTTTAGTTTCATGCGTATAAAACATTTGTAAATTGGCTTCTTTTCATAGCAACACTCCATTGGAAAACAAGTAAAATAAATTAAAAGAGAAAACATTATGATAGTGTACCAGAAATGCTGGAACGGTCCATTGTCCCCATTCTGAGGAATAGCTGGACTCTAGCCAAGCATGCGATTATCCACTGACTGAGTAAAGAATTCGACCTAATGTCTTTTTCCAGTGTGAAACATCATGTACCAAATTTAAGAATCTGTTTTTTCACTTCTCAAACAGCACAAAATCAACAAGAACATTGGCATGCTCATCTATCTCATGTATAATTTGGGGAAAAATATTGAGTGAGATTAAGAAAGTTGTAGGTATCTTTTTCAAAAGCAATCCCTACAAGCCAACTGAAAAAAAAGACACTAGAATAATTTGAATAACAAAATAAATAATAGAGCATCGGATTATAACTCAAAATATAAAATAAACTTCCATGAATCCATACTGATATAAACAAATGCTTGAATGAACAAATAGATGGGGAGAATAGACAATTCTTCCGTGTGGAAGAATCTCAATTTGTGTAGAGACTGCCCTTTCAAGAAGGTGGAGCATAACCAGCCCTGCCTTTTAAGGGTGGGCTGTCAGTAGTGACTTCCTTCCAAAGAGTAAGGTGTGGAAAGTGGAGGGAGAGAGCCACTTGGCAGTGGAGAGGCTGGATAAGCACCACCTCAGCCCAGTAACTGTGGTTAGCATCAACACTCATGTGGATGGTATATACTCTTGACATGATGAAATGTAAATGGCACTTTACCTTTGTGGCCTTCCTCCCCCAAACTCCAGTTTAATCATGGGAAACGCATCAGGCAAACCCCAGTTGAGAGACTGATAGTCTTCAGTACTGTCAAAGTCATCAAAAACAAAGAAAGTCCAAGAAATTGTCACTGTCTAGAGAAGCTAAAAGAGGCATGGTGACTGTGCTGGTTTGGAAAGATTATGTACCCTAGAAAATCCATGCTTTAAACCTGATCCATCATATGGAGGCACCCATTTCTTTTAACCCCTGTTCAGTACTGCAGGCTGGAAATCGATTAGGTTATCCCCACAGAGATGTGACTCGCCCAATTGTGGGTATTAACCTTTCGTTAGAGGGAGCTGTGACTCCACCCATTCTGGGTGGGTCTTGATTAGTTTATTTGAATCCTTAAAAGAGGAAGCATTTTGGAGAAAGCTCCAGAATGATGATAGAGCCACGACAGATCCATGAGAGACAAGACAGCCAACGCAGCCAGAGACGTTTGGAGATGAAGAAGGAAAATGCCCCTGGGGGAGCTTCATGAAGCAAGAAGCCTGGAGAGAAAGCTAGCAGGCATTGCCATGTTCGCCATGTGCCTTTCCAGTTGAGAGACACCCTGAACTTCATTGGCCTTTCTTGAGTGAAAGTAACCTCTTGTTACTTTCTTAATTTGGACATTTTTATAGACTTGCTTTAATTGGGACATTTTCACAGCCTTAAAACTGTTAATTAGCAACTTATTAAATCCCCCTCCCCCTTTAAAAGCGATTCCATTTTTGGCATATTCCATTCTGGCAGCTAGCAAACTAGAACAGTGGCTAAATATAATGTAATATCCGGAATATGCCCCAGGAGAGGAAAAGGGTATTATGTAAAAACTAAGGAAATATAAATTAGGTGTGGAGTTCAGTTAATATTAATGTATTGATATTGGTTCATTAGTTGTGACAAATGTATCATAGTAATATAAGATGTTAGTAATAGGGAAACCTGAATGAGGAGTATGTGGGAACACTACTCTTTTGGTGCCTTCTCTGAAAGTCTAAATTTAAAAGTCTCAACAGGAAAGTTTATTTTAAAAAAATAATATTTATTATGACATGTCCCTACATCTCAATGTAGTTATTTTCCTGACTTTTGGTTGATTTTTACAAGATGACTTTAATTTGGACTTTCATTATCACTCAAAGGTGTCATTTGTAGAGCTTAAATTTTTTATTGTTTTCCATGGGCAGGCACTGGGAACCAAACCCAGATCCCCAGGTCTCCAGCATGGCAGGCAAGAGCTCTGCCTGCTGAGCCACCGTGGCCTGCCCTGTAGAGCTTTAAATATCATGATTACCTTTGCTTATAAATAGACTCAATGATCTGTTTATGGAAGAGGTTTATTAGGAATCCAAGATACGGGAATGATTGCTCCCATTTTTAGGACAACCCTGACCAGCGGTAGGATGCTCTGGGCGGCTTAGTGGTGCTCATTTAGAGACCATTTTAGCCATCAAGAATTATACCATTTTCAGTGGCTGGTTTAGAAATAATGATCAACAGGTCCTCTCTCTCCCCATGTACAATCCCTGCTAATATGATAGTCACACTTTTACAATTAAATTCATTATGGTCTTTGTCAAAATGGGATTACATTTCCTTGCATTAAAACATATGGTACTTTTAAAAGAAAGGTATTTTGCCTTTGAGGTCATGTAAAATTTTTCATCTAAAAATTGTAACTTTATAAGAGATGTAAAAATGTGTCTTGGATATTGATAAACGTGCTAAGGTTTTTTTGACGCTTCTTAATTTCACAACTATAAATAGGGTGCTATTGTGACTGTAAAAGTACAGAATTAATTCACATCCCTAAACAGGTCATGCTTCTATAGGACGAGGGAATGTTTTCTGGGAGAGTCCTTTGTGTGAAACTCAAGGTTCCCCTTTCACATCATTATTTCCTTTGTATTCATGTCAGACCAAGGCTAAAAACTTTCACTTTTTCCATTTCAGTGTGCAGCTACAATTACGGACACATTTTTCTGCCTATAGTAAGAAATAAGCAGTCTGGGCTTCATCACTAAACGTCTTCCCGTGTTCTGGGGATCTTTGAGGAGCCTGTGGGTTCCCTGGTTGTTCTCTTGTCTGCAAACACCCTGGTCATCTTCCAAAATGAAATCCTTGGAGGTGAATATGCAGCATACTTACAAAAGTGTTGACTGACCAGCGGCTTGGGAGACTATCACACGACAACCGATGATGAATATGTCATATTCCTTCTCTAAAATGACTCCTGTCGCAATATGATTGTGAGCTCCGAGATCACACAATTTCCTTTGCCTTAACCCATTAAACACTTGATGTATTATTCTTTGAAGGGATATTTCTTTCATTTAGAGGGACCAGAGAGGGAGCAAGAGTTTTGTGCAATTGTTGTGTATTTTATCTAGACCTGAAATAAAATAATGTCTCAGTGGATTTTAATTCATCTCTTAAACACACATTATAATTTAAAGTCTTAACTGGAATCCACTTGAATTTTCCCATGTTTAATCATTGAAAAGGCAAAACTTAATTTCATCAAGGGCAATCAAAGAATTTTTCGCAGTAGCAATTAAAAAAACATGAGCTGGCATTTGAATGACATAAAATTGAGCAGCTGCTAAAATCATGTTTTTAATCTTCATTCAAATCAAATGGCAAATCAGATTTTTCTTTACGATTTTTTTTCTTTTCTTCTTTACTATCAGCAGGTTGAAAGGTGGTTTCAGTAATTCTAAAACCTCCTTAAACATGCTCCTGTATATTTTGAAATGTATTTCAAACTTTACTCCAAAGTGAGTAGCCTTTATACCTCTCTAAGACACAGAAGGCAAAACTCTTTGGAGAAGGACTGATTGGTTAGCTTGCTTTGGCATGAGAGAATGTCCAACTATATTAAGCTGTTTAACTAAGGAAACCAAAACCTATTTCACTCAGTTTGCCGTTCTTACTGTACTCCATGTGTGGCATTTACAATAAAAGAAAGTAAAAGCCACACATGAAGTTTGGGTCCTTTTTCTCATCCCTCCCTATTTCCATGTTGGGGCAGAGGGGCTATTTTTGTGACACCCAGACTTCCCCACACTTTTCGTGCAAGACAGCTAGCCGGGGCATATGTAGCAGATATATAATTAGCCAAATGGTATATTTTTCAATCCATGTGCAAACATGTTCCCTCCAGCTTTCCTCCTTGATTTTAGGTGTTGAACCCAGGAAAAGCAACACCCAGTGAAGAGAGGATCCCACTTTTTAGAAATCTTTAAATTCTTCTAAAAGGTGAAGGAAGGCCATCAGTTAATTTAGAATTTCAGAGGCCTTCTTAGGTTCCCTGTGTTGTTGCTTTTTGTTGTTGTTGTTGTTTTTCCTAATTAGAAAGTACATAAATTGAGTTCTCTCGTCTTAAGCAGTTTTACTTCAGAAGATTCCTAAGCCAGTTCGTCATTCTTTCTTCTCAATCCTCTCTTCCAATCCCATTCTTTTGGAATGACTTTTCTTAAATTCTAAAGTCAGTCTTTTGGCTTCAGAGTTTTAATTTTTCCAAGAACCTTTTATTTTCCCACTCTCTTATTTATTTATTGGATCAGGCAAATGGCTCTTCCCACAGCAGGTAGGACTGTGTATAAAGTGATTTAAATGGGATGTGGGTCCTTGGGTCAAGAATTTGGCCTGCTGTTTTATCTGAGGGTTAACTGAATATGGGAATTGTTTGGGTTAGAAGAATTTGTTTTATTGGGATTGAATAAGATAAGAACTTTAACTTATTCAGAGTGGAAACTAAGTGATTATTCTGATATCATCTATCAAGCAACCTGAAAGATTCACTGAAAGTAGTTTGTTTTTTTTTTAAATCAAGAGCCCCACTGCATTGACCTTGTAAATAGTCATGTGCCCAGAGGAGGTAAAATGTTGGGGAAAAAAGCCAGTGTGTTTTGCCCTTTTTGCCTTCTAGGTCTCACAAGGTTTCTTATGAAGCTTAATGAGATGGTGTAAACCGAGCTTTGTAAACAGTAAAGCACTATCCACATGTAAAGTATTATTATTATTACTAAATTATAGGTTGTGCTACACTGAGGAAGACTGTACTCGAAGAATCATTTTTTGTGGGATAGCAACATTTTATAGCTTATTTGCAAACCTTCTCTACATAGTTAAAACAATGGCATATCATTGTGGGGAATAAGTTAAACCCTGCTATAATATCTGTTCATCATTCTTTTAATTGCTTTGAACAAGAAGCACACATTTTGAAATTAAGTACATTCACTGGGCAAATGCCATTTAAATGAAGGGGCAATTATAATGAAGCATTATCCCTACTCATACATTTTTTTAAATTTGGGCCATGCACAGGATTGTCTTATAGGAACTTAATGTTGGCATCAGGAAGTGACACCGGGGCATAGGGACAATTTTGTATGTTCTTCACGCTGGGCGCCTCTTTACAGACATATTGTTTACCAAGGGAAAAGGAGAGCTGCCGACTGCTTTGCATTTTGGGGCTACTATGGAGAGCGAATTTCCCTTTGGAAAGTGATGTCATCATGGTTTTGGAAAGCAGTTGTGGGCACTGATTTACAGGGCATCTCCCACATTTCTGTGCATTGCTGGGTTTCTGACGTGAGCGTAGTGGCAATGAGATACTATTTTCTGCTTTTTGCCTCTTCAATTGTCCTTTTATTACTTAGGTGGTCCTGTGTCCTTATGTTACTTATAGGTAATCCTGATCCAGAGTTTATTCTCTAGATCTGTGCTCCAATTCAGCAGCCACTAGGCATTTGGGGCTGTTGAACACTTGAAATGTGGCTCTCCCAAATTGAGATGCACTGTAAGTATTAAAAATACACTGGATTTTGAAGACTTGGTGTGAAACAAAGAGGAAAATATCTTAATTTTTATATTGATTACATTTTATATAATATTTTGGATATTTTGGGTGAAGTAAACTGTTCTGTTAAAATTAATTTCACCTTTTAGTTTTACTTTTTAACATGGCTACTAAAAACTTTCAAATTACATGTGCAGCTTGCATTCTACTTTTGTCAGACAGTACCGACCTAGATAATGGGCAGCATTTTTCTGCTTCTGATAAAAATGGGGCATGAGAAAACAAATTATGTTACCTATTAGGGAAAATTGTCTGATTCTTCTATTTGATATTCATTGAATTTCAGCTAATTTTGATGGGAGGCCTGGGCTTGGAACAAGCTCTGTTTGTTCGAAGGCAAAGCTTAGGCTAATCAAATGTGGAAAGCTAGTATGACACAGTGGTTCAGCTTGTGGCCTCGGGAGCTAGAGTTTGTGGGTTTGAATTGTGGCTCAACATTTTTTGTGATGTGACCTTGGGCAAGTCAGTTTCTTCCTTTGAAAAATGTAGATATTAACAGAACCTTCCTCATAGGGTTAGCGTATGTGAAGAACTTAGAAGAGTTCCTGGCACAGAAGTTACGTGTCAAGTGAGTGCTAACTGCTATCATTAAATTCTTTTCACCAATTAAAGGAGAGGTAATCAAGTGTCAACAAGTGCTTTTTTCCTCATCTGCCTAAAATGAAACGAATCTGCATTGAAGGAGCCATAGGATTAAGTATACACCCAGGGAACCTAAGTCATTCCCAGGTAAAGCAGAGATGTAGTTGCAAAAGAGGCCATTTCTCACATCAAAACAGTTCCCAGACTCTCCGAAGGTTGAAATACAGGCGTATTCTTTATTTGTATCAGAAGAGACCTAGACTCCATGGCAGGGATGAACCTGTGTCCTTGACCTGTTCTAAAGCTGGCTTGCCCACAGGGATACCAGGCTGAGTATAATGCAGCCTTAGCTAAACCAGTGTAATCATTGCAGACTCTTATACACCACCAAAGAACAACCTTCTGATCTTGTAACTAGAATGCAGTATGGCATAGACTTTGACAACTGAAAATTTCAAACCTGATCCTTGTTGACTTAAGAAGGTTTCTTTTGATATTCACAAAAATGTCCTTTGCTTGTCAAAATATAGATTACAATATTTGCTTTAGTATCATCTCCCCATTCCCTCTCTCTGAACATGTTCATTATCATTAGGATATTCTGGGTGGCTGGTATGGTTCACTTAATTGGGGACAGGAACTTGCCAATATATTATCGATGTCTTGAGCTTGAAAATACATGTTTGGATTTTCACCAGAGTGAAAATTTGTGTCTAATCACCCCCTTTCCACCTCCCTTTTGATGAAAATCATCAAAATGTGAGATGAAAGGATCTAATGGGTTGTCTGAATGTTTTTCCCAGCCCTGTTGGAAATGATTGAGGCATTGGGTCTTCAACATTTCCTCTGAGAAAGCAATTCCAAAGGTAGGTGTCAACTTACAGCTTAGTAATGGACTAATACGCATTATCCTGTATGCAACTCTAAATTATAGCCTGCCAGCTGTGATCCTGGAAGTTTGGATAGGTTCCTTCCCAAGATTCTAAACAGAAATGGCTTTGAATGTTGTGGGCATGAGTCTGTCTAACCCTTCTAAAGGCAGCATGAATGCTGTAACATTTCTATTGATTTTTAACATTCACCTCTCTAGAAAATAGAAATAACCAAAATTTGACAGGCACTTTGCAAAATGATGTGATTTTTTTTTTTTGTAGATGCAGAGTAAGAGCTAGGTTCATAGGCAACATTTATGCTTAAACTTGGAACAAATCTTCCTTGTTTCACTCTTATGTCTTTTATCATGCATAGTTGTATTACATTTTGCTGGATTTCAAATCTTCAAATTTTGTTTTATCTTCTTTAGTTTGTCTTTTTGTCATTTAAATATTTGCGGCCACAACTTACAAAAGCAGAGTGCTTATTTCCAATAAAATTATCTAATGAGTTTAGCATGATATATAAATGAAAGCAGCCCAAATTTGAACAAGGAGCCATGTTGCATAAAGGTAATCATATAAAAGGTGATGTCTGATTGACCATGGTATGGGTGAAGAGGCTCTGCTGATCACTGCTGTGGGGGTTCAGGTTGTCACAATCTTGCTGAAAGGCAGCTTGGCAATATTTATCATCATAAGCCCTAAAACTGTACTAATTGAGTGATTTCATTTCTAAGAATTTATTCTATGGGAAGTAGTTAATGATGAGAGAAAAGATTTAACTGTAAGAATGTTCATTGCAATATTGAACGTAATGTCACAGCATATATTACTTAGATTTATCCGTTACTTGAGGATTAGATGCATATATTAAGGAGCATCTATTTGATGAAATGTTATTTTACCATTTAAAAATGAGAGTTTATGATGTGCTTTTAAGTAATGAAAACATTAATAAAGCAGGTGACAAAAACAAGCAGTCTACAAAATGCATATGAATGTGATTTCATGTTGACAAAACAATATTCACTTTTTGCATCTTCATAGACAAACCTGAAATGGTTACACCAAAGAATGAATGGTGTTTGTTTTTGGGTCTTAGAATTCTTTTAATCTATTCATCTCTTATATTTGAGCAGGTACAACAACTTTGGCTTCAATGGTAGTTTCTGAAACTTTTTGAGAACATCCTTTAAATTTTCCGCATCCCTCTAGAAGTGCTTGGATGAGTAAAAATTATATAAAATAGTAGTAAGGATAAAATGTAAGTAAGGAGGTATAAAATTGTCACCTTGTTATTGAACTCGACTATTCTATCAGTCTAATGGTAGAGTTGCCGTCATAGTTATATTGTTGACCTTGTTCATTTTTAATCACAATCATCCACCCACCTCCTAAGAGTCTTCTTCAATATAAGTAGTTGTCATCATGCCCATGTCATATTATCTTTAATATAAAGCTGAAGACAGTGTAGGTAAGGACGATTTTGTTCAAACTGCTTCTCTCATTTGTTAATGTGCTCTGACATTGCAATCCAGCTTCTCATATGCTCCAAATATTTGACAATACTGTGAAATTTTTGTAAAAATATTTGAACAGACTCATTTCATGAGCAAAATAATTTAGCAGTTCAATGGTTCCTTTTAAAGGTTGTAATATTGCAGAATATACATCTTCCTAGATTAAGAGGAAAGAGTATTCACTTTTTATAATATCATAGAAACCCTTCGAATGTATAGCATGGATTAATGAACTTTACAGCCATTTATGTTATTCCTATAGTAAGAGCACTTGGCAGTTCCTCCAGCAGTTATTTATCCTGCCCTCAAGAAGTTCACAGTCTAGTAGGGAACATAAATGGCCATACGGTACAAGGCACACCCTAGTAGTCATAAGGGAGAGAAAGCGAAGTGCTAAAAAAGTGCCACAAAGAGAGAGAGAAATGTTAGGGATGAGATCAGGAGAGAAGTGGCATTTGTGTTGGGCCTTAAGAGCATTCTTGGGTTAGCTCACGACATAGGAAGGTAAAAGGTAGATGAGTTAAAATGCTGAATTAATGGTAAATGTACTAAGCTGATAGCCTTACTATGTAATGTATGAGTATATACCTTTAATTAGGGTTCTCAAAGAAGACTATAGGGAGAAAGAAAGAAGGGGTTTAGGGAGGAGGAAGCAACTGATAAAGCAAATGAGGTAAAATACTAATAATAGATGAATCCAGGTAAAGGGCATGTTCTTTATACTACTTTTATCTTTGCAACTTATCTGTTAATTCAAAATCATTTCCAAATCAAACCTTTTGAAAAAGCTAACACTCAGATGAGAGGCCTCAGACAAGATTGCTACCCTTATTTGCTGCCTTCTGAAGACGAGAACTGATGCCAGCTGCTTTTTTATTTCCCAAAATGTGGCTCATTTCAGTTATTTGTTGACTTCACTGAACTACCGCATAATTTCACCCAGCCCGGGATGGACAGAGGGCAGCAGCGTCTGTTCTACAGAACCTGAGGCCTGAAAGAGCAGGAGGGCTGTGCGGTGCGGTGGGCTGGAAGCCTGGCCCCAACCCAACCACATTTGGCCTGGCTTGTGCAGTTTACCATCCGACCCTACGTGGTGTAATGAACAAACAGCCAGGGCAAATAAAGTGGAGATTGTGACTTACACAACAAAGCTTTCTGCCTTCCATTTGAATGTTGCCTGGCGTCCTCCCCGCAGGGTAGCTCACGTTTCTTTAAAGATATATCCCAGTTACTTCCGTGTCCTCCTTGTTAAAATGTAGCTCTAGCAAAAGGATGCCTGGCCCTCCGTTCTGCTCTCCAGATCACCTCCTCCAGGTATTTTCTCCAGGTGCCTCAGACCTGAGCTATTTCACATATCCTACCTTTCAAAACCACCTCGATTCAAAAAACACATTTTCCGGAGTGCTACACATTTTAAAGATCCCTCAGCAGTGAGAACTGTGAGAGTGAAGAATCAGGAGAGGAGCTTGCCCCTCTCTTGGGGTGTGGAGGGATAAGAGCTGTAGCCAGAAAGAGCTGTGCACATTCCCTATCCTTTGTCCTTCCCAGCTTGTAGCTACAGAAAGGTGAACTAGGAACGCTGAAGCTGATTCTCCCTTACCAGGCTGGAAGGGTCGAAATAGGGGGTGTGGAGGGAAGCAAACTCCATCTGCCCTCCCTAGCATCTTGCTCCCACCCCCAGGCAGCCAGAGAAGCTTCAAGTCCTTCCTCAGGTGGCTTTGGTAGCTTTCTCGAGCCTGCTTTCCAAGTGAGCTGCTGCAGCCCTGCCGCACAAGCCGCAGCCCTGCCGCACAAGCCGTAGGGAGAGTGCCGGTGCCCCTGCTGCTGCCGCACCCTTTCACCCTCCTCCCTCCCGGCACCAGTGCTAGGTGCAGCTCTGGGTGTTCCTGGCTCTGCCCCAGTGGGCAACCTTCAGAGTTAGCACTACCAGGATCCCGCGTTGGCTTTCCTGCTTACTCGCTCTACAGTTGCAGGTGTTTCATGAACCTCGCTAGGCCTCAGTTTTGCCATCCACCAAATGGAGATAATCACATTACCCAGCTCCTAAAATTTTTATGAAGATTAAACACAACAGACATGCACTTTAAGTACAAAGCATAAATGTGGTTACTGCTGTCGCTGTTGTGCTTAGACCTGAGTATTTCCGTTGGCAGCCAGACTTCTCTCCTTTCTCCCTCTCTTCCTTCCCCAGCTTTATTGATGTTGCACAGATGGTACATGCTTGTGTAGAGATATTTCTCCTTTGGAGGTAGGGAGGATTGTAACTGAATATGAGTGAAGTACTCTGAGAAACTTTATTTGTCCACAAATAAAGATGAATGTTTCTAGTTGTCCAGATCCATCCGACGTGGGTGATTTTAGTTTTCTAGCACCGTGTGTATTCTGCCCTTCCATCCCACCATGCCCTGAGCCCCATGGTACCTAAGCCCAGGAATCCTGTTTCCCTTAGTTTGTGTTTGTTGAACTCATCACTTAAAGCTCTGCAGAGCATCGCATTCTGTGGTCTTCCCTCAAGTGGAAGGCAGAAAAAGTTGCTCCTGAAGCACCTTTTACCTAATTCTTTAATAGCCCTTTTACACAAAATAATATGGCTTTGTTTTTTGAGCTCATCTCCCCTGCTTGACTATGAATTTCTGGAGGATAAAGTTGATCATGTTTGTCCTTGTTTTCCAGAGAGACTGGCTCTTGGGCCGCTCAGTAACAGTCACACTGGTGGTGGTGGCTGTTGATGTTGTTGTTCATTGGTAAATTTATTACAAGTATAATAAGCATTCCGAAAAGCACTCAAGTCCGAAGGATACAGGTTGATATTGTTTACAGAATGAACATGCCCCTGCAACCAGCCTGCAGATCAACAGTCGGAATATTGGCAGAAACCCACAAGTCCCCTTTATGCCTCTTCCCCCAAGGGTAGCTTTAACTTCCCTTCTAGCACCATAGATTAGTTTTGCCTATGTATGATCTTTCTAGAAATGTAATTGTACAGTATGTACTCTTCTGTAGCCAACTTACCTCATTTAATATGATGTTTGCGAGATCCATTCATGTTGTTGCGTGTAGCTGCCGTTCATTCATTCTCGTGGCTGCGGGTCTTCTGCTGTACGAATATACTGCTGTTTATTTAGGGAGCAACTGTTTTGTGAACTGAATTGAATATTGGTGTCTGCCTCTAAAGAAACATTTCCCAAGCAAAGGGTGACAGGACAGAAGTTTAAATTCATGAATGCTAGAAAGTCAGCCCTAATTTCTCAGCCTTTGAAAAAGAGCAGCAACTTCCATAGCCAGAGCCAGCACAGTGTTTCAGAATCGGGGCACCCCGGGTTCCCAGCTCGTGAGTTTTTTTTTGTTGTTCTGTGCTAGCCTGACTAGTTACTAGCATCTGTAAAAAGCAGATAAACAGCTTTTGGGGTTGGTAGTATGCCTAGGATTCTGTTGTGCTATTAAATATTGGCATATAAATATGTAACTGCGTTTCACTAATGAGTGTAGTGACATTAATTATAATTACTTGTCCATCCAAATTGCTGCCGGCTTAAAATTTTCCAGCATGTCTGAAAAGGTTTCTAAAAGATTTCACTAGCAGTCTTGTAATCGTTTGTCAATAAACGATGAAAGGGTTTGGCTGTTTATACTTCGATGTTATCATTTTAATGGGCAACTGCCTACAAGCCACCCACCACCACCACAGAAATGCTTTTCTCCTCCTTTTTTTTTATTTTTTTGAAGAAGGTGTCTAAGGTGGAGGGAGGTCTGGTTGCTATGGATATCTGAAATTTCATGTTTACATTTTAAGAGGTAAGCTGAAACCCTCCCTATTTGGACTCTACCTGAGTGGAGTTCGCATTTAGAAATTACAAGATCGTTATTGGCTATCTCGAGGCTGAGGATGTGGCTTGGTGCTGGCAGTTAATGAAAACGAGGCTGGCTTTCAATATCAGAATTATGCAGCCTGTTTTTGTAGGATGTCCCTGAAGTCTTCACCACCCTGCAATGTGTTTTTGATGTGAAAAAAAAAATATTTAAAAAGGAACCATAACAGAGAGCAGCTTGTCCTCATTTATTACAGAGGGGGTTACCCCGGGAGCTTTTCAGAGTGGGGTTCTGCTCCGGTGTTCTTTGTCCTTTAGCTCTGCAGGCTCCGGGCTGCAATACTTGAATGTACCCAGGAGAGCTGATAGGAGGACAAAGCCCTGGTATTCTCCTGGTGGGAGGGTTGCTTCATGGGTCATATATTGGGAAGACCTTAAAAGAGTTTATCAAATCAGAGAATGTGCTGTTTTAGGTGGCAGGTGAAATAGTAAGTAATTATTTTTTAAATATGTTTTGAATTATAGAAATAATTGATGCATGCCTGCTTAATGCGAAAACAGAGTCTAACAATACGGGTGAAGAGAAAATTCCCCCTCACTACTCATCAGGCCTGGTGTCCTCCTTACAGGAAAAACCCTTTGAATCAGATTGGTAAAGATTATTCTAGGCCAGGGGTCAGCAGGCTGTGGCCCGTGGGCTAACACCAGCCCTTTGCCAGTTTTCCTAAATCAAGTTTTATTGGGGCATAGCCATGCTCCTTCGTTTACTTCAGGCTTACAACAGCAGAGGGGAGCAGCTGCAGCCGAGTCCATGGAGCTCACAAAGCCTTAAATACTTACTAACTGACCTTTTACCCACAGTGTTTGCTGACCGCTATTTTAGGAATTAAAACTCCTCTGTAATTTTACATGCAATTATATAGATATACAAATAAATAATTTTATTTTTATGTACAGGATATGTAGTGTCCTACATATCATGTCCTACAACTGACATTTAAAAAAATTTAATGAGCATGGCCTGCTCATTAGCTATTGCAAAGGACTGAGTTAAAAACTTATTTCATCATCCTCTGTTGGCACAGGCAGGTTATTTTCAGCTTTCATAGTTACAAAGAATGCAGCAATGACAGCAGGTGAACATCTTTATTTTTCCATACCAGTACTGGAAAATCACATATACCATAGTGGGGCTTTTAGGTCGAGTGGCACTTCTTCACATCAGAAAAGTTATCATGATAATCAGGGCTAATCTGAAGAAACATAGACTGGGTCAGGAACTGAAAGCATAGCAGTGGGTGTTACTTAGACATTCTATGCCCTGTTTTCTAGGCAGTGCCTACTCCAGTGAAGACCTGAATGGATTGAAAGTCTCTTTACCTAAATAACATCTATGGAATTAAAAGGTCCCAATATAGGGTATCTGAAAGCTTGCCCCAGCTGGTAGCCTGGGAAAATGTCAGCATTTCAGCATGTGTGTTAGAGACATGAAACCATTGAATAGCAAGCTTCTAGGGACCTCCACAATGATCAAGT
This sequence comes from Tamandua tetradactyla, assembly GCF_023851605.1. Lineage (NCBI taxonomy): Eukaryota > Metazoa > Chordata > Mammalia > Pilosa > Myrmecophagidae > Tamandua > Tamandua tetradactyla. The sequence continues at coordinate 119,881,286 of NC_135327.1, read as the reverse complement.
CCCTTCAGTGCTCAGATGAGGGAACTGAGTCTCACAAAGGTTAAAGTAGATTATTCAAGATCAAGATCATAATAGTTTGTTTTGATCAACCGATTCCAATTTCAGTAGCCTAGAGTTGAAATGCCATATTTTCCTAACTCAGGAGCATTGAGACTTTCAGTTACACATCATCTAGAAGTTTTACGGCTTGTCAGACTATTTGTATTTGCAGACTTTTAAAAAAGTATTTGTATTGACAAATCTTTACACACATACTGTCCATACGTGGTGAACAATCACTGGCTCACAGTCTCATCATATAGTTGTGTATTCATCACCATGATCATTTTTAGAACATTTGTATCACTCCAGAAAAAGAAATAAAAAGAAAAAAGAAAGAACTCATACATCCCATACCCCTAACCCCTCCCTCTCATTGACCACTAGTATTTCATCTATCTAATTCATTCTTCCCCTTACCCCCCCCATTGTTTATTTATTTTATCCATATTTTTTTTTCACTCCATGTGTCAGTACCCTGGATACAAGGAGCACCAGACACAAGGATTTCACAATTACACAGTCACATTGTAAAAGTTATATTGTTATATGATATAATAACATCTTCAAGAATCAAGGCTACTGGAATACATCTTAACAGTTTCAGGTGCTTCCCTCCAGCCACTACAATATAGCATGAACTAAAAAGAGGATATCTATATAATGCATAAGAATAACCTCCAGGATAACTTCTCGACTCTGTTTGAAATATCTCAGCCACTGAAACTTTATTTTGTCTCATTTCTCTCTTCCCCCTTTTTGTCAAGAAGCTTTTCACAATCTCATTATACTGTGTCCCAGCAAATTCCGGGAGTTCTCTTCCACGTTGCCAGGGTGATTTACACCCCTGGGAGTCATATTCCATATAGAGGGAAGGGCAATGATGCTGAGTTGGCTTAGAGAGAGAGGCCGCATCTGAGCAATGAAAGAGGTTCTCTGGGGGTGACTCTTAGGTCTAATTCTAAGTAGACTTAGCCTATCCTTTGCAGAAATAAGTTTCATAGAGGGGAACCTCAAGATCAAGGGTTCAACCTATGGATTTGGTTGTCCCCACTTGTATTTGCAGATTTTTCAAATACATGATTGAAGTATGGAAAATCATATTATAGCAGTTTTGTTTCTGATCACAAGTATCATCTCCCCAGCAATCACAACAAAGAATCCAAACCGATTAACAGCCTAAACTATTTATAACTACTGCCTGACAGTGCTAGGCCATTTGGTCAGGTATGTTTAAGTGTTGTTGTGAAAGAAATAAACAATCTCAGTGGAAGTTGTTTTAGCACAATGAAGTGACTTGAAAGGTTAATCCAATGCAAAAACATAATATTTTCTAGAATTGTAAGGCAATGAATTTGCTCCCAATAGATCAACAATAATAATGAATGCTCATATGAACTAACATTGGGGGAGGAGGGTTCAGTTAGCTTACAAATGGTACCGACAAGTGGTAAAACCCACCTTTCCACAAATACCTTTTAAAAAGTGGAAAATGTTGTATTCATGAAAGGCATATCATTTGAATTCAAATTCTTGCAGAGATAACATGAAACTATAGTAAAGGTAGTGACATGTTTGTGTTTTTTAAAACCTCACATATAATCATGTATACATTTAGTGTGAATAAGATTTCCTGCCTTTAAATTGCCCTTGCAGTGCCTCCCACAACCTTTTCTCCTTCACTGTTCTTAACTGCATTCATTTTGAGCCTGGTGGTGGTAAAAAGAAGTAACATAAAATGAAAGTCAACACTCAGAACTGTCTATTACATAATTCCTAAAATTCAGTCTGGGGTCACCCAATGAAAGATTTGCCTAGAAAACAATCACAGTCTATACTCTCTGCAGTTGGGTGGAAGAGAATTTTACCACTGATAATTGTCTTTATATACGTGCCAGAAATAATTGCCTGGTGGTCTTGGAATGAAGAAAAAAGAGACAAATGACTGGAGCAAACTCTGCTATTCAATTTCTTGGACTAGAGAACCTGTGGAGACCGAGAAAAAAACGGAAAACAACCATCTAAGGCGAGTCTTAGAGACTGCAAGATGTTAAACAATACTGGACATTTCGTCAGAGTAATATAGAGACACTAAGTATTTGTGGAGTTCCTGTAAGGAACACAGGTACATTACTAGGTGTTATGGGACACATATTAAATTATGATGTTATAGATAAGCGCTTTATCCCCTGAAGGTGTTCCCTTATCAAGAAAAGCAGGGCAAACCAGCCACGGTCAACATCCAAGCAGAAGTTTCTTCTTAGTAATTCCTAATACTCCTAAGACTTGCTCTATTTAAAACTAGAGCTGAACATATAAAATATAAAACAGCTCATAGAAAAGCAATCAGTTATATAGACACAACAAAATATTTGATTAATACTTCTTTTTTATAAGCACAGTTACGTTGTTGTTTTGGTTTATGTAGAGAGAGGATGCAGCTAAGTCCACATTATAAAACACTGAAGGACCCCAGAACTAGAAAGGAATTTAAGGTCACCTAGCCACATGTTGTTTTCCTCATACATATTAGCCACATGGTGGAATTTGCTTGTAAATTTTTTAAATCCCAGGTCGACTTCCCCTTACCTTTCCTTGAATTTTAAAGTTGCCACCTCATTCCATCACTTGAAAATGCAAAATATTTTTAAAATGTGCTTACCAAAATATAAGATAAATATTCCTAAAAGTACAACTTAAAAAAAAAACTACATGAATTATCAAAAAATTGAGAACAATGAGGTTATTTTTTTTTGCCTTTGCTGAACCATGTGATAGCAAGATAATATTCTCTTCTCTCCTTGAAAGCAGCTAATCAGATGTGATTCTCCAGAACGTTCTCCTGTATCTACTAAAGAAGGAAGCAAAAATTAAAATGAAGACTGGGTCATAGGAAAGTAGGTATTGAGAAATTAGTGAAATACTGGTATGTTTGCCATATAAAATGAGGAATTTAAAGAAGCTCAGTGTGTGTGTATGTAAATATATGGTTGGCATGCTTGAAAAGGAAAATTGTTAGAGGTGAGTCATTTCACTGGACTTGCCTCAGTGATGGTCACAAATAGAATAGCTCCAATCTGAACAGCTCTTCTTAAAAGGAAGACCCTGAAACATTCACAAACTCTGGGAAGTTGACATTAAGATAGTGCCTAGATTTATACAACCACAAAAGAACAAGTTTTCATGGTGGCTAGTTTTCAGGTGAAATAAAGTATGTTTTACACACATGCACAAAGCAGGGAGAGACATAAATAGAAATAAAGGCAACCAGGAGGAGTGAGAAAATGCAAGGAGAAGAAGAAAATTACCCACATAGTGCTTATACTCAGAAAACAAGAATAATATGCTTTGAAAAAAAGTACAAATAATAAGAAGGGGATCCTGGAAATTAAACATACAATAGTTTCATGAAGAAGTAACTAGATATAGCCAGAGCATGGAACACTCTTCAAAAATGTGAATTCTGCAAAATTCAGTGTCACAGTGAAAAATATTGAGGGGAGTAGCAGTGGCAGGGGTGGGGTACTCTATTGGGTTTTAAAAGATACCGAGGAGAGATAACCAACTCTGTGTGAAGTGTGACTCTTTGTTGGATTATGGTTCAAAAGGAAAGTAGTGATACAAGACATTTGGCGGGCAGTTAAAGAAATATGAATATAGATTGACTTAGGTAATATTGGAATATTGTCGTTAATTTTCTTGGTTTGATATCTTATTGCAGTTAGTAGGAAAATGTGCTTATTTCATGAGATGCTTGCAGAAGTAATTAGGGATGAAGTACTATGATTTCTTGAAGAAGGATCTTTCTAAATAGTTCAGCAAAACATTAAAATAAGAAGACATGCAAAAAATATATGTGCAAAACTTTCATTACATTTTATTTTTTGAGTTACAAAAGCAGTCTACTTTCAATGTAGAAAAATAAAAAATACGGAAAAACAAGCAGAAGAATTTTACAACTACACGTAAATACCACTCATCCTTTACACTTAATACTTCGGGGTGTGCATGTGTGTGTGTTGTATGCATAATTTTAATAATATTATATTATTTGCTTTTACAATATTTAATCTATTTGTATGTATCATATGCATATACATACATATATACATATGTACATATATGTTTATACCTATATACATACATACACATAATGTATATACTTTCGCTTATGTAATACGTGCCTTTTTCTTTTAGTAATATACAGATATCATTTCACTTTAGAAATGTTAATCTTATAGTGTCAGTTTATTGGCTGAGCAGTAGTATTGAAGTGTATGCATGAATCCTAATTTATTGAACCAATCTTTTACTATGACAGGAGTTTTACTTGTATAACTCAGGTACATCTCTTCCTCCTTGCATCTGAGGCCTTCCTTAAGTGTGCATAAATTGGAATGTTCTGAATTCCCTCTTGGTGAGATCTCAGCAGTTTGTTATATTTTCTTATCATCCATTCTATCAGTGGCATTTTTTCTCTTATGTACGTTAGCCCAGCAGGGCAAAAAGCACTTTTATCTTGATGGATAAATCTTACACATAACAAATTGGTTGCATATCTTGTTCACCAGTACTTTATTTAGCAGACAAATCTGATACACTACCTATTTCTCAAGTTATAATAACATTCAGGGTAGAGGTGAACTAAGACTCCAAAGACAGAAGCTGATTGCTTGTGGCTCCATTGCTTAGTGGCTAATTCAATAAAGGATTGCTTTTCATGTTGAAAAGATAAGGATTGGGAGGGGGCGGGACATGGCTGGCCTGTTAGGGAATATGCAGAACAATCACATGTGGCAATGTGTTGCTTTCTTTGGAAGTAGGGTTTCTTTATTGTAGTATCATTTTGAATAAGACAACTTGGCATCGGTTAGTCCTGACTTCAAATAATGGCTCTGCTACTTCCTAACCTTGGTCAAATTACTGATTTTTCTCTGTTCATTTTTCTCATCTGTAACGTTGATTATGAGGTAGATATGGAAACTTCCTGGATCTCTTATAAGGGTTCATGAGATCAGTATTGAAAATTTTGAAGAGCTAGTGGTGATGGTGATGGTGGAACTGGCACTGGTAATAGTGGCAGCAGCAGCCGCGGAATTAGTAGCAGTAGCAGAAATAGTGATAGAAGCAGGAGAATTATTAGCAATGGGGTACCCTTACTGAGGTATTTATATTTTAAAGCAAGTTTCCTGAGGATAAAAAGTATAATCGTAATCAAATGCATTTATGAAAGTTCATTTTCAGGCACTCTAAAGACCACTGTAAATTTGAAATATTGTGTATTTGGAAGTGGCGGGGGGCAGAAGCATTTCTTACCCCTAAAATGTTACAATAAAATAAATGGTTATTCTATATTTCACTAATGCTGCAAAATATTCTGTTATTGTAAAGACAGTCGATAGCAGTTTAGTAATAAAGTCTTCTTAAAGTTTTTCTACTAAATTTGTAGCTTCTTCAATCTCTTTTCAAGTTTCTTAATTTTACAGAAACATCCCTTTCATTTCGATTCATATTTGTTGATATTCTTGAATCTTTATTGTAAAGGAAAAATGTACTCCTTTATAAGTAAATGATAAGGAATAGGCAGATGTATAAGCTATCTCACATAATGAATCCACTTCTGATTTTTTCTTTATTTTAAAAAATAATATTGGGAAATGGACAAGTTTCTGATGCATTAAGTTAACACCATTCATTTTCTTAACTTTAAACCTTAGGAATTTTGTGATCCAAGAGACACCTAATGCAAAAGAAATGAGCACAGTCTTGTTTTTTTATAGTAGAGGATTAATGAGGTAGGTGTTTAATTGTTGCTGTTTAGAGTGAAGGATTTAGTGGTGTGTGTGTTTTTAAAAAGCACGAATACATCCAAATATAAAATGATATTTTAGGCAAAGAAAGATATTCTTTCTACCTATGTACATCCTAAATTAGGGTGCATAAAAAACCACATAGATATGATAATATGAAATGCTGAAAACACATGCATATTAAAAGAAAGAAACCGAGTTCTCAAAATCCCACCTCCTCCACAAAATCTTCCTCAGTGACCTAGAAAGAGGTGTGAGTTTTGTCACCCACAGCCCACTACGTATTCAAACATGTGGGCACTATACACCCAAGCTCTGAGATTCATTCATAAAGTATGAGGGAACCATTTGAAATGTTAGGGTGGAGCAGAAACAAGCCATTCCCTGACATGTATGGTTCATTCATTCATCAGTCAATTCATTGATTACCTAAATATGTAATAAGTGGCTACTCTAAACCAGACCCTAGTCTCGGTGCAGAGGGTACGGTCATGAACAAGACATAGTCCCTACTCTCGTGGATCATACAATTTGTTTTTAGAGGATGATGGGAGATATACAATAAATCGAAATAGAAGATACGGAGTTTGTCAGTCATTGATGTGTGCTGTAGGGGAGACTAGAGCATAGTAAAGGAACTAGAGAAGGAGGCCAGTTGGGAAGAGGATGCTCTTTTGTGTAGGATGGTCAGCAATTAGAACAGAGACATGAAAAAAGCAAGGTAGAGGGAATGGTTGCAGTCAGAGGTGATGCAAAGGCAGGTACCTGGGAGTGGTAGTACATTTAGTAACTTTGAAGGAGGGTTAAGGCTGACTAACTTTTCTGAGCTGCAGTTTATTCTGTTGTAAACTGCGGTTAGCAATAGTACTGTGAAGGTTGATGTGTGAATATTCAGTGATACAGTATGTGCAAATGCCCGGCACATAGTGAGTGCTCTCTAAATGTTAGGTATTTCTTCTGTAAATGTCTGTTGGTGTATGTACTTGACTGTGTCATTACAGTCTCTCTTGCTTGATAGCAAAAAGTGATCTTTTAAACATGATGTCCAGGGTAATTTCCAGACTGTGTTTCTGAAAACCCTAGGGCAACTGGTTCTGTTATACTGTTTAAAGATTTGCATGAGCCACTTCATGAAGCATGTATCCTCCTTCACCAGTGTTTCTCAGGTCCTGCCATGGTTAATCCACCCCAGAGCCTCTGCCACTTCTTCTCTAGATGGCAAATTACAGGGGTGGGGGTGAGGGTGGGCTGGGCCCAAGGTATCTCAGGCCCTCTTCCCTTCCATGTGTGTTTCTCCACCCCTGGGAGACTCATGTACCCTTGCCTCACAAACTGAATGGGAAGATGGACAGGAAGACAAGGCTGATTTCCCCTCAGCCACTCCTCTAAGCCATTTCCTCTCACTCCAGTTCCCTCTTTCCCAGCTTAGGTAGGCATAGGAGGCTAAAATGCTCAGCATAAAAAAATGGGAGAAATTTAGGTGCTGGGTGGGTTTCTTGTACCTGAAAGGGAGATAAAAGAGAGGAACAAAGCACATAGCCAAGCATCTTGGCAGAGTGGCTGGGAAGCTTTTAAGAACAGAAAAGACCAATAAGCATTTCTAAGTGGTTTGCATTGCTGCATTGTAAATTCCCTTCATCTCCTCAAACTTTTAATAAAGTGGACTACAAAAACAAGGGCTATGTATGTGCCTTTGTTTATGGGATTCAAGGAAAATGAGTGCGTTCTATTTTGGGATCAACTTCAGGCAGAAATAAACGAAGAGCCCTGTGACCAAGAGTGGGGGGTATAAAAATGCAGCAGATTCAAGGGGAGCCAGGGATGGCCTAGATCTTCTCAGAAATCTCTCAAGGCACTGGACTTTTCAAGCCAGTACTGCATTGATCTTAATGGGAAGGGTCCTCGGCCAACATGAACACTGGTCAGCGCCCCAAGCAAAGACCAGCACTGAACCTCTGAGATGGTAACAAGGTTGGCGGAAGGTGCAGATACGAAAAAGAGCTTGAGACTTGCCAGAAAGTGACACAACATACAGTGCGCATCCACAGGTGTCAGTGTGCTTGAGTGGACCAGTACTCATATCTCGCATCTAGTTTTCTAATCTGTGTTGTTGAGGTCCTGAAATCACTCTGAGTGGGCGTAGTGGGAACATCTCTACTGACCTCCACAGTTCAGTAGCCTGGTCTTGGGTTGCCACCTTTGATCCTTGGAACAGCAAGGTTTAGAGTGGTTACCTTGGACTGTATGAGTCCAGGGCTGTATGTAAGTTAGAAATAATATTAAAGTTAAAGTTTACAGCTAGCATGGCAAGGAGTGCCTACCATGTATAACGTACTATTGTGCTAGGTCTCTATATGTATGAACTCATTTAGTTCTCACAGCAACTCTTTGAGGTAAATTCTATTATTATCCCTAAAGGAGGAGGCAGAATTTGACCCAGGTGCAGGCTTTGGGAAAGTGGAGCATGTGGAATAAATAAGAGTGCTGAGGAGGAATTTTGTGAGGATAAGTGGTAGTTGAAGAAGCAGCAAATTCAGCAATTCTTTAGTAGCAGATGGGCAGTGAGCTTGATACAGATGCCTGGTGCCTTTGCCAGGCATATAGGGTGATGATGTAATGGCGTTTACATTTGCCTGATATTTACTTTTAGACCATAAAGTCCCCAGGACAGTGGTTGCATCCTCCTCTGTCTCTGCAACTTGGCTCTTATGAGGCGTGTGGCACATGATAGGCCTAATGAAAGTTGGAAAGAGCCTGGCCTTTGTGGAGAAATGAAGGAAGTGTGAGGTCAAGCAACGATTCAATTAGGGTGAGCAGAAAGGGGGGCGGGGGGCAAGTTAAGAGACTTTGTACTAAAAGCAGGTGTTGTTTGTGCAGTTAGTCAGAAAATGTAGCTCAGGAGAGCCATTTCAGCATCTGGTCTTGTAGTGTGCATGTAAATCCCCTTTGGAATTTACACCTATACCCATGGAAGTGCACTAATCCTTCAGAACACCAAACTACCTATTTTCTGCCCCTGGGCAGGGCCAGGGAGAAATGGAGAAAAATAAGGCACAACTTTCCTTCTGGAAACCTCATCTTTGGGGAAAGCTAATTTACTGCACATTTGAATGTTTGGCTCTCAGTGGCCATTAACCTAAGCTTGACCCACCAGAGTAGCTGGTCCTTAATGAACTATTACTTTTCTGCAGGAGAAATTCTTGAGGTTGTTAGAGAAGGGAAAAGTAAATCCATGGGAATTGTCAGAACTGGTAGATGAGGCCTGTTTCTCTAACCTAGCTGGATTTCCTTTAAACACTAAGATGAAAGCCATTCAGCATGAAGCTCCCACCGGTGAGGATTTGAGAGGTTTTGCTCTTGTTCTATACTGCGGCCAGGAAGTCTAATTAACAGGCATATGTAAGAGATGGAGATGTATTTTTTTCATCTGATTTAAATACCCCCTCCTTTAAAATCCAACATATAAACAAAGTGAACCTGAATAATGGAATTCCAGATGGACAGCAAACTCCTATGACTCCACGAAACCAGGGCACCTGTTAGCTTTTTTTTTTTTTTTTTGGCCTGAGCATTAATAGGGTGCTTTGGACTAGTGTGCCATTAATCTTTCACCTTTCTTTTTTTTAGTAATATCATTTGCAAAAATGTTTTATTTGGTATATTAGAAATCTTTGATTTTTAGATCAGTTCACTTTGAAGTTTTACCTGTTTTACCCTCCATAAATGTTTGTCACACTCCTAGGCAACTTGAAATTTCTTTTATAGAAAGAAATGTCCCATAAAGAAAATGAAACAAAAAAAAACAAAAAACAAAACGGTTGCTTAAAAAATGTAAGGGCCCTGTAAAACTTTTCTATTTCTAAAAGGACTTCTAGGGAAGTAGCATTATGGACATATGATAAATACTTGCCATTCTTTGAATATAAAGATACCACTTTTCCAGGAATGCTTGGCAGTTTTATTTTGCTTTGGTTTGGTTTGGTTTGTTTTTTTATTTTTTGTTTAGCATTTGGTTTTGTTTGCCTGCTTATTGCTTTGTCCATGAATATTAATGGATTTGCACTGACTCATTTATACCCACTTCTTGCTCTCCTTTTGACCAAAAAACGTACTTCAGTCTGGTATGATGAACAATGAAAAGCTTATTGATGTACCTGTTCAGCATGTACCATTGAGTCATTTACATATCGATAAGTAGCTTGTATTGCCAGTAGGAATGAGAAAATTTGAGTTTCCTTTATCATTGTCCTAATTTGACATTTGTGACTCTCATGGCAGTTTGGCAAAACTGAATTCAGAGTCATAACTAGAGAGTCAGAAGGTCAATTTTGGTCCAAGAGACAAAGAATAGAATGGCAGTGGTATGGTCATTTGGGAGAGGTTGAACTACAATTATACTCATGAAACAAAAATGAAAATCAAGACAAAGATCAGCTTGGAAACATCAACAAAAGCATACTGATGAAATACCCGTAAATAAAGATCATAAAAATTAAGCAAACATAGAACAATTGTGACACAGAGTTTCGAATCACCTCTATTTCAAGCTGTGTGAAAAACTTACTACCTATTGAAAAGCATCACACAAATTTTTTTTAGTCTTTCTTCCCTTGAAACTAGTCTTATAACTCTTCAGAATTAAATGGTCTCATTGAGCCAAGAATGAACAAGGTTGAATAAAATAGACTAGTATGTTTTGGTGACAATGATTATGCCTTTTCCATAAATAGCTCTTTACTATTAGCATTATTTTCTGCTCAATAGATAGCACCAGTTCCAGAAGCTTTGTGATATAATTGAAATTGATTTTCTCTCCCAAGCAACATATTTGACATTTCTTCAGTGAGGCACCAGCTCTCTCCCCATTCCTTCCCCAAGGTCAGTGGTGAAGAGACCATGACGTCACCAATCTCATCCTTGATGTAGCCTTGACCTTCCTCTTCATAAAACCCTAAAGACACTAAGGTGATGGACAGTATGTATGCAGAATGAGATGTGGTATCCAAGAGGCGAAAGTGCTCATGTTTTCTACAGTTATGATAAAGCATGGCATGGTCCAGACAATGGCCACCTTGGAAGAGTCTTATTTGGGTTTAGCTGAGATGTTTTTTTTGTGTGTGTGGCTGTTCGTTACCAATAACTGTCTGTTACAGCTTCAAACTTTCATTAGAAGTTGAGACTGAGATATCTTTGTCTATGGCATTATCACACACTCACACTTCCCCCACTTTTCAAATTCCCTCACCTCACAAAATGAGCAGGAAAATCTTTCTGTGACATGACAGTATCACCATCTCTTTTCAAGTGGGAGGACTCCACGCCTGCACAGCAAATTTTCTCTGTGTTGTGGTATTTGTGCAGCCAAAAGCTGCCCTTCTAAAGGGTTCCTTGGGTAAATGCTTTCATCCTTCTCGCCTTAGAGACTTCACCCAGACTCCTAGCCAAGTCGCAGTTCAGGAAGTGCCCCACCCTGACCCGTCTTTTCTGTAAATGTTTCTCTGTGGTTCTCCACAGCCGCAGGGAGGTTATTCCTTTCAGTCTCCCTCAGAATCGTTTATGCTTCATTATTTGCAGATGGGGAACAAACAAATTGACAAACAGGGAAGGATCTTCTTATTTAAACCTTTGGTCACCTGAATGATTCTGAAGCGTGTGCTCTGGGCACCAAGTGAATGAATCTGATTATAGAGTGCAAGAATCTTTCTTACCGTTTCCTCTCTTCTTTCGTTTTTCTCTTTCTCTATTTCTTTATTTCTTTCTTCCTTTCTTATTCTATCATTTTGAAGGTCAGTTTTTTCCCCAGATTACTCATTACATTCTTGATGAAGTTTTTCTGTCTTTCTGATTCTCAAATTATTCCAAATCACTGTTAATGCATTTATCAACTTCTGACACAACGTGGTAGTTTTTTGAGTTTATATTTTCCTCCCCTTTATGACTCCCTTCCTTCACTAATGGCAGAGAGTGACAACCAGTGATTACAGGAATCTTGAAAATGCCACTGGGAACTCAGCAACAAGAGGTGCCATGCCAGGACTAAGACATGCGGGGAAGATCGGATCTCCAGATGCCCCTCCCCCACCCCATACACACCCCTTTTCTCCCCACTTTGCTGGCAGAACAAAGTAACCTCTTTCTGCTTCTTGACCTGGAGTTCCAGCTGTAAACATGGCAAGTCCAACGGCACACACAGCCCTGCTTAGTGCTTTACGCTGCCCTTCTCCATGCAGTCTATTTGAAAGTGAACATTCATATTATTTCTGTACCGGGCAAAAAAAATATTTTTGTGTCAGTGGAGTTTGTAAAATTTATAGGTGCTAAATAATAAGCTTAAACTACAGACATCTCTTTGCACTTCCATTTTACGATTCTATTTCTCTCTTCTTTCTCTTCCTTCCTCTGTCCTTCTTTCCCTCATCGTGCTGTCCTTTTTGTCTCTTTCTTTGTGCATTTTTGGACTTAGTAGTGTGTGACTGAGTTCTGAGTGGACTTAGGGAGTGATTGATCATTGCACACCTTCAGGGGATGCGGGTCTAGCACAGCTCAACTCAAAGCCAGGTGGTAAGATTCCATTTGTCTCCATGAAGTAGTATTATACTGGACAAAGCAGCTAATGGCCTTCGTTCAGCACAATTAGGAATTACAATGGTAGGTCTATATCTTAAGAAGTTCATGCATTCACTCAGCAAATATTTGTTTTGCACCGACTACGGGCCTTTCTGTCCCAGCTCTAAGAATACACAGAAGACAAAAACAGACAAGGGTCTCTTCACGTACATGACTCGCATGTTAGCATATATTTTCATATTTTCTTAGTAATAGCAGTTTTAGTAATGCAAGTGACTCTAGTTTCTTTGGAAATAAAATGCTAAATTTATGTATATATTAATAAATATATAAATGTAAATGGCTGTAAGTGTCTAGTTCAGTTTTATATATTTTTTAAGAAACAGATGCTGTAAAACCAAAGGGAAATGTTTTTTCCCTTTTGTGTGTGATTGGAACAGTCTTTTGCAGGACAAGTTTTACTTTCTCTTTCCCTGTTCTTTTGCTGCTATTCCAAAAATTAAAAAAAAAAAAAAAAAAAAAAAAGGAAAAAGAGGAAAGAAAGAGCAAGAAAAAAAAAAGAAACATGTTTGGGTTTTCACCACCTGGTTATGGTTAGTTCTTTATTTTAAAATCGTTTTCAAAACAGATCAGACATTACACTGTTAAAAACAATTTTCACTGTAGGTATTGAATATCATACTGCGCTTGTAGTAATAACTGATAGATATCTAGAATAATCTTCAATATGGACTGAGACTATAAAGAACTGTCAATCACTGAGTTTAACTTTAAACACAGATGATTTGAATTCATGTTAGCAGCGTGAGGAAGCCAAGAAGATGGAATAGTGCTGGTTGGAGAAAAGATGATAGGATTACCTCTGCAGTCTGCCTTTCTTGCTGGTCGTTTGAGTCACTAAATCAAGGCAAAGTTTATGAAAAGCCTGTGGCTGGGGGTCTCCCACTCTTCATTCCTGCTGAGATTTTCCTATTATAAATCTGCTGTCAGAAATAAGTGCTTTACTTGTGACTTAATTCTATGCAGGCACAAACACCTTGTTTCAACACTTTGGCCAGTCTTGAGAGTAACAGTGATCTCATTAACTTGGGCTGTTACAAAGAAAAGGGGTTCACATGCTCTGTGTTCGTTATTCACTGCCCTGCTAGCAACCCTGTGGATACCCAAAGAAAACCTCGACTCCAGGGCGGCCCTCGGGCCCAAACACCAAGACCTGGAAGGACAGCGTGGAGTAGTGGTGGTAGCGTTTGTGAATCCCGAATCTTTCTTTTTTATTATTATTATTTTTTTGCATGGGCAGGCACTGGAAATTGAACCGGGGTCCCCAGCTTGCAGGCGAGAACTCTGCCTGGTGAGCCACCGTGGCCCACCGAATCCCAAAGCTTTATCCTTCCAAAACATTCCACTATTTAATATCCCCATGCCACCTCTTCATAAAAATTGGTGATTTTTAAAGATTTCTGCCACAAACCTAATTAGCTAGACCTGCATTGTTCATCATGGAGCCACTAGCCACAAGTGGCGAATTGAACTTATAGTAATTAAAATCAAATGGAATTTAAAAATCTAGTTCCTCAGTTTGCAGTGGCCTCGTTTTTTCTTTTGTTTTTTGTATGTTCTATGCTGGGGGTCACATTTTATTCTTTTTGCATATGAGTATCCCATTGTTGCAGCACCATTTGCTGCATTTTTGTTTATTTGGTTTTTTCTTTTTTTTGACTTGTTTGTTTGTTTGGGAAGTGCACGAGCTAGTAATTGAACCTGGGTTTCCTGCATGGTGGCAAGAATTCTACCACTGAACCATCCTCACGCCCCCAATGCAGTAGCCTCATCTCAAGTGCTCAGTTGCCACATGTGGCTCATGTCTATGGTATTGCACAGCCCAGCACATTCCCATCCCCTGGGAAATTCTGTTGGACAATACCAGTATAGACCATTTCATAGGTCTCTTGATCTTTGGCCACTTGAAGACTTTACATTGATTAGACTTTTAAAGGGTAAATGCTAAAATCTAAGCATGTTTTCATTTTTAATATTCTGACCTTTAATTAGGCTTTTTTCCCCCCTTAAAGATACATGAATGATTACTTTCTTTACCCTCTTTCAAAATGTCTTTAAATATCATTTCTGTCCATGTGTATAAAGTGTGCTCCCAGATTGGTTCCTGTCCACAAACTGTTAGTTATTAGTCTATGATGAAATAAATGAAGAAATTGAGTGTAAGCATTTAGAAACTTTTATATGGAGTCAGTACTGCCGTGACTGTCAGCCATTCGTGCTTATTGTATTTTATAAAAGGATCAGACTACAACAGGTTGGAAATTTCTCTAAAGGAAAGAAACTGGTCCTGCATTACAGAGAGTTGAGAAGCAGAGATGCATGAAAATTTTCACCACTGGAAAACACTTTAATTCAGCTAAAAATTTCGGGAGAGACCCACTAGAAATTTCAGAAGGGACCAACTTATATAAAAGGAACAAAGGCTCGATTCAGAGCAGGAAATTGTATTAAATTTATAATTATTTGACATGACTATGAACATAGTTTGCAGTAGTTTTCTCATTCACCCTTTACTGTATATGAAGATGTCAACGACAGGTGCCCTTTTGTGTAAATTTAACTGCACTTTTATGTAACATTTTGTATCTCATGAGTCTCCAACTGGAGTAGGAGGAATGGGTGTCTGTCAGTTTTTGAGATGAATGTGGTGCTTGTTATTACACATGACCAGGTTTGGACTTTAGCTAACAAAGATAGATGCTGTTTTTAAAATATTACAATATTTGACTTGAAAAATGAGATGCTTTACTGTATTTCAGCAGAAAGGAGATGTTTCCTGTGATGCAGCCTGAAATCCTATAGCATTGTCCCGGTTCCATCCCTGGGTAGCTGGCCACATTTCAATGCACTTGGTCCACAGCAACAGCGACACATACATTTTGAGAAGATAAATAAATATCATGTGCTATTAAGTGCTGATTTGCCACCTTCCATGGCTAAACTCTGAACTCTCCAAGGATAGCCACTTTTGTGTCTCCCTTACCTTGTGCAATATATGTTCAATAAGATTCTTTGTTTAATTGGCTAAAAGAACATATTAAAAACGACCATATTTAATGATGAAGTCAGTCATCCAGTTCATTCTACACAGCACCAAATCACTTGAATATAATTATTTGGCTTCATCTGGTTGTTCTCTTGTCCTGGATATGTTGAGTTTAAAGTCCAGCTCTGTCAGTGATTTGTTGCATAACAGAAAACTCTCATACTGAGTTATTCCTAGTCCTTACTCTAAAAAGATATGGTTTGCACCAGGCAGAAATAATGAACAAATGCTTGCAAAATGCTTTACAGTGACATAAAGCTAAAGTGTTAATTACATAATATATTACTACCAGAAATTTGAAAAAATTTTAAAAACCCCTGAATGCCAGAGGAAGTTGTAAATTGCTGCTTAGAATTTCAAAATCATGACATCTTTGTAAAGTCAGGCACTTGGAAAGTGAATCTCAGTGCATTATGCTTTCCCCATTCCACCCCTCCATTTCTTTACGTCATATACCTGATCCTAACGGCTGCAACCTCCTCCAAATAGGTAACTTAACTAACTAGTTGTCTAAGCTATTTGTCTTCTGTTGCTGCTGTTGCTTACTCCTGGACTCAGGATTTCAGGATTGCTCATTCTCAGAAACTTCTGCTCTCTAGGTCTTGCCCTGGGACTTGTTGAGTGGAGACCACCCTCTCTGAGGGAGGGGGAAGCTGTGGCCCTCAGACATGTGGGTGCTTTCTCTGCCTGTTGGTTTGCATGATCTGGAGGAAATGGCTCACACAGCCTGAATTCTTCTCCTGGAGGCAATCAGAAGCCACAGAATTGTCTGGAGGAAGAAAATGTTTTGCTGATTGTGTGTCTTAAAGGAAGGACCCAAACAACAGTCTGCTCTTAAAGGTGCGAAGTTCACCATCCTCAGGACAAAAGATCTTGTCCTTCTGGCCTTGGCCTTTAAGCCATATTCACAACCACAGAAAATACCGCCACTTACAAGCATTTCCACCGAAAAGCATAGGCTGGTCATTCCCCTGTTCATTACAATTCCGATTATCTCTCTTTAGAGTGAGCAGATCTGCCTTATCTTAGGCCAGGGTTTCTCCACCTCAAGGCTATTGGCATGTGGGGCTGGTTAAGTCTTTGTTGGAGTAGGGAGGGGTTTGTGTCGCCATTGAGAACATCCTTGGCTTCTAACCACTAGATGGCCAGGAACGACTCCCTAAATGTGACAACCAAAATATCTCCAGCTATTTCCACATTTCCCTTGGCTGGGGCAGGGAGGTGGGGGCGAGGGGGACGGCTGTGTGATTCACTATCTTTTAAGAACCATTACCATAGACCGACTTTCGTAAGATTCCAGATGTGCTGCCATTTCTCACAAAGATCCAATGGCTTTCCTCTAGGAGTCTCCGGGAAAATGAGTGAGGGATGCATACTTCATGACATATCAAAAAAGGAACGTATAAGCACCCAGTTGTATGAGACACTCAGTTGACTACTTAACAATCAAAGCTCTTTTCTCTAGACTGTATTTTCTAAGCCAGTTGATTGCCATTTCTTGCCATGTAGAGGACCTGAAGATAAATCGTATACAAAATACTTTGAGAGCAATTGACATAGACACAGCCCTAAAATGTGCCTTAAAGAACTTGTCTGTTAATTCAACATGCAAAAATATTTATTGAGCATCTTTTATGTTCAAGGTGTTTGGCTAAGCATTGACGGTAAGGAACAAATGGAGCATGATTACCACCATCTAAGAGTTTACAGCATCATGGACTCCTGCAGTTGATCATTCCTTATGTGTGGATAAATTTTACAAATAATATGTGCCTGGATTGCTATACACAGAGAAGAAACAGCTAAATCAGGCTAAAGTGTCAGTAAAGTGTTCCAAACAGATGAAATTGAAATTATGAAACTCTGTTTTGAAGGTGGTTTAAGAATTAGCTGGATGAAGATACAAACAGACAAAGCAATATAGCTGAAGGCTTAGGGATGAAGTAACACTATATGGAGAACTAGAGGCTGCTCTGAATGCTGGAGTGAACAGATCATATAAGGCAGGGTTAGAAAATATTATGAGAGTCCGAGACTGATCTTGTGGACTTTGGACGCTGAACCTGAAGCCACAGTGGAAGGCACTGGCAGAATTTTAGCAGAGGCAGAAAGAGCCTTTGGCAGCTCTTCCAGCAACACTGTGAAGGATAGATGGAAGAGCTCAGACCAGCAGCAGGGAGTCCATTTAGGAGGCAGCAGCAATAATCCAGGAGGAAACTGATAGGGACCTAAATCCGGGCAATGGCAGTGGGTAATGAGGAGGGGTGAGGAGATCTTAAAGCAATTAAGGAGATCACATCTATCCTCTGATTGGATGTGGAGACTTGATATAGAGGGGGCTTTTCTGATGGATTCCAGCCTTCTGATTTAGATGGGTCAGTGGCTGTTCTCAATGCCAAAAGAAGAGAATCCAGGAGGAGGAGCAGTGTGGGGGAGAGAGCAATGAGACAGCACGGCAGAGTGGTTAAAACTGTGAGTTCTGAAATTAAATTAGACCTGGGTTTATATCCCATTTCTGCTATTTACCAACAGCATGATTTACTTAACTGCTCTAAGCCTTGCTCTCCTCATCTGTTAAATGGGACCAGTAGCACTTGACGTATTTTTGTGAGAATTAAATGAGATCATCATTGGGAAGAACTCTGACTAGCACTTAGTAAGTGATCGATAAATATTAGCCAAAACGTGACAATTATCCCCTGGGGTTATGTAACAGAGCCTCCGCGAGGCCGATGGCCGGGCCCCAGAACTGGTACTCCTAACCATTCCAACATACAGCCTCTTGGGGCAACTTCAGGTAGATTAAGGTGGTCAGCATACAGCCTGCTTGCACTAGGGGGAGTGGTGCAGTATAAGGATGCCAACCCAGGCAAGGGGTAGATCTCAAGAGATTTTATATCCCGGAATAGGGATTGTGGCCTTTATCCTATGAAGAACAAGTAATACTAGGATTTTAAGCAGGGATACATGTCCTAGTTTTCATTTTAGGATAATCACTTATCAGCAACATGAAAGGGATGAACTTAGAACATAAGGAGGGGGCACAGAGAAGGGCCTACTAGCCTTTCTTTTTCCTGGTTTCCTTTTTAAATGCATACTAAACTAGGGTTGCTGACTTGATATGCTTGTTTCCAAATAAGATATAAAGCAGCTATTGAAGCAGAAACTTGAGGTGATTCAAGTATATCGGGGTGGGTTTCCTGCTCTCTCAGTTAGTCCCCAAGGAGATGACATGGATCCCAAAGGTTTCACTCTGCCTTAAAAGACCAATACTCAACAGTGTGCAAAGCAGAGAAAGAAGAGCCTTTCCAGATAGGTTCGAGTGGGACCACAGTAGGCTCTGAGCCAGAGACTCAACTCGATTCTGCAGGATCCAGACCTGTTGGAGTGATTTCGTCTCATTAGCTTGTCCAAAAAAAATCTTTGAATTTTAGTGGTGCATAGTTGTGCTTCCAAACCTCCCACTGCCAAGCATGGGCTCTGAAAGTGAGGATTTGATGGCCCACAATGGTTTGGCTGAAAACCACGGAAGTACTTTAATGACTTTGAATAATTTAATGATCTCATTCACTAAAAAAAAAAAAAAAAGTGAATTAGAAAGGGGAATAAGTAAATGAAGTAGTAACAATCCTGACAGGTAAGGTTTGCCGAGAGTGTGTCAGGTAATCCTCTGGCAAGATGCATTTCTTCCTCACGATTTATTGGAATCAGGGACTTTCCTCTGTCTCTGTGACAGCATTGCTGCCACAGCATGAGGGAGGGAGAGCACTGGACAGGGAGTCAGCAGTTCAGATTGTTGTCAATCCTATCTCAGGGGACAACAGAGTTGAGTGGGTCTAATGGCAGATATGTATGACCCGCCTTATCCTGGTATTTAAAGCCTTTTGCTCTTTTCCTCTACTGAAGTACTTACCATTCACTGTACACATCTTTCTATTGCTATGCATTTGTGCATTCTCTTTTCTCTTCTTGGGATGATTCCTTGCATTCCCATCTCTACCTCCTTGTCTAGATCCCACCATCCCTCAAATTAAACTCCATATGTCTGATTCCCTTCCTTCTCTTCTCCTTCCCGACACTGCCAGACACTTTCTCTTCCCTGCCAGAAGTTAACCTCATCCTCTGTTAAATCCCCATAGCACATCTCCATTCTTCTTTCCATTGCAGGTATTTACATACAGCTGTTATTTCCCTGCCGAGATGCCAAACTCTTTGAGCTCAAGCATCTCTCTCAGTTCACTTCTGTGGCCCCCAAAATGCCTAGCCTATGTCTTAAACATAACAGACTCACAAGAACATGTATCCAGTTACAATGAATAGCACAATTATTATTTAAAAGAGGCAATTCAGGTTGGGTGAGGACATCCAGCCTGAAACTGAAATAGCTGAGGGCAGGCCAAAATGCATGCCTGCCTACTCTAACCACTAGACCATTTTTCCATGCCAAATAGGACAATAGTGGTCATTATTTTTGTTGTCACAGTTTGATTCTCACACTCACACTGAGCCTTTGAAGTGAATCTCTCCTAGCACCACTGAGGTTATTCATCTATTTGGGGGATATTCAATGGAAAATTATGAAGTCTCTGGTGAAGTGCTGCCCAATTCTATTCTCTAGAGATTCAGATACTTTTGACCAAGCTGCTATTTCAACAGCTTGAAAAATGAAGGAGAGAAACATGTCTGTCTAGACTGACCAGAAAGTAAAAACAAGAAGCACTTTGAAATCTGTGAATGTGACCACAACTGAGAGTTGTACTTGGTCCAAATAACTGGAAAATCAGTTTCTTGGATTAGACAAATGCTTCCCTTAAGACTTTCAAGCTACTGGCTTTCTTCTTTTATAATTAATAGAAAATTATTACACTGGCAGACAAGGAGCTTTATATTTGAGTCAAAGGCAAAACTTGCTGTTGAAACTGGGAAATAATTTCGTCCTAAATAGAGTTTTTAGTGCCAGAATAAATGCAAACAAATGTGCTAATAATCTTCCCTGAGTATTGACCAGTGATGGATTTTGATGTATTCCCTGATGGAAAATTTATCAATTCTCTCTGGGCTACAGATTGGACACTAAATGAGAAAATGCTGACCTGGAATCAGTGGAAAGCACTCAAAAGATCTTGTTTACACGTTCTAGGGAATAAGAATTCTAAAGGGGTAGATAGTTCCCTTTCCCAGGAATCAGATTGGTGGGTTGTAAGGATCCATGAGAAGGCAGGAGGTCCTGATTTCCACTTCAGGGACCATCATCATTCTACCATCCTATGGAATTGAGATTGGGGAGGTGACTTCAAGATGCAGCAGCCACCTTCATGTTCTTTTGTGCATTCAGTCATTTTCTCATTCAACAAATATCACCACCTACCACTTGCCAACTCTTCAAGGTAGCATGGATACTGCAAAAAAGAGACAAAGTTTTCACTGTTGTAAAATTCTTGTTCCAAGGGGTGGGAGACAGATAATAAATGCATACATAAATAAATATATAGAATTAAGTGGGGTGAGGAGGAAACAGGTGCTATGTGGGGGCAAAATGGTGTGAAGTATGTTGTTATCTTCTGTGAGTTGGATAGGGAGGTTTCACAGATGATGATGATGTAACATTTGAACAGGGACCTTGCTTTAGTTGGCTAAAGCTGCTAGAATACAATATACCAGGAATGGAATGCTTTTAAAAAGGGAATGTATTAAGTTGTGCTTTTACAATTCTAAGGCCATAGAAATGTCCAAGCTAAGCATTCCAGAAAAAGATACCTTAACTCCAAAGAAAGGGCCAATGACTTAGGGGTTTCTCTCTCAGCTGGGAAGGCACAAGGTGACATCTGCTAGCTTTCTCTCCTCATTTTATAAGGCTTCCCTGGGGATATTTTCCTTCTGCATCCCCAAAGGTCTCTGTGTGGGCTCTGTCAGCACTGATGCTTTTTCCAAAATTATTCCCTCTTAAAGGACTCCAGTAAACAACCCCACCTTAAATGGGTAGACACATGTCCATGGAAACTATCTTATCAGAAGTTACCACCCATAATTGGGTGGGTCACAACTCCATGGAAATAATAAAAAAGATCTCACACAGTAATGTTGAATAAGGATTAAAGAACACGGCCTTTCTGGGGTACACAACAGTTTTGAACAGGTACTTTCCATCCTCTGGACCTCAAAAAGACATCTTTTTTTTCCAAATGTAAATACATTCATTCCATCACAACATCACAAAGCCTTAAATTGTTTCAGTAATAAAACAAATACAGTACAGAGTCAGAAACAGTACAAAATCTCATCAAAGTCAGCTACTGGGATGGTCTGTCCTAAAGCAAAATTCTCCTCTGGCTCTGGACCTGTAAAACTCAAAACAAGTTGTTTGCAGCCAATATACAAAGGAGGGAGAGCCATAGGATACATATTCCCATTTCCATAGGGAGAAATTGGAAGTAACACGGGTCACCAGACCCAAACAGTTTTGGAAACCTGCAAGGCAAACTCCATTAGATTTCAAAGTTTGAAGAGTCATTTATCCTTGGGGGTTTAGAAAGCAGCAGTCCCACCCTTTCCAAGGACCTACACAGCAGCCTGGATCTCTCCAAATGATGGGGTGAGAATTGCAACATTGGGGAGACCACTTTTTTTTTTGACTCTACCCTTTCTACCATCAGGGCAATCCCTGGTATCTCTGCGAATCTGGGGCACATGCTGCTCAATCCCCTCAGAACAATGGTGGCAGCAAGGCTCTCCCCAAACCCCAAGGAATGTTCTCCACCATCTCTAAGGCCTGGAGTACTGAAGCTCCTACCCTCTGCCCTCGGGACAAACTTACCCTTTCCAAGTGTATGGGTGGGTCCACTCTCCTGGCCCAAGGCTTCTTGGTTTCAGACCTTCCCTTCCATGGTTCTGCTTTTGAAGTTATTTTTCCTTCAATTTGTCCCTTTTCTGCCTCTTTTAGTGCAGACTGACAATGGTTCTGTTTATACAGATCCCACAACACTCTGTTGGTTTTCTATGCAGTATGCTGGGACCATACCCATCTGATAATGAGACGTCACACAAATCTTTTCTGGATAATTCCATCTCTAATCCTGCTTTGAAATAGCTGACTGATTCCATATTTGGTTAAATCCTCATGTGGGGCACTGTTCACTGGGTTCTCACTTTCTGGAAACCCAGAATTTTCCATACCTTCAATTTCTTGTTTGTTTGTACTCAAGAGTTCAGTTCTCAGCTTAACTCTTTCCTGTTACATTTCACTGTAAGCTGCAAGAAGAAACCAGGCTGTACTTTCCACATTTAACTGAGAAATCTCTTCAGCTAAGTATCCCGGCTCATAGCTTTTAAAATTTGCCCTCCATTCAGAACCAGTAGTCAATTTTGCCAGATTATCTGCCTCTTTAAAACTTCCTTCCAGTTTGCAATGACACATTCCTTGTATCTGTCTAAAACCTTGTCAGAAGTATCTTTAGAGTCCACATTTCTACCAATAGTTTCTTCAAAGCATTCCAGGCCTTCTCTATCTAGCTCCTCACAACTCTTCCAGAATCTTCCCTGTATCCTTTTAAAAAGCCATCCCAACATGGTTGGTATTTCCAAAGTGCAGCAGCACCCCCTTCTGTTACCAAAATCTATTTTAGTTTATTAAAGCCTCTGGAAATGCAATATACCAGAAGCAGAATGGATTTTAAAAATGGAATTTATTAAGTTGCAAGTTTACAGTTCTAAGGCAATAAACATGTCCAAACTAAGGCGTCCAGAGAAAGATACCTTGGTTCAAGAAAGGCTGATGGGTGGGGAACACGTCTGTCACCCTTGTATGGGTGGAGACACATCACCATGGAAACAGCTTAGTCAAAAAGATCCCACCCAGTAATATTGAATGAGGATTAAAGAACATGGGGTTTTTTGGGTACATGACAGGTTCAAACTGGCACAAACCCTAAAGAAATCATAGAAAAAGATGTGAATATTTGGATTAAGAGTGATGCAGGCAGAGGGAATAGCAAGTGCAAGGACCAAGAGGTGTGAGTACACTCAGAAAGCTTTAATGGACTTTATTGTGCCCCCCCCAGAAGATATATTCAACTAATTCATGATACCAGAAATGTGGCCTTATTTAGAAACAGGATCTTTGCAGATATAATCCAGTTAAGATGAGGTTTTATGGATTAGTGTGAGCCCTAAACCCAATGACTGGGATTTTTGAAGAGGGAGATTTGTACAGAGAGACACAGAGGAGACACACAGGGAGGAAGACCATGTAAAGATGGAGGCATGGATTGGAGTAATATATCCACAAGCAAAAGAATGCCAAGAATGGGGGCAGGCCACGGTGGCTCAGTAGGCAGAGTTCTTGCCTGCCATGCCAGAGGACCCAGGTTCGATTCCCAGAGGACCCAGGTTCGATTCCCAGAGGACCCAGGTTCAATTCCCGGTGCCTGCCCATGTTTAAAAAAAAAAGAATGCCAAGAATTGTTTGAAACACCAGAAGCTAGGAAAAGGCTTGGGATGGATTCTTCCCTGGAGGCTCCAGAAGGAACCAACCCTGCTGACACCTTGATTTTGGACTTCCAGCCTCAAGAACTGCACAAGAATAAAGGTCTGTTGTTTTATGCCAACCAGTTTGTGGTAATTCGTTATGTCAGCCCTAGGGGACTAGTAAAGAAGATAGCTGAGTTGAAGCAGAGTCAGCAAGGGGGAGAGTGATGAGATAAGCAGTAAGAGCTGGGCCAGGGTCCATCCAGGAGGCCTGGTCTTTACACAGACTGTCCAAGGTGGAACTCCCTGTGGTGAATGGGACCACATCTTTGGCTACATATGGATTCTGAAGTGGCCCATTTACCATGCTGAAACTATACTAAAACTATGATAGTCAAGAGAAGAGAAGCTGGGATCTGTTTGATTGATACAGATTTCAGCTGTGTTCCAAAGCAGACTGGTCACTTACACTACCTTTTCTCTCAATTGGCCAAGCTTATTTTCACCTCCAACCCTTAGCTCTAGGTTGTTCCCTTTTTCCCTTCCCCATTAAGACATCTCCATCCTACATAGCCTAGCTTAAGCAGTTGGGAGGTAGTGTGGGTACATTTGAAAGAGAGTAGAATTTGGAGCCTCAAAAACCTAAGTTCAAAAATCTGCCTTTGTAGTTTAGTAGCTGCATGACTTTGAGCAACTTATTCAACCTCTTTGAGCCTCAGGTTCCTCATCAATAATAACAATAAAATGTTCTTTAGATATATTAATAATTAAAGAATCACAATTAGAGAATCATAATTTTCCAAGGAGGGCAATTTTGTGGTCAGTAGCTGAGGAAGTTTGCACAAAGAGTTAAGTAAATAGCCAAAGCTTACTACTCATTGACAGAACCAGGATTTGAACCTGAGCAATAGGGCATAAAGGCTCTTACATTTAACTCTGTGCTACATTGCAGGACTGCTGAAACAGATGGAAGATACAGAGTACAAGTTCCAGATACTAATAACTTTTTTGGTTTCACATAACAGATACTAATCCAAATTATTTAAGCCAAAAAGATGTTCACTAGTTCTCATAAATCAAAGTCTAGGCCCTAGATTCTAGGAGGGGATACTGGCTTTGACTACTTCTTCCGTTAGGTTTCAAATTCTTAACACTATCCATCTCAGCCTGGCTTTATCTATTGAATATTTCTCAAGCTCCATGTAATGAGCTCAGGCAGCTTCACTTCCATGTCAGCACAGCAGCCAGTTCAATGGAAGGGAGAGTACACTTCCCTCTTGTGGGGTGAGTACAGGTCACCCAGACAATCTCCATTCACACTTCTTACCTCACCTAATTAATTACATCTCCTTTCCCTCTCAGAAGTACCTTGATTTAGACAGTAGATTACTGGGTCATTCTACTGACAATACAAAGAAAAAAGGTTGAAATTTAGTTTCACTGGCTTTTGCCTCAGATAGAAAAGTCTTCCCCTAAATCTTAATAAGAATTCACTTAGTTGAGAGTGGGGAGGGGTGGGTCCCTTAAAGAAGAACAGAGGTATTGTTGTCCAGAGAAATGGGTGGCCAGTTCTCGGTGGCCAAAACCACTAATGTTCATTACAGTTCCTTTTTCCCCCTTTATACTATGTTGTGGAATTGAGCAGCAAATTGAGTAAGTTTGGAAGTTGAAACAAAATGGGTTTGAGTCTTGGCTTATTGCTTTGTCTAGTTCTGTGATTTTGGTCAGATCATTTCCCCTTTACAAGTCCCAGTTTCCCCATGTATAAAAAGAGCTACTAGAAGCTGCCTCAGTGAGTTACTATAAGGATTAGATAAGCTAATGGGCATAAAACATTTACCACAAGCTTGGCATATACAACTCAATAAATCAAAAGCTTTTGTTTTGCCATGGTGCCTGGAATAGAGCTGAGCACACAGTAGGTGATCAGTAAATAATAGTGGCCAGTGAAAGGATAGGAAACAATATAAAGGGGCATAAATCTCATAGTGAGTATGGGGGCAATCTCTTGGTGAGTTTCGACAAGTTTGCTGCAAATGATAGTAAAACCAAGGGATCACTGAAAGGAATCTTAAAATTTTGAAATTGAGTTAGATACACCACACAGATGAAACATAGGGGAAATCATTGAAGAAGTGAATTTTTTAGAAGTGTTCAGAAAAATGAGAGATTATTACATTTTAAAACAGTCAAAAATATTTATTAAACACCCATACTGGGAAGTGTAGATGTAAATAATGAAACCTACCCACTCCCAAGAAATTTAGAACTTGATGGGGAAGAAAACTCATAAATATACATAGGCGGGCTCTGCTTATACTTAACATATTGTACATAAGGTAGAGAGTTGTAAATGTCATAGAGAATTGTAAATGTCATAATCTTAAACGTAATAGTTTTAGAAGACCCAGCTAAATTGCTATGAAGGTTCAAATGAGAAAGAAGGCCTTATTTTGGAATCTCCATTTGAAGGGTAGGAGTCCTCATTGAAAGTTTTCATTTGAAGACCAGGAGGTGTTTTAGGGAGTGGGAAGTCATTTGAATCAGGCTTTGAAGTGTATGTGGATTTTACAGTTGGGGAGAATAAGAAGGTGTTTGAAGCTTGAACACTCCAGGTGGAGTCCTATCTCAGGGCCTCATGCTTTGTTCCTTCTGTCTGGGATTCTTTCCCCCCAGGTATCCATAGGGCTGGATCCCTCACTTCTTTGAGGCTTTTTTAGAAACTCTACCTTCTCAGTAAGCCCCTCTCTGGTTATCTATGTAAAATAGAAACACATCTGCACTTACCACCCCCTTCCCTCTTTAGCACTTGCAACTGTCTAACATATTATATATTTTATCTTATTTATTGCCTGTCTCCCCCATTAGACTACAAGCTCCATGAAAGCAAGAATTTTTGTCTATTTCGTTCACCGCTGCATGTCCAGAACCTAGACAAGTGCCTGGAACACATTAGGTGCTCAAATTTTCTAGTAAGAAGGGAGGAAGGGAGGCTGGTTGAGGGGGTAACATGAGCTCACGGACAATTGGAAAGTAGAATTTGTGCAGCAGCTGTAGTGTCAGTGCAGGGAGGATGCAGTGTGGATTGGGATCAGGAAGGCTTGGGGGGGATCAACAAGGGAGAAGAAATTCAGACAAGAAGCACATATGGGGGTCAGGCTTGAAGAATTCAGCTTTGGATCTGCATGTCATGGGAACTATCAAAGGTTTTCATCTAGAAAATTGATACAAACAGAGTTCTGTTTTAAGGGGATTCATTTGACAGTGTTAGAGACGCAGTGGAGGCAGGAACGCCAGATAGGAGGCCATGGAAGTAAGCTGCTTTAACCATAGGAAGGGTGGTGGAGAAGGGAGAGGACAGAGGGGAATGCACAAAAGAAAAGGAGGCAAAGAGAGTGAATTGACAAATTTTGATCCTATTAGTAAAAGAAATGCTGGAGAGCATGTAATAATAGAAAAATCTATACATGTAATGATTGATGTGGCAACAACACGGATGTTCGTAGTCAGAGTTGTCGCTTCCTAGAGATGGAAGGTACCACTTCCTCCTTAGGACTAATATCTCTTTATGAGTGAAAATGATGTTTCTAATGGGTGCCACTTAATGCAACAATCATTTTAATATCTGTAGACCTTGAGGTTTACCTTCCTCATCCATACATCAGCAGTCATCTGCCAAAAGCTAAATATGATGGACTTATGGCCAGCTTTCTCTTTCACAGCAATACTCCCACTGAGGGAACTGCAGATTTATACTTTTGGAAGAAATGGTAAAGGAGAACAAGATTAGGGTGTGGAGTTGTCCAGAAGTAAGCAGGAAAAGGAAAAAAAGAAAACTAAAATCCCTTTACCTTTTCCAGGCAGCCAAGGAGAGTATTTTCAAGTGTTGTGAATTTTTTTGGCCAGAATATGTGTATGTGCATGTATGGGTGTGTAGCCTGCCATACAGATGGAGCTGTCAAGTACAGCCATAGAGATTGTGCCCCATATGAAAGAAGAAGGCCCCTGGACATAGACCCCAGTGATTTTGCTGCTTTCTGGAGCTGTGTGAGGTAATGGTCCTGCTTACAAGAATACAGAGCACAGGACTTATTTGAGGGGGAACTTGGAGGGGTCTACTATTTTGACATGTTTCTCCCTCATGGGTCTCATATGAACGACAGGTTCCCACTTGAAGTTAATCTATTTGGGTTGCTACTATTCTAACCCATCAGTGTGAATTAGTCCTCCAACTGTTCTCCTGTGGCTAAAAGACCCATGACTTACTGAGAGAACTCGTGGATACAGGGACTTAAAAATATGAAAAGACTAAACAGGGAGAATTGGGGAAGGGGCTTTTGACAGTATGTTTGGTCAATATCATGTGCATTTGAGTCAAGGAATGCTGTGCTTTGAGCAATATTGGGGATTTAAGTTAGAGTCAGATGATGGGTGGGCCTTAAATGCTGAGCTAATCAAGAAAATAGGTAATTAAAGAGGAAATTTTATGGAAACACAGGTCAAGCAAGTCTTCTTATCCCCAAACATCAAATATTGAAGTTATCCATGGCCTTCTGACTGAACTTCTCCAAAAATGACGTTGTTCTCTCTTCCTCATCTCCATACTCCCAGGCAAGTTGACTAATCCACATAGATTCAATTCAATACATATTTACTGCATACATATTATATAGCAGCTCAGTAATAAGATTCAGAAACAGCTGCTAAAAAATACTATTCTTTGGCTTCATTCTTGTTTTGAATATTTTCTTTCATTTCCTCTCATTTGCAATGACTTGGGTGACATTCCATCAGGAAATGAACTTTCCAAGTACCGTCATGTTAGAGCCTTCATAGAGAACTGATGTGGCCTGGAGTGTTAACAGGAGTGCTCTGTATGATGAGAAATGTATGTTTTCTTTACTCTGGCCAGATTTTTCTAGACCAGAAAGTGAAGGCTTTTAAAATATTAGCATGTAGTATATTTAACAAAGTGCTTACAGAAAATCCCACAAAATATGTCTTTCCTGCATATTTTTAAAGCATAGAGGTGCTCACCTTGGTTTCTGTAAGCATTCAGTGGCACATGTTATACTTTATTTTGGCTGCCTTGATACATATCAGGAGGATGGCTCTCTCCGGACTCCTAGCAAAGTTGGCAAGCAGCACACAAGGTTGGTCCAAGGATAGGGTGACGAGAGTGAGCTCTGTGCAAGAGCCTTCACTGTCTGCTGTGCAAACATATGTCTAAGTTTACAGTCCAATTCATCATGCCCACTGGCAACTGAACTATCCTAGGCTGGGTTCTCGTCATATTGTTGCCTGGACCATGGCTACAGCCTACCTTTTAACTGTCTCCGTGACTCCATTCTTACCCTTCTCCTACAACCTCCATATTGCCTCCATATTTTTAAACAAAATCAGACCTTGTGTCTTGTTGCCTTTAAAAACCTCTAATTTCTCTGCAGGGCTGGCAGCAGTAACTTTCACCAAGGCTCACGCCCCTCTGGAGAAGTAGATCAGAGTCTTCATCGGGGGCTAGCAGGGAAGGAAATAAGTGTGATTTCCAAAAATCAACTTTAATTTTGCATCATAAGTGCTTTGGGTTCCTTTTGAAATTTTAAATATAATTTATGGACTGAATGAGATTCACGTTCATCAAAAGGAGTATACTGAACTCTAGGAAAAAATATAAATCGGTTCTGTCACACAAGGTCCTACATGATATGGTTCACAACTGCCTTTCCAGGCCAATCTTCTGTCCTGACATTGCTAGTCTCAGTACTTGGCATTAACGATACCAACAAGAGTTGGTCTTTGGTGGGCTTTTAGTCTGGCTATCAAGATAGAGACCTACACCTAATTTCAAGGGGCGTGTGTAGCCGCACACACACATACATATGCTGGGGTAGTGGAACAATGGTGGGAGTGAAAAATCTGCTTGGGAGTGTATTAGTTTGTTAAGCTGCTGGAATACAAAATACCAGAAATGGAATGGCTTTTTAAATCTGAATTTAATAAGTTAAAAATTTACAGTTCTAAGACTGAGAAAATGTTCAAACTCAGGCAAACAAAAAAAGGTTGCCTTCACTCAAGAAAGGGTGATGCCATCTAGAACACCTCTGTCAGCTGGGAAGACATGTGGCTGGCACCTGTTGGGCCCTTGCTCCTGAGCTCCATTGCTTTCACCCTCTGTTTCCTGTGGGTGTTCCTCACTTGGTGTCTGTGGACCTTCACTTAGCTCCTCTGGGACACAGCTGTCGGTTCTGGCTTTCTTAGTATCTCATGGGAAGGCACATGGTGATGTCTGCTGGGCCCTAGGTCTCATGTTGGCTTTGAAGAACTGTTCTCCAAGTGTCTGTGTCTACTCTGAGGTTTCTTCAAAGTGTTGCCCTTTTTAAAGGATGCCAGTAAACTAATCAAGACCCATCTTGAATGGGTGGAGTCACATCTCCATATAATCAAAAGGTCACACCCACAATCAGGTATGTCATATGTCCATGAAGATAATCTAATCCAAAATTTCCACCCTCCAGTTTTGAATCAGGATTAAAAGAAATGGCTGCCCCCACAAGACTGGATCAGAATTAAAACATGGCTTTTCTGGGGTGCATAACAACTTCAAACTGGCATGGGGTGGGCTTGGGATATTAAATTGCTGAGGCTGCATCATCAAGGGCTAGTAAGACTCACCTGAGGGGTAATGGAGAGAAGACCAACCCAGGCAGAAGCAAAAACATGTGACAAAACATATTTTAGAGGCAGAATTGACAGGACTTAGGGACCCACTCTCATGGGCCTTGACAGAAAAGAGGAACAAATGATGACACTAGGGTGACCACCTCCAAGGCATAGACCTGCTGGGACATTTAGTGATCTGTGCCTTGTCCAGCATGGAAGATGAGGTAGAAGAGGCAAGAACGTAGAAAAAGGGGACACCAGTCATGTTTTTAAATAAAAACAAACCTACTGGCAGCATAGAGCAAGACTGCTGTGAGCAAGACCAGTCAGAAGACTATTAGATACTCCAGCAAGAGATGGTGATGGCTTGGACTAAGGCAGTGACAGTAAACACAGAGGTGGCTTTGAGACATCTTTTGGAGGCAGAACTGACAGTACTTAGGGACCCATTCTTATGGACCCCGAAAGAAAGGAGGAATGAAAGGTGAAACTAGGGTGACCGGCTATGAGCCCACGTGAATGGTGGCACCATTAGCCAGGATGGAGAATGCAGTTGAAGGAGCAGGTCTCAGCAGAAAACAGGAGTTCTACTTTAAACCTGCTGCATGTGAGGTGCCTGTCAGGCATTCGGGATAGGATGTACAGATGTACAGTACGGAGTCTGAGCCCGAAGAGAAGTCCAGACTGAAGATGCCAGTGGATGGGCGATAGTGGAGTACACAGGTGTAAATATATCCTCAGTGAGAGGATATTATAGTAAAAAGAGGAGGTCAGGGACGGAACTGCAGAGGCTATCTATTTAGAAGACAAATGGAGGGAGAGAAAACTTTAAGGGAGACAGCAAGGGAAGAGACAGAGACAGAAGGACACCCAGGAGGGTGCGCTATCAGGAGGACGAGGACTTCAACAAGGAGGAACTGGTCAAAAATTTCAAATGCTGCAGATAAAATACAAATGAGGAAATTTCTGTTTTAACCCTTAGGGCTTTAGAAATTGGAAGCTCATGGGATGACAGAGCGATTTCAGACAAATGGTTGGAATGAAAAAATGACGAATAAATAGGAGGTTAAGACTCTGTATCCTTGGACCCTAAGGCAGAGTTCTTAACTTGAAGGGGCTCACTGAATACATTTATAGAGTAGTTTTTTAATTACATTAAAATTTTATTTGAGAAATTCTATGTTTTTCTATTGAAAAGTTCTAAATATCTTCTAACAAAGGAGAACAGCCACCTGAAATATCCGCACGTGAAAAAATTGGCTGAGGCATATGCTCTTAAATTGAGAGCAGTACATCCAAAAAAAAAAAAAAAGAGAGAATGTCCTTTGTTTCTCTCCAAACCTGTTCACCCACAGTAGCGCCCTAGCAAGTTTGGTTTAGAACAGAGCCTATATCCTCGCCATCATTTAAGCTTTTGGAAAGTAGTTTCTATTCGTCTCTTAAGCCACAAATGATTTCATCAATTTCTAACATTCACAATTTTTCACATTTGAATTAATAATGTGTTATAGTTTAATTAGCCGTAATTGTCTTTCTTAGTGATCCGTGAAGTAGTTGTGCATCTTACAATTGATAGCATGTTAGATTTGAAGTCATGTGGTAATGGTTTTGTGCCTCCCATTTGGGCAATGGCAAGATGCCTTTGGAGTGAAGAAGAATGGCGTGAGCAGCCCCGCTCTCTGCCCCCATTCTCCTCCTGGTCCAGACTTCATGATCTTCCAGCAAGGTGACAGATGGACGGACCGCAGCCACACTGTGGGAAGTCAAGAGCAGAGCAGCCAGAGCTCCAGCCTGGCTCTCAGACCCACTTATCACAGAGCTTTGCAGGCCCTGAGAGAATCAGGGAAAGTGAGAACCTAGTGACCTTGTAAAACATTAGTCCCTCTCCTGACAGAGGGCTGCCCTGTAATACTCAAGAGTTCTGGTTGCAAGCAGCAGACACCGCCTCTAGTGGGATTTACTGGAAGGAAATCTGGTGTTTACAGAATCAACAGGAGGCAAAATGACCAGGTTTGAAAAGGGGCAGGAACTAAGGGGATCCAGACACTGGACCTCTGGAACAATCTGGACTGGATGTTGGACATTGCCGCTACGGCTACAAGTTTTCCAAAATTAATCCTACCTGTCCCCTTGGCTTTGCCTCTTGAAGCATCCCAGTGCATTTACCCATATCCTGCCTGTATCCTGGTCTGCAGGAGATGGAGAGCAGGAAAATGTCTCCCCTTGGGCTTCACGAGGGGGACATATGTTGTAGCATCTCATCATTACAGCTCTACTGCAAAGGTGGATATACCCAAACAGAAAGGGATTTCTGATACTGCATTGCTAAACTACGACAGATGTCCCACTGCACTCCTGTAGTGCAGGTCAGCACGAGAAGGCTGTGACATTTGCCTACACTGGTTTCATTCTGTACCACCAACAGGTAGAGGAAAGTGGCCTTTTGGAAGTAGATATCAAGGGTCAAGCCTTGTGCTAAGTATGTTCTCTGTGATTTCTGTATAACATGCAACTATTCATTCTGAGACCTTCAGAAAATCTTAAGGAGGACAGTGGTTACCACAGTTTTGCCAGTGAGGGGGATAAATGCAGCAACTGGAGATGGCATAAATTGGGTGTTAAAATAATGTATCTAAAAGATGCCATTATTTAAAATTAGCTCATTGGACTGACAGGTAATTAAGTTCTGCCGCTAGTTGATTCCTTGTGTGGATATGGGTACAGGGGACTATACATGGGTGGTAATTTTTTTTTTAATTTTCTCCAATCACAGAGAAAATGTAGCTGGGTATGAACTGGTGGCACAAGTCATATATCAGTAGTCTATAGCAAGTCTACATAAATCCTTTTCTTTAAACTTAACTGTTCTGAAAATGGTTTCAACAGAAGTAATTCCAGTTGCACCAGAAAGGAAACCAGAGTCTTAAAGAAAAACATACTGTCTTTTCTGAGCAAGGCAAACATATCAGTATTCAGAGAAACAAACCAGTCTCTTGTGTTTTATTTCTTCAACAAATCCACTGAAACACTGACTTTATGTCTTAAAGTGGCTGATAGACAAAGAGTTCTCTGGCCACTAAAAACTAATGCTTGCAAATGGTTCATAAATGTTTTAAAGGGACGTGCACTTTTTAAAACAATTTGTTTCTCTGTTATTCATAGTATCACATCATACTACTTTGCACATATTATGCCCACGTTAAATATATGCTGATTTTTTTTAATGTGATTAAAACATTTCATTTGGGGAAGTATTTTATATTTGAAGGACATTTATGTTTGTATTTAAAGAAGATTAGATAAACTGCCATTTTCTCTCATACTTGTATGCATAAACTAACCTATGGCTATCATCTTTTAATAGCTAAACCTTTGTGCCAACTTGAAATTGTTGTGTACCCCAGAAAAGCCATGTTTTTTAACCCTTATTCCATATTGCTGGGTAGATCTTTTTTATTGAGTTGTTTCCATGAGGAAATGACCAACCCGATTGTGGGCAGGCCCTTTAGATGAGGTGGGTTCCATAGAGGTGTGTCTCCACCCATTCACAGTGGGTCTTAATCTGCTTTCTGGAGTCTTTTAAGAGGGAGCCATTTTGGAAAAAGCTCAGAGCTGACGCAGACACAGACAGTTGAAGATGTAGAACAGAAACGCTCCCCAGGGAAGCCGCTTGAAACCAGAAGCCAGCAGAGAAAGCCAGATGTCACCACGTGCCTTCCCATGTAATAGAGAATCCTCAAATACTATCAGCCTTTTCTTCAGAATCAAGTTATCTTTCTCTGCCTTAATTTGAATATTTTTATGGCCTTAGAATTGTAAACTTGTAGCTTAATAAATCCTCTTTCTAAAAGCCAACCCATTTCTGGTATATTGACTTCCAACAGCTTTAGCAAACTAAAACAGCCCTTAATAGAATAAATATTTTTTTCGATAAGCTACAAGGGGCACTTTCTGCCATGATGTTGCCTTTTTTACCCTTCCAAGAATTAATGTTTGAAATAAAAATCCTATGTCTGCAGAAAATGAGAGCTTGATGCTATTGAAAACTCAAAGTCATTTGGGGAGACTGCCTCTGATTATTAGAATTAGAAGATGTGAATGTACAAGCTAGATCATTCTAATAAAAGCAGAATTCTCTGTAGTCAATGGAACTGATAATAAATGAATTTAGACCTTGACCCTTTACTCCTCTTGTGTCCACAGAATGAGGTGAAAGAATCTGTCATTAGTCTTCCCAAATATCTTTACACAGTTCACTCCCCTCCTTTAAGATTTTGCTCCCCCATAATACTCATCATTTCCTTCATAGTATATATTTTGCTTATTTATTTCTTTATGATTTATCTCCCCTAATGTTATGGAAGCTCTATGAGGACAGAGATTTTTTTGGTCTTTGTTCCTTGTTTTATGCCCAGCACATGGCACACAGTTAAGTTCTCAGTAAATCTTTATTGATATGCATGTAACGTTCTTTTCAAGGTTTCTGCTTACACATATTCCCAAGTATTTGGGAGGTTTAAAAAGCAGTTCCATTATTCACAATAGGCAAAAATGGAAACAAGCCAACAGATGAATGAATGATGAATAAACGAAGTGTGGCATAGACATGCAATGGAATATTATTCAACCATAGAAAAGGATGAAGCTCTGATACATGCTGCAGTGTGGATGAACCTTGCAAACATTATGCTAAGTGAAATAATCCAAACACAAAAAGACAAATATTGTATAATTCTACTTTACTGAAATATCTAGAATAAGCAAATTCATCGAGACAAAGTAGATTAGAGGTAAATGGGAATGGGGAAGGGGGATTGGGGAATTAGCACTTAATAGGTACAGAGTTTCTGTTTGGAGTGATGAAAAAGTTTTGGTAATAAATAATCATGATGGTACACAGCATGTGAATGTAATTCATACCATTGAATTATGCACTTAAAAATGGTTACAATGGTAAATTTTATGATATATATTAACACCATAGAAATTTTGAAAAGCAGTTTTTCATCTATTATTTTATTTGGTTGTTCTTACAATACAGTATTTTAAGAAAGGATTATTATCCCCATTTAACAGATGAGGAAACAGTGGCTTAGAGAGTTGCTTTGACTTGTCTAAAATCAAGGGGCTAGTAACTGGTGGACTGTGGCCTGGAATCCAGATCATTCACCAGCCTTGCATTGCTTCTTCTGCCACATCATTCTTCCAGCCACATTAGGAGTCTGTCTGGCCACTGGAATCGGTGCTTCGTATTAACCATTTCTGGTCAGATCTCAGCACAGTGATTCCAGAATTGGGAAGATATATATGAGCTTCATATTCATTATATATACAGCTCTGAAGGGTGAAACCTGACTTCTCCAACTGAACTCCCGGAAGTGAAAGGGTGATACGTGCCAGGCCATGCGATGTCTACCACAGAGAACCTCCACGAAGCCCCTCCTTACACGACCACTGAACATTGACCCTGCTTGTGCTTTAAGGCCTTCTTCCACAGCATTTCTGTTTCATGTCGTGCTGTGGTTAGGGAGGCAGGACGCCTGGTGGTTAAAGATCACAGACCAGAAAACAGGCAGAACCAGACAGGACTGGAAGCCTGACTCAGTTGTGAGTTTCTTGGGGGAAGTTATTCTGTCTCCTCGTTTCATCATCAACAGGATTAATAGTTCTAGATTCTCAGAAATAAATTAGATGGGTGAAGCACTCATCACTTTCTTAGGCATTATTATAGTATGTTTCCTGTCTCCCTTCTACTAAACTGTAAGATCATAGAAGACAGTACATTGTACTGGCTTTAGCGCCTTGATTTTTGTTGTACTTGCCACGCGTTCGGTAGGTGTCAGGGCGTGGCCACTGGATCCATCCAATTTAAAGAGCTGTCTCTAGAAGGTTAAGAAATGGAACAACTTTCCAACAGATTAGTGACTTTTTGAAAATTGCCTCTACTTCCAGGGTGCCCTCCAGCTAATACCTCGTTGGCTCTGTGTTAGGTCCTTTGATCAGGAAGATATATTATGTCAATGTGGGTGTTTTGTTCTAAACTTTCCAAGCAGGCTTATTTTGGGTAGATGGTAGTTATACCTTACATATAGATAAGGACTTAGGTATTTTATTTATAGCTTAACATTTTAAAGGTTTATTTGTCCAGAAATCTGGGTAGCAGTGTTCTTTTCAAAATTTTAAGTGCAACTTTTTATCTCATAAATGTGACCTTGTAAGTATGTATTAATAATAAATGACAGTTCTCCTTTAACAAGTTTGCATTCTTTCTAAGTCATTATAAAGAGATGAGGTTGGCTCCACAATCTACACACATGTACATAGAGTTGTGCATTTCAATGAAAATTCACATTTAAAAATGTTTAATATCTAAATTGCATATTTAAATATCCAAATGCTATACTTTATATTTCCATAGATTTTAAATTTATATTTTTTCAACAGAGCACTTGCTTAATATAGACAAAACTTTAGAGGTTGCTTTTCAAGCTTTAGATACTTATTTGAGCATTTAAGTATGCATTTATAATGTATTGCCTATGTGGTGATATGAAAATTTTGAACTGATATAAATCCCATGAATTACTATGATGGGAATGGGACTATCCATAGAACCTGTGGTTTTATAAGAGATCTGTAAATGTTTGTTGAGTTAATGAATGCATGAGATGGGGAAAAAAAGTAAAATCATTTCTTTCAAACTCTTCTTGAATGAATGAAATCAGTAGTCCAGAGGCTACCTTAAGAGGAAGGTATTTTAATAAAATATTTTGAAAGCAAGTTTTAAGTTTATGTATAATTTTATTTGAGTTTGATTTTCTTGTGACATCTTGATTCTCTCCTACATCTTCTGCATTGTGACTGATGATTTTCAAGTGCTCTGTGATGAAAGGGGTCTTTAAGAAAAGCAGATTGAGAGAAGAGGAAGAATGATTATACATTTGCATAGGGTAGGAAGGGCACTGTAACATCTGGCAGGGGCAGCCGACTGGGTCCATTTGTTAGTGCTCATTAAATTCACATTAATGCACAAACTGCTCTGAACTTGTAAATGCCATTTTTAGGTTGGTTGCTTTCTCTCCAGGCCAATGGCTTTGACTTTTGGGGCCCTATCCTGGTTATTTGCTTGCCAGTGGCATTTGACCTCGGGTCAGACCTGCATTTGACCCTTTCCTGTAGGTCAAAAACAAATTACTTTGGTGAGAATTAAATTGGAAATGAGTCGTCTGTACAACAGGTGTCTGCCATGGAGAAAACGTTGCTCCAGGTGGAAACGTTTTAAGAGCTGTTCCTGGGCCATCTCCAAAGAAGATGCTGAGGTCTGGGAGGCAATCCCAAGGCATCACAGGTGGTGGGGGCCTGGAGATGGAGGTGGCAGGTGGCCACTCAGAGGGGTTTTCTCAGCAGCCTGGGAGGACTTTCAAAGAGGCCCTTTTGGAGATAATTGATTCATATATTCATGACCATGTATCTTGGGTATTCATGGGGACTGATTTACTTAGAAGTTGCCCTAAGTGATTGGAACTTTACCCTTTGGCCCTACCTCCCACCGTCAACCAAAGACTTTGATTTGAAGGAAAGAAAACATTGCATTTTCTCTTTCTTTTTCTAGAGGATGAGGAAGATGAGGAAATGGTAGAACCAAAAGGAGGCCATGATTCAGAACTGGAAAATCAAGACAAAAAACAGGAGGTGAAGGAAGGTATGGTGTGGGCAATAAAATGGGTGATCATTTTACTGTTGTTTTCTTTCACCTACATAAGGAACTGTATGGGGAAGTAAGTGTTAAATTTGGAAGGTGATTGTTCAAACTATATGGAAGGTGATTGTTCAATGCAATTACATTTAGCCATATAAACTATAATCTCTGATCAACGTCACTTATTTCTTGACTAATAGAAGCAAATAAAATACAAACCCTCCTATCAAAATTCCAGTAAACTTATTACTGAATAACGATAAATCGGGTACTTGTTATTAGTTGTCATGTTATCTAGTTCACTCTGCCATATATTCCCAGTGATAACATATTGGAGAAAGAAAATGTAAATATTTTGTCAGTAAATTCTGAAGTTTTTTTCATATGGTCTATATTAGAAACATGAACAGTCGTCATTAATATTAACTGTACTAAGGCATTTTTCTGCAACTCTGCTGATATAAGGAGAAATAACTTCTTACATGTTTGAGCGACAATAATTACTAACATTTGGTAAGCCCTTACTCTGTACTCGGCTCTCTCATAAGCACTCTACATATTTTATCTGCTCCTCACATCATCCTTTTGAGGAAGATATATTATTAAAATACCTATTTTATAGACAGGGAAATATAAACAGTGAGGTTAAAACCTTACCTAAAGCTACATAATTTATAAGTGTATGAGCCAAGATATATAGTTGAATCCAAAGCCTGTGCATTTAACCATCCTGTAATAGCACTGGGTCTCAAATGAAAAAAGGAAAAAAGAGAAGGAGGGAGGGAATAAGAAAAAAGCAGAGAACAAAATTTAAAAAAAAAGATACGACCCGGGTGGTACCGCGGTGGCTCAGTGGCAGAGCTCTCGCCTGCCATGCCAGAGACCCAGTTTCAATTCCCAGTGCCTGCCCATGCAAAAAAAATTAAAAAGATAACACCAGTAATGCTTCCTTAAAGGTTTAATTTTGTATCACTTAGAGATTCTTAGTCCATTGAGTCAGAAGAAAGGAACAAAATTTTGAAACTGTTATTCTTGCTGACAAATGGAGAGTGGCAAACTCAGAACTGAGTGTCAGTTTAAAAGGCACTGTGTGTCCCAAATATGGGTCAATATAACTGCAGTTCGAAGCTCAGTTGATTTTTAAATTTTAAACATAGCTGTGGCGGTGGCACGGTATGTGGCACAGAGTGGGCACTGGAGATTTTTTCAGGAATCTGTACACGTTAATCACTTATCCTCATGTGAGCCCCAGGTGATCTCATTAGAAAATGAGGGCAGCCCAAATACCTATTGCAGATGACATCTGATAAGAAATAGTAAAAATATCAGAAGAGATGCAAGTGATGTCCTTTGAGCTCTCTGAAGAACTAACTTTAGAAGTCCTATTTTTGTCACTGTGCCTGGTTTCAGGCATTACTGTCAAGTTCTGGATCATGACCTAGGGCAAAGGGGACATTCGCGTCTGTAATGGTGACAGCAGCAGAAGACGCAAGGGTTACTTTTTCTGAGAGATTCTAGAGGAATTGATGCAAGAGATTTCACATTTCAATTTTTACCAAAAGTGTCTTTTTTAAAAAAAAGCTGGTGAATAGGATATCATTATCATAGGTGTAGCAAGGGACAAAAAAAATCAGGACCTAGTAAAATACTCCTTTTTTCCTTTCACAAGCTAGCCTTTAAATATACTGGGTGATAAAAGAGCTGGGTTTTTTTTTTGCATGTGTGTCTTGGCACTGGTACCACCCCACCCCACCCGGTCTCCAAATCATCTTCTCTGGCAGGGCAGTGCAACCCTCTTCTTAAGTTTTGAGCAAAAACACCCTCCAGTTTTAACTGCTATTCGTGCTTCATGGAATTGATTAAAGTCATGTTAAAAGTCGAAAAGAAGTTTGAAAGAACATTTCCTGTTACTGCTGCACCATGTGCCTTATTCTCCATTAATGGCTTTTCTGCAAATTAGCACATAATGGGTTAAAAGCATGTTTATGTTGGCATCAAACCCTCTCTGGCATTTTTTTTTTAAAGCAAGACAGTATTTTTGCAAACTTTTTAAAGAATCTCTAGCAGATATAATCGTGGCGCCATTCACACGGCTGCTGAGTAGTTAGGGCTGTGTCAGCACTTCCATTATAAGTCCTGAGTTTCAGGGATTTATTACTCAGCCATAAAAATTTGCTCTGGGCTGAAACTTGACATACACAGTTTCAAACCAGGGAACACATTTTTGAGAAATCTGTTTGGCCTTTTTTGGAGTCTAAAAAAAAAAAAAAAGGTGGTAAGGGGGAGTTGGGAAATATCAGCAGTATTCACTAGCTTTTGACATTTTTGCCTGTGAGACATAAAAATACATTAAACATAAAGGAAATATAGGTTTTATTTATTACTGTTTTCACTCTCTTTTTTTTGCAACGTAGTAGGAAAAAACAACAGGTACATTTTAGCTTTTAATCAAAATTTAGGACATTTCTATTTATCTGTGTCCTGGTGTCCTCATGTTTCAGGATTCAAACAACAGAATTGGAAACCTAACTCTTACAAATACAAATTAACTCATATACTCATATTTAGTTCAGAGAAGGATATCCTTCTTTGTTAGTTTGGTTTGGTTTTCTTGTTCCTGTATGAGTACTGATTTCACCATAAAGTTCTCATAAAAACCAGCATCCCTAAGTGTTTTTCCTGGCTGTGTGGGTTTTTTAATTTAAATTTTTATTTTTATATATCATTAAAACATGTAAGAATATATTTTTTCTTTCTTTTCTTATTCTTTTATATATACTTTAACAGTATTTTAAACTTTTATATTGAAATTTAAAGCTACATTAAACAAGGCAAGACATCTTTGAAGTGGATATTTTTAAAATAAATTTTAACCTAAAAATGAGATATTAAAATATTATAAGTTGTGAAATTCATTGTAAATTTTACATTTTGTAGAAGAAAAATATTCCCACAAGAACCCTAGAACCCAAAAGATACAGTATATAGTAAATAGAGTAAATTTTAAAAATAAAAGGTATTTTGTATGTCAACCCAAAAGAAATGAACATTTCTATATTTAAAAAGTAGATGTTAAAATAAAATTTAAATTGGATTTTTATTTTGCGGACCACAAATTCATGGAACTAGGCAGTCTTCTAAATTTTGAATTTCATGAATCCAGGACATTTTTCCATTCTTGTTATTCGAGCTAAATATATAACTGTCCAAGTAAATTTTAATAAGTTTGGAAATTATCCTATCATTTTGATTATATATAAGATATATAACTGTGTTCTACTCTTAATAAAGAATATCTACTTTATAAAAAAGCTCGTGTTAAATACAGAAAGTATTGTTAGCTGTTAGCTCTTAGGAGAAACAGTCCATATTTGTGTTGCCAAAACAAACATAAAATGCTACAATTGCATTTTATGCTTAGCTAATAAGAAAAGCTGAATTAATGTCCATCTTTTGCTCTGGTGAGCCATTTGCTATTAAATTAATACCTACATCTTTATGCAACAAACTTGTTAAAAATAATTCATGAATTCCAGGGAAAGGGAAAAGCTGCAGACAGATATTTCAGGGAGAATTTAGGGTCTCTCCTGAACAAATCCAACTCTCATTCTAATTATTTATGCTTGTATTCTGTATTTTGTGGATCTCATTAGTCTACTAATTTTCTTCTATTAAATATGATGTCTGGAGAAGTTTTATCTCTGAATACAGCATTTTGGTTGTGGTTCCTGGGTAGTCCATTTTGTTTGCAGTACATTGTAGCAAAATATCAATTAAAACATTTTTAAATGCAGAAGGATTTATTTAATCAAAAATTACTATGGCCGTACTTAATTTAGGAAAATTGAATATTGCTTGTAACATTAAAAATATAGTCATCTGCACATGCATCTTACTATTTTATGCTAACAAATCATGTCATTTGATCCCTGTTAGACATCAAAGCTCAATATTGAATACATCCCTTGTTTTGCTTCACTAGCAATTTAATTTCAAGCCAAATATTGCATTGTCAAACATAATATCTGGAGAGGCTACTGCTTCACCTACCTGAACTTGGCCTCTGCAAATACACTTTGATCAGCCATTTATGTTTCTCTCAGAAAAGAAGTCGTGGGTCTTGAAAGCTGAGATCAAAGTGATAATAAGCTACCAGGAAGAAAAATATTACAGAAAATTACAAAGATACTAGTTTTTATTCAAGGTATTAGACCTGTAAGGAAAGATACAGTGAAATAGAAGTGGCCCCAAAAAGAATAACAGAGAATATAAGGATTTTTTTATATTATAAAAAAAGGAATAGAGGGAAATTCTACTTCTCTGTTTAATTTTAAGTGTGTTCAAGTCTTCCATTAACAGTGACCAAAGCTGAGTGAGTGCTTTAAAATGAAACATTCTTGTTGGTCTAGTAGTATCTCCACTTTAATGAAATTTGCTTGTTTATGTAATAATACTGACCAAAACAAAATAGACTTAGCACATTGTAGAATTTTTTCTTTTGACTAGAAAATTTAATAATTTCACTGGTCTCTTGAATTTACATAAGGTGGCATAAATCAAATATCTCACTTATGGAAGTCTTAGTGACTAATTATTGAATGCTTAGCTATTAGGCCAGTATATTTATCTTTAGCCCTTAAACCAGACTTTAAGATTAGGTATCTTTATCCCCATTTGACAGTTGAAACTGCTTCTCAGAGAGTTTTGATTAATTGATTAAAGAATGAAAACTAGAAAACGTCAGAGCAAACATTTGATTCCAGGTCAGTTTTGCAGAGTTCTCCTTGTTATTTATGGCCTCCTTAGATTCCCCAGGCACCTAGCCATAGTCTTAGTCAATATATTACCCATGCCAGCGTTTCTCAAACTTGTGTCTAGGCCACACAGTCTCTCTAGTTTCTTGTACAAATACAGATTCTCTGCCCCACTCCAAACCAGATGCGTCATGGTCTGGGGAGGGAGGGAGAGGCAGGAAGGGGCTGATGTTAT
The DNA here is from genome assembly GCF_023851605.1 of Tamandua tetradactyla. Lineage (NCBI taxonomy): Eukaryota > Metazoa > Chordata > Mammalia > Pilosa > Myrmecophagidae > Tamandua > Tamandua tetradactyla. The sequence continues at coordinate 119,837,953 of NC_135327.1, read as the reverse complement.
GGACATCAAAAGCTTGCGATCCACTGCCAAGCCTCTGCAGAATGGCTCCTTAACAGTTCAGATTTCGTTGGACAGTGCCTTTGAGAGACCATCAATCTAATTAAATAGTCTTTCATAAAACATTATGCTACAGGTGACTGTACCTAAAAGATTCCTCTGACCATGAAGCCAGGGAGAAATGGCTCCTGGTTATGGGAATGGTCGTGTATGAATCAGGGAAACCCTGTGTGTGAGTGATTCTACCATCTGTGATTCTAATGTCATGCAATCCTGTAGGTTAAACTTCATATGAGCTTCTGTTTCTACTGAACGAGTAACCATCAAATATTTAACAAGGGCTTTCTGCAAGGGAGTTGAACTGGGGCTTCTAAAGAACCACAAAGGTTCAGCTGACAGTTTCTGCCCTTGAGGCATTCTCAGTCTGGGGGAGTTCCTAATTCCCTCTCTACAGTTTTAAGAAAAACCTGCTACTGCAAGAACGGTTTATGTAACCTAACCTTGACTGTGCGGTGAGCTAACTTTCAGATGTTGAAACGTACTGCTAGTTATTTAATCTCTCTTTTTCTTGTTTCATATCTTCAACTTTGGATTGATAAGATTAATAATGCCAGGCAACTAAGGCACAAGGGCAATTCTGAGGTGTTTTATAGAAACATTTGTTTGTTCCATGTGTTCATTTAAAAGCAAAAATTCATTAGGTAAAAGTGGGGTTGGAAGGACATATTTTAGCTTTTGAGTGGAACCTGTGTGACCATCAGTCACTCTTGACCTACTAAAGCTAAAGGATGAATTTGCCCAGTAGAAAGAGGAAAGGTACTACTAGATCTTAGCGTAGACATACCTTAATTATTTAATATACACAATTTTACAATAATATCTGATATACATAGTTCTAAAAATTTCTCTATTAGGAATTATTTGAGGTCTTAAGTTTCAGAACTGATTGCTAAATTCTGAACAAACCGATCGTTTTTAATTTGTAATCTTAATTTTTTTCCAACTCTTCAAAATAATAATTGGGACTTATGTGAAATATTTCCTGCAAAAGTAGTAGTGGAGATATGAGCAAAAATGTGCAGTGTGAATTTGAGAATCATTTAGGATGATGCTAAGTCATAATGTTCTGTGATTTCACTGTCTTATTACCCCGCGGTTAAACAGTATCTTTCAAGCGTTGAATTTGTGTTAGAAAGTAATTGTTGCTTTTTCCTCTCTTGATGATCTCTGTTACATCGCCAGCTCCTCCGAGAGAACTGACAGAGGAAGAAAAACAGCAGATCCTCCATTCAGAGGAATTCCTCATCTTTTTTGATCGAACGATACGGGTAATTGAACGAGCACTGGCAGAAGACTCAGATATCTTTTTTGACTACAGCGGTCGAGAATTAGAAGAAAAAGATGGGTTGGTTTCTTGTTCGCATTTTTCAAAAAAATAGTGTGACATATATGTGTTGCTTCTAAATTCATTTATGAGTTGACTAGGCAAATTGCAAATCTAACCAATCAGAGGAGGGTGAAATTCCAGGACTGATCTTGCTGAACAGCTTTGACTAAGTCTTTGGTCATAATGCCGGGCTCAGAGCGTCCCTGTAATTATCATGTGCTTCTGTGAAATGCTTTTGAACTTGATCTCTTTGGAATAGTCCAGGTGATAAAGACGTCTCTATACCTTCCTCCTTGGCAGAGTCATCTACATTGTCCCTCTGGGGAAAAAAAAAAAAAAAATATATATATATATATATGTATGTATATATGAGCAGCAAAAGAAGATTTGTATTATATCTAGTAGATCTGTTCTTGATACCTAAGCAAACAGGAAGCTGAGGAAAACAAGCATGAGATATAGGAGACCTTAATTGATATTGGCAACAGAGAACAAGACCGGAAGCTTCTTCCTCTGTTTTTGTGGCTATAAGATTATGTGTATTTGTTGCTTAGAAAACACATATACAAAGAGGCATTTACAGATAAATAAATAAATAAATAAATAAATAAATAAATAAATAAATAAAAGCAATGGGCACCAAATGACTTCCTCTATGAATGTAACATTTGTGTTGGGAAAGGTTGTCAGCTGTTTTATGAGCCTTATAAGAATAGATATATCTGCTTTTTAGCCACATAATTTCTTTGCCCAACATAATATGCAAAAGTGAGATTACTACCTTTTTTATCAGACCTCACTTTTTACTATTTCTAAAATTCAAATACCTTCTCAAAGGATAAAGCTGATCATCATATGAAGATGCACAGAGGAATGTAACAGAGGCTCTGAAACAATTTCAAAAGAGAGTTCTGAAAGTGTTCTCAACAATTGGCAGCATCTGTAGACTACTTCAAAGAGGCAACAATATTTTGAATATACGAATCCTCTAGTAGTTTAGTTTCCTAGGCTGCTGAAAACAGATACCATAAAAAGGGTTGGCTTTTTAACAATGGGAATTTATTAGCTTAAAAGCTTACAATTTTGAGGCTGAGAAAAATGTCCAAATCAAGGCATCTTCAAGACAATACTTTCTTCCCAAAGATTGGCTGCCAGTGAGCCTTGGCTCCTCTGCCACATGGCAAGGCACATGGCAGTGTCTCTCCCTTGTCTTCAATGTTTCCTTGATTTCAGCTTCTTGCTTCTGTGGCTTTCTCTTTTAAAGGACTCCAGTAAAATGATTAAGACCACACCTTAACTGAAATAATCTCATAAAATGGTCCTACTTACAATAGGTTTACGCTCACAGGAATGGATTAACTATAAGAACATGGTTTTTTGGAACACATGTGGTTTCAAACCACCACATGTGGTATTTTTGTTTTTTAAGACTCATTACACTATAGATCAATTAATTTGCTGGGTCCTGTTCCCTCTGTGGGCCTGGCCAGGTGTTAGCCATGGTTCCTGGCAGGACTTGGGTTCATATTCCTCTTCCCTGGGTTGGCCATGGTTGAGCTGAGGAAAGGTTTATCAGGGGAAAAAGAAAAAGTCCTAATAGGTCAACTGATTAGGCCCCAGGTTAATAGTCTGAAGCCAGGTCACCCAGTCTGGACAAGAGCTATAAAAGGCAAGTGATGCAGGGTACTATTCAAGAAGGTATGGAATGAAGTAGATAAACAGAAGAAAGGCAAGCATGGAGGAATGCCCAAACTGAGGACCAAGGAATTTAGGCAGCTCTTTATGCAGATCTAGCAGCTGCTGGCACAGAGCAAGCAGTCTTCATTTTAAACACTCAGTCTTGGAGAACATCTGCACATCTAGTGCCGAATTCTCAGAAGGTAGTGGTATAGCCGGTTGAATGTCAGTCAAGTAGCATAGGACAAAGTGCAATCCTCCTAGACCCAGATGCTGTTTAGGTCTACGGCAGGAATGGTCAGTATCTGGTATATATTTGGTACACACCCCACTCCCTACCACAGCTGTCTCATGGCAAAAATCATCACTAGCTTTTGAGCAAGGAAATAACCACTACAGCAGAACAGAATTTTCAAGTAACTAGAAATATGCATATCATATCTAGTCTAAGGCCAAATGAGGTGGCATGGATATCAGGGAATCGCCAGTGTGTTGTGCTCCCTTGAATAGCTGAGAGCTATTTAGTTAAACCCCACTTCAGGCTAGAGCCTGTTTGAAAATAGAGAATAGTTCAGTAGTGGTTAATATGGGAACCTAACATGAATTTGACATTTCACTCCAGGCTTAGAACAACACATCAAAACTTTTTCTGGACCAAGTTAGAGAGAGAGTTCTTCATAAGCTAAAGTGGGGATCATCTTTAGTCCATTTATTTATGATCAGAGTTTGTTGTCTGAATTGGTATTTCTGCCTCTGGGAGTATTATATACCATTCTTTGGCCATCTTGCTGTTTAAATATGAGCTGCATAGTGATAAAGCCCTATTGTGAATCATTACATTTCTCTGTGGTGTTTAAACCCTCCTAGGGATGTGCAGGCTGGAGCCAACCTTTCTTTCAATCGACAGTTCTACGATGAGCATTGGTCCAAGCACCGAGTGGTTACTTGTATGGACTGGTCTCTCCAGGTAAGAATTATTGTTGGGATGGGACAAGTGGGGCTTCTGTTCTCATGACGTGTGTGATAAAAGAAGAGAAATTTGCTCCATCACTCAGGATATGTTCACTGACCTAAACTTTTCTTCTCTATTCCTGTTTGTTTTCATTCTCTCGTTTCCCTGGGGTTTCAGTTTAAACTTTCTACTCACTTATTTCTGTGTCTTGAACATCTACTATATGCTCGTAGATCCAGACCCTGCTGTCATTAAAGTCACCAGTGAGGGCCTCCTCATTAAATCCAGTGAGTGTTTTCAAGCCTTCATCTACTTTTACCTCTCTTTGTCATTCAGCTTAGTTGACTTCTCCCTACTTTTAGAAATAACCTCCTTATATTGAGTTTCACAACCCCACTCTCTTCTAGCTCTCCTCCTAGCTCCTTGACTTCGTGAATAGTTCATTTTTCTCTCTCACCCTTAGTGTTTGTGCGCCCCATGATCACATCCTCAGCCTCTGCTCTTCTCTTCTGACATCCTCTCCTCCACCCATATGGAGCCAACCACTGCACAGAAGTCTGTTTATATATCCTCCCAGGCTTCCATGCAGTGGTTGGACTCAGGATTCCTTCCTGATTCTTTACACACCAGACAGGCCCACTCAGGTGTCCCATACGATTGCAAACTATGTCAAAAGCTAACTCATTATTTCCACACCTCAAATCGTTTCCAACCTACTATATTCTCTCTGTCACAATATACCCAAGAATATCAAGCATAACTCTCATAATCTACATTACCAACATCTCCCTTGTCTCTCAAACCCTGTCTGTTACCAAAACTCGCCCTTTTTCCACTCATAGATTTCTCAAATCCCTTCCTCTCCACTCCCTTCCAGACTACCTTTATCTAAGACTTTATTGTCTCACACCCATTATATTGCTATCCTTCTAACTGGTTTTTCTACCTTGTCCATCTTGTTTTTCCTCTGGAAAGTTACCCAAATCTTTCTGAAATGCAAATCATTTCATTCCCTGTATTAAAACCTCCCGTTGCCTATAGGAAAAAAGTCTCAACTTTTTAGTATGGCATAGAGAGTAAAAGCAGGTATTTTTACCAAAAGTAATTTTCTGAATGGCCAAGTCAGCCAGTTGACAATTGAGCAGGCACCAGGCTGAATAACATGCCCAGACTTACTTGTGGTGCTGCTAGAATTTGAACCCAGGTGGTCTGACCCATGAACCCTGTTGTGTTCCCTCTTGCAGTGACAGTGGCATAATAGCAATGATAGAAGCAAGAATGTTATGGATTCGGAGAGACTAGTGGTGTGTGTGTGCCTAAGATGACTTCCTGTATGGAACACGATAAAACAAAGGGGAGAAACATGAAAAAAATAATTAGAGAAGGTCTGGAAGACATGGTGAAGAATTTCCATGGCATGGAGTTGAGGATACTCCTTATAAGAGGGGCCCTAGCTCACATGAGCTGGGAGGAGTCTTGTGTGAGGAGTCCCTGAATGGAGCATTTGGCATGTGGCAATGTAATTACCCTCTTTAGGAATTTTTCCTATGGAATTAGTGAGAGGAGGGTCTCTCCTTTCCTTTAACTTTGCTTCTTCTGAAGCATGTACCTATTATCACTGAACTCAGAAGAATGGTTCCCTTCTTGGGAGAAGAGAGATCTAGTTTAAATTTATAAGTGTTGTACTGGAAGTTGCTGTTGCATTTTAAGCCCA